>NC_056623.2:153626441-153952941 GCF_002870075.4 Lactuca sativa | reverse complement strand
TTGATATGTTTGCATCCTGGTAGCTAGGATGGTATATGTTAGAGACCTGATTGAGATCGGTATTCTGAGATGTAGGGTGATGCTATGGTAGTGACCGGTTAGGTTGGTATCCTGGTTAGGATGATGATATGTTATGTGATCTGGTTGATCGGCTTGTTGACTGTGAATTGCTATATGATTGTATGTTTATGTGCAAATGGTTGTTTGGACTGGAGATGGGTTGAGGTGGGTCCTGCTTTGTGCTGTAGGCCAAGATACCTAGGGCGGACCTGTTGTCCCAATGGCCCAGCGAGCAGTCCGGATAGCCTGTAGGCCCCAAGAGGGCGGACCAGACGTGCCGAGGCTCGTAGAGTGGACCAGGCCGACTGAAGGCCCAGTGCGGGTGGACCTGTCATACTGTAGACTCAGAGAGTGGACCAGGTGGATTGAAGGCCCGGTGCGGGCGGACCAATCACACTGCAGACTCGAGATATATGGACAGACTCGGAGGGTGGACCAGGTGGACTGTTGGCCGGTGCGGCGGACCAGTCACACAGTAGACCCGAAGTGCATGGTTGTTCTGTGAACGGATATGGTGGCATATTATGCGTGTATGGTATATGTGGTTGGTATTTTGGGGATATCTCATTAAGCTTTCGGGCTTACAGTTGTGGTTTTATGTTTTTCAGGTTCTTCAGGAGACCGTGGCAAGGCGAAGGGGTGATCGTACCGCTCCTCGTGTTTATGTTGTTATGAGATTTTGGGAATACTTAACATAAATTGTATTGAAAACCTTTTTGTAATAACTTTAATGGAATCGGGTTGTTCTCGAAATTTTTTTTGGTTGGTTGAAATTTTTGGTCGTTACAGTGAGATCATCCGGGAGTAGGTGATCAAGATTGTTTGGGGGCAGTTTCCGGAGATGCCGGGTCTATTAAGACCGCCATGGTTGAGTATTTCGACGAGCGCTATGCAGCCATTGCCGAGACGGTTCCCGCGACAGTTTTAATAGTTGTAACGATGACAGGGAAAGGAGCTGATCGAGCTTTCCAGTACCGGGACTTGTTATTGGTGCATATTTTGATGAGAAGAGGGTTGCAGTTATCTGAGATCAGGAAGATGATCTGTACTCGTTATATTTCCACAGGTTGAACGGGAGAGGCTAGCATGTGGGTTTCCAGATTTGAGGCTCGGGGGTTTTACTTGAAGTCGAAATGTGCGTCGTAGGGACACCAAAAAGGAGTGATGGTTATGTTCAGCTAGGATTTTGCAGCTGGAAGTGGAATGGTTAATTGATGGATTGAATTGTTGTTTTGTAGGGCAAGGATTGCGCCCTCTCAGTTTTTTTTTGAGCTCGAAGGAGTGAGCAGGCTTGTGACCCAGGGGCAGGTTGTCTTCCAACTTGGATTCAGTTGGTTGCAGAGGTTGGCAACATTATTTCAGCGCCGGTGAGCACAGGTGGGTCAACGTGGCTTAAGTAAGTGTGGAGTCTAGTTTGCTTTGGATCTCTTGCGTTGGGCGGTAAGGATTGATTGTGCAATCTATTATACTTTTGGGATTGTAGATTATGTATTGGGAGTAGTTGTAGCCCGGTTTAGGGCAAAGGTTGTTTCAGCTGCTGCAGTTCAGCTGTGGACGTTTGAGCTGGTAAGTGAGTCAGGGTGCGAACCCTGAAAAGAATGATTCTAAAGCCTGAGAGCGGGAAGTTTATTGGAACACCTTTGGAAAAAGGGGTATTATGTGGGAAGTCTGCGGACAGAGTTTCACAGGATGGTTATTCAGCATTGTCAGGACTCAGTGGTCTTAGCAACCGTTCGTGATTGACGGACGGAAACGCCAATGGAAGTGGCTCGTTGCCGAGGTATTAGTTGGAGCATTTATCTTTTGTTCTTCAGGACATGAGTGTGGGGTCATTCAAGCATTAGTGGCTATCAGTTTCTCTGGGATTCAGGAAGTGTCATCTGGTTCTTAGAAGTGTGTGATCAATTGGGTCTATCTAGTAATGGAGCACTAGTGGGATAGAGTTGGTTGTCATTGGATCGATCGTTGGGAAGCGAGAAGGATTAGGAATCCTCCCTTTTTCATGTATTATGAAGGATTAGTCGAATCTAAGTGGGGGAGTGTACCCCGAGATGTGGAAGTGGGAGAGGTTTTGAAACAAGGATAAGTTTCATAACCCGACAGGGAGAATAGAGGCCCTAGTGGTTGCTTGGTTTGAGAGTTGTGTTGATTGGGGATCCGGTAAAACTCCCCAACATAAGAAACATGTCTTCTGGGTGCTTGATAGCAGAAGTTTAGGAACCCGGTTGGAGTTCTAGTCAGGAATCGAGTTCAGTTCGAGTATTTGGTCGAGGGCGTTCTCGACTCTTAGGGTTTTTAGATTGATAGATTAAGGGTTTTGTTAGATGACAGGGCTCAGATGTGCGTTCAGCGTGGGAGTGCAGGTTATTTAGTGTATGTGGTAGACACACGGGTTAGGGAATAGACCACGGATTTTCGAGAGGTTGGACGATCGACATGAGGCCTAGGGTTAGGCTGGGGATATGGTCCACAGAGTAGATCAGGAGTTCAAAGCCCCAAGTGGGTGAGAATAAGATGCATGGGAGAGAGCATCAGGAAGGGGGTCCAAGGAGATGCTGAACGGTTTAGAGCGGTCCGGATATACTGAAGGCCAGTGGGGCGTACCAGTCAGACCGAAGGCTCGGAGAATGGTCCAGACAGGCTGAAGGCCCAGAGAGGTGGTCCAAACATGCTGAAGGTTCTGAGAGTGGATCCGAATGGGTATTCGTCATTTTTGGGCAGGTATGGGATTAGAATACCCTGTCATTCAGGTTCTAGGAATCAGGTTAGATCTTTTCTTAGTCATTTATGGCATTTGGATGGGGTTGAGGCGGTCCTACTCTATACGGTAGGCCAAGATACCCGGTGTGGGCCGACTGGAAGTTGTAAGCACAGAGGCTCAAAGGGAGCGGTAGGGTTGAGGCGGTAGGCCAACAAACCCTGAGAATTTCAGCTCGATAGTTGAATTGATTAGACATGATTGGTATTCCAACTAGAAGAGGTGGTATGGGCTAGATATGAGTGGCGTACTGGTTGGCCGGTAGTGGTAGGCATGTTGATGATGGTTTGAGTTATTGTGATGTGTCTTGGGTTGGTTTCATCTGTGATAGAGCCATAGCGTGTCTGAAGTAAGGAGAAGATGGGTCTCTAAAGACCAGGTAGGATGTGAGGCTGACATGGGTCATGTAACGTTAATTATGTTGGCAGGAGTTGGTGACAGGGCGTGGGACTGCTGTTTGGGTGTGTGTTTTGGTTCGGTAATCGGTGAGGTGTCCGATGTTCGAGTTGTGGGTAGAGAAGTTGGGACCAAGGAGGTTTCGAATTCACTTAAGAAACGTCATATGGTAGTAGGAAGAGTTGAAGTGGGTTTATCACTCAGGATTCATGTGTGGTAGTAGTTTTTGTATCGTTATGTTGTTCGTTGATGAGAGGAGCGTCGATTAGGCCCTTCGAGTGGCGGAGGAAAGTGGATATCTGTAGGGTCGGAGTATTGGGCAACTGAAGTGACGACAGTAGTGTCGATCAGTCATCGGCAGCATTCCAGTCAGGAGGTGAGGGCCGGGGAGGGCATACCAGGCTCATGTTGTGGGCTCAGAGGTAATCCAGACCTATACTGAGGACCTCGTAAGGGTATTCCAGTCATAGGCTGTGGGCATATATATTATGTTAGTTATGTCTGTTGTAGGAGCATGTTCGGGTTGGATGTATTGTTGAAGATTCGGGGGAGTTGCACTCGGTTGTGACGAATCTGAGGATGGTGGATGAGATGCAAGGATAGATCCTTGGATCTCCGGTTGTGAGTAGACTCGAGTTATGTTCATGGAGGTTTTCCAACCTAGGGTATTCCATCCTAAGGATGACCGGACCCTATGATGGACTGGATTTGATATGTTCGGTATTCCAACCCGGGGGTTGATTGGGCCAAACATGTGTGGGATACGAGGGTATTACCTCCTAGGGATGATTGGAGCCGTCGTAGGCTCGCCTGCTATTCCAGCCCGAGGCTATTTGGGCCAGGCATGAGTGTTCATATTCATTAGTGGATTGATTATGTATGATATTCTGAGAGCTGAAGGATGCATCATCCTGTCAGCACGGAAAGGGACTAGATTCAGGAAGGGGACAAGATGAGTTTCCAAAATTGCAAGTTACTCGGGTTATCGCCAGTTTTGGAAAAAGGAAGATAGATTAGTACTGTGAGAGAGCCCAGTGAATTATAGTAGTATCTAACTTTCGCAAGTCACGAAAGTGTGTTCATGACAGGAAGGTGGTAGTACCATCGGGTGATAGTTGGATTGATGTGTGCTAATATTAAGGAGAAGAGGCCGGTGGCCGGCTTGCAGCGTTAGGCAGTGATCCTGCACAGGAAACAGTTGTCGTAGAAAAGATGCGGTAATAGTGTCTGAAGAGACATGAGTTGGTTGGGTGGTTGGAGGCTACAATGCAAGAGTGTCATCCTACAAATCGTGTGCTGCAGCATGCTTCGAGGACGAAGCCTAATTTAAGTGGGGGAGAGTTGTAACATCGCAAACTTCAGAATTATATTTTATGGGCTTATGTGTAAATTAAGGAGTCTACTCAGAAAGTAGGTATGCCTACTGGTTGAGTCGGAGCGGGTGTTGGCCACGTGTTAAGTGACCAAATCGCTGAGTCGGCGGCTGGACTCGACGAGTTGGTGTTGAGAAGGTGCTCATGCTACTTCGTGGTCTTAGAGTAGACCAGGATATCATCAATAAAAATGATCACAAACCGATCCAGCATCAGCCTACACACCCTGTTCATGAGATCCATGAACGCTGGTGGGGCATTGGTGAGCCCATACGGCATCACCACCAACTCATAATGCCCATACGGAGTCCTAAAAGCCGTCTTCGGTGTATCCTCATCTCGAATCCTCATCTGATGATACCCGGACTGAAGATCAATCTTGGAGAACCAAGACGCACCTTAAAGCTGATCAAATAAATCATCGACCCTCGGCAAGGGATAACGGTTCTTCACCCGTTATTTCGTTCAACTCCCTGTAATCAATGCACATAATGTGCGATCCATCCTTATTTTTCATAAAAAGGATCGGTGCTCCCCACGGAGAACTGCTCGGACGGATGAACCCTTGATCTAACAGCTCTTGAAGCTGCGTAGATAACTCATGCATCTCAGTTGGTGCCAACCGATACAACGCCTTTGCTATTGAAGCAGCACCCGGAACTAAATCAATACGAAACTCCACCTGCCTCTCCGAAGGCACTCCTGGTAGCTCTTCAGGGAAGACATCCCAAAACTCTTGCACAACCGGCACACTGCCTATATCCGTCGTGGTCTCAACCCACGTATCTTAGATGTAAGCCAGATATCCCGTACAACCCTGCTGTAGAAACCTCCTTGCCCTCGCAGCCGAACAAAGAGTTGGCCCCCGTGAGGCTCTCTCACCATGTATCACCAGTTCTCCCCCACTAGGGGTTCGAACCCTAAACAACTGGCGCTCACAATCAATCATGGCCCCATTGGTCCCTAACCAGTCCATCTCAACAATCACCTTCAATCCTCACAACGGTATAGGGACTAATCAACACGAATCCTCTCGTCAAGCACATTCAGGCCACAATCCCTATACACCCTCGCAGCACTCACAGTGTGGTCATCTATAATCTCTACCTCGAGCGGGGATTCCAGAGCTCCTGGCGTGTCCCAGAACTTCTTGCTAAGTGCAAGAGACATGAAAGATCGGGTAGCACCCGAATCAAACAAAACATGCACCGACATACTATTGACCATAAAGGTCCCTATACGAGCACAATGCATATAAAATAGGCACTACGGATAAACATAAAGCAGAGAAGAATGAACACGTACCAGCCACAACGTCAGGTGCGGCCCGAGCCTCCTCGGTAGTCAGCTAAAATGTGTGGCTCTTCACCGTTGGAGCTTCCGCCTTAACATGGCAGCCATTGATAATCCTCATAGTGGTGGGCGCGGGCACCGCCACTGGTCCTCTCCCTCCCTGCAACCTCGGACAATAAGCCTTTTTATGGCTAGTCTGGTTGTAGTGGAAACATATCAAGCCCTTCTTGGGGCAACCCCTACTCACCTAGCCCTGCTGACCACAAGAGTAACATCCCGGTATCCCAGTTGTCTGACACGCCCCACTATGAAACCTCATGCACTTGGCACACCGGCCCCGACCCTGTTGGCCTCTGCTGGAAGCATCGGAAGTCTTAGGCTTCTTAGCCTGACCCACAACTGCATTCGCCTGCTCTGGCTTCCGCTTGGTGCAGATGTCCAACTCCATATCTCGTTCCCATGCCTTCTCTACCATCTCATTCAGGGTTTTGCACCCTGTAAAGCTCACAAACTCCCGGAAAGCATCCCTCGGCATGGAATGATATCGGGTCCGCATCCTCTCCTCATCGATAGCATACTATGGGATCAACAAGGCCCGTTCCCGAAACTTTGCGGTGATCTCCGCCACAGTCTTGGTGGTCTGCTACAAATCATGAAACTACCTTACTAACTGTTGCAACTTAATAGGTGGTGCAAACTCGAAGTCGAAACGTCGAAAAAACTCAGCCCACGTCATCACAGCCACACCGACTTCCCCCACATGTCTCGTAACCTCTCCCCACCAATCCTGGGCCCTATCTTTGAGCATACAAGAAGCAAATCCCACCTCTTCCACATCCGATCAAGAACTCGTGTGCTAGGCGTTCTCAATGTCTACCACCCAGCGTCGGCTAACAATGGGATCCCTGACCCCAAAGAACTCTGGTGCCCCATTTGCCTTGAACTCCCGAAACGAGGGAGTTCGGACCCCAACCTGACCCGAAACAATTTCAGCCCTGAATGTCCTGAATCTCTCCTCCATGATAACCATCAAGGATGCCTCTGGTAACCTTGGTTGCAATGATCTCGCGCAACCACACATCAAAGACATCGGTGGTATCGCCTGACCCAGCCCTGGATCCAGATCCCGATCCTAATCCTCCTGCTCCAAATTGTGTCACCACCATGCTGAACTGAAATATTATAAATCACAATGATCAAGATTTTATATAAGGCGGGGGGGGGGGGGGGGTCTTCCCACACCGGTCCTCCTTGAAGTCGTCAGATCTAACACTAGTTTGGGTACAGGTCCTGTGCTTCCAGTAGTACGGGCCCAATACTATCTTCCGCACCTACCTGTACATTTCCCCACTGCCCTACCTGATAACTCCAACTCATCCCGCAACCAAACCATAACCCACAACTACCACGAATAACAATCTCAGGCTGTCCTAAGATTTACCCTACTCGTATCAATCAAACCAATCGCAACGGGTTGCTTTTATGCATGCAAATTATACATAGAAAAGATCAAATAGACTTTCGAATAAGAGATTCTACCCTAAGACCACATCCAGCCAAGGAAAAGAAAATAAGGCCAAATTAATCATTCTGAGGCTATAAGCTCCTAAACGTATACAATTTTAAAAGCATACACATAGCAAGATTAATATAATCAGCAAAGCTCAAATATCAATCTAACATGGCTAACATACTGGGGAACTACTTACTTGGCTCGGCTGATCACACATGTTGCACTCTCGTATTTTTATTTCCTTTTTAAAAACCCTTTTATGTTTCTTTTGAAAACAATTTTACCGTTTCCTTAGTTTGAGTTCTAACACACTCAAGAGTGTGCCCGAATCCCTCAAACCAAGGCTCTGATACCAACTTGTAATGACCCAAATTTTACAAAGAAAATTTTCATTTTATTAAATCAACACCTTTGCATAATTCATGAAATCCCAACACAATTGTTTTCAATTCACAATTATTACAATTTTTTTTTGTTTAAAAACATCAGAGTGTCCCCAAAACAAAAAAAAGTAAGAGAGATAGATTGCATGTTGCGTCATCACGCCTTGTCCTTGCCCTTGGGATCAGATATACCTAAAACAAATCAAAAACCTGTAAGCGAAATTCTTAGTGAGTCCCCCAGAGCATACCACACACAATCACATACACATAACTACATATTACATAAACCATGCATACATAAAACCTGTAAGAATGCCATGGGCTACCCCACATGGTCTTTACCTAGGTCTGCCATGGGTTACCCCACATGGTCTTACATCTAATGCCATGAACTCCCCCACATGGTCTTTACCTAGGAATGCTATGGGGTACCCCACATGGTCTTATATCCAATGCCACGGCTCCCCCCGAGGTCTTCCATGCAAAACACGCAATCACATATCATATCAAACCACATAATGACCAACACATATAACATACTCACATAATGGGCTGGCCTTGGTGCCTTAGACCCATGGGTATGGTGAGAAGACTCACCTTTGTCTGCTGAATACAAAATTTGCTCTCCTAACAGTTCGTAACCTCCCATGTTGAACAATAATATTAATTAATGTCAGGACCTTACTTAATCAAAAGAAACCCAAACTCCAAACCCTTCCATGAGGCCCAATTAAGCGTACTCATAGGTACGCCCAACATACTCAAGGGACCACTTACGTAAAATTGAGAATTCTTGAGTGTTTCAAGTCATACCTGATTTTAGGGTGTTGCACAAGCAACAACATCCATTGCATTAATAAAATAGTTAATACAAGTGTGTTCTTTAATAGTAGTAAGACACCAAAATTGTAACATCAAAATAAAAGACGAGTCTTGAACATGCTCCGTCTTCTCAAAACCTGGTCCAGTGCACCTGTCTACTGGATCCCAGAGAATACAAGTTATTTTGAAAGCGAGTATCAACATTTAAGTTGGTGAGTTAATAAGTATTTAGTGTCAAATGTTTGCATTAGTTTCTTAAAATGTTTGTATTGTTCTCCAAAAATGTTTGTATTAGTTTGAATCCTTCCCATAAAATCCTATATTTTCTCCTATAAATGAAATGTAGTCTACTCTCCAAGACCGACTTGTTTGTGTGTTTTGTTATCTCAAAATGATGTAAAATATATGTTTGTACATGAAATAGTATAAAATGTATGTTTTCCATATTAATAACTATCTTTACAAGAAACATAGTATGCTTATCTCATGCGAGAAATTCACTGTATGAATGTAATGGAAAATGAAGACTTATAGTAGTATTATACAAATTACACTATAGATGCTTTAACTAACTTTAACACCGAACTGGTTAATTAAGGGTAAAATGTGATGAGGTTATAACCATGCTTGATAGACTTAGTATAAAACACGACGTTCATCAGGCGTCAAAAATGAAATGACATTTGTCTCGCGTAGACCTGTTGGTCCCACTATAGCTAGTAGAAAGGTGTGGGATGGTCAATCCCATATAGATCTATACACAAACTCATGCTCTCCCTCAAGGAGACTCTGGTTACAAAATGTGACACAGCAAAAAAATATTGCTATGCCATGAAGTAGTATCTCATAGTTAATTATCTTGTTCATGTTATAGTGTATGTTCCTTTCTGTACTTGTTATAGTGTGTATGTTCCTTTCTGTTCTTGTAAATGTATAGTAATAATATGGATGTATCGTTTTGTATTTGATCACCTGTTCTAGAAAATAGTAAGTATCGATCCTCTAAACTATACCTATTAAAGTTTACTAGTACGTTCTGTAATTGAATGACTAATTATGTTTGGACACCTTTGATCCACATGTTGCGAAGGTATTGAACTGATTGGAAGTACTTATATATATATATATATATATATATATATATATATATATATATATATATATATGTATATGTATATATATACATATATATATATATATATATATATATATATATAACTAAAATTTAAACGACATTCAGACAAACAACCGATACTCTAAGTCCACATCCAAACAAGGAAAGTGAAATAAAGCAAGTTATTAGTCCTAAGTCCTTTAAACCTTATTTATATAACTATACCTATATAGACATGATTTTGACAATATATAAGCTTAAAAGAGTTTGTAAAACATCTAAATAGTTTAATCCATTTTAAAAATTTTAACATATTAAAAGATTTTAACCATTTGAAAGATTCTTGATGACTTGGTGACAGTTTATAAAACGATTTGAAATAGTTTGTTTTGATAACACAATGTTTAAGTATAATAAATCCTTTTGTTCAAAAAGCTCCGCATGTAAATGTTAACACATCTATGTGGTGTTCTACTTGTATCCCCCCCCCCCAATAAAAGCATTTAAAACCATTAAAATGTAAATTGTAGGGGTATAAACTCACCTGATAGTGAGTAATATGATTGAAAGATCGATATAGGATGTAAAGTTTCCCGTGTGAAGTCCCGAAGCACAATTAGTCCAAAGAAGTGTTAGAATCGAAAATGGGAGGCTATGAGGAGTTCACGGCCCAAGAAGGTTCACGACCCAATAAAGGTTCACAGCCCAATAGGGGTTCACGGCCCAATAAACTTGATGATCTTGAAGATTCAAGTGGTATTCTAAGAAGATTCAATGGATTTTCAGTTGGGTGTTCTTCATGTTCTTCGCGTGTTCTTCGTGTTCTTTGCGAAAATTAGAGAGTTTAACGGGTTTAAGCCTAGTATAAGAAGATTGAAGGATGTTTATGAAATAATGACAAGATCAAAGAATGTTACATGTTAGATCCTATGAAGAACTAGTGACTATCGCATGAATATGATGAGAAATGATGAGTTTAGCATGTTCTTGAGGAGAGAGGATGATCATGGCGGATGATACATGAGAGAAAAGGATTGGATTTTCTATTGGAAGTGTAGAAATGAATTAAAATCAGCCAAAATCCATATATATGGGAGGGTTCACGGTCCGAAGTGGTTCACGGTCGTGAACCTCGTGTACGGCCCGAAGTTGTTCACGATCTGAAGGGTAAGGAGAAGAAAGGCGTGCGAAGTTTCTCGGATTCATCATATTCCCTTCTTACACACATAATACCCTGAATACTAGGTTTAAACACTTAAAAGACATTACTCTTACTCAAATTAAGATAGAATAAAATTTAAGTTGTGTTATTTGCCCAAGTTTGACTTTTATACAAATAGAAATTACGGGTTGTCACAATTCATACTTGAATTTCATTTCAATCACTCGCTCCATAAAAACTACAAAATCAAAAATTGTATTGATCCCTCCTCACGTCATAACCCTTCAATGTTCACGTCATGAGCCCTGATTTACCCAAAAACCAAGCCTTGACTCCTTGAAGCCTAAAGTCGGTCCGATCTGGAAATGGGGTGTTACATAGGGAGTAGGTCTCAATCTACAACTCAACATACTCAATTAAACATAAAGTTAAACTTTGTCAAAGTCAATGTTCAACGGTCAAAAAGTCAGCAACCAGTCGCCACGATGTGGACAAGCATATGCCTCATCATGGGAATAATAACACAAAATGGTTGCAAATCTACGAAACGCTACGACATAACGACTAATCCCCCACGTCGTGGGAACCTTCTAGAATAGCTAAATCAATTTAGCTCTTAATCCTCCCCCCTCCCCCCAATTTAAACTTTATAGAATGCTTCCAAACCCCCAAAAGATCATAAAAGTCACAGCTTTATAGACATGCATGCCTAATGCATGTCATGAGCTCAAGCTAGGTCAAAAAGTGTAAAAATGGGCCAAGATCTCATATAAGAGTTCAAAGCTCTATCAAATTGTAGATCTATCACTCCAAACCTTAAACGGACTCTGGGGATTGATAAAGTTTACAACTTTATGGAATCCAAACCTTCCAAATACCCTAAACATGTAAGATAACACAAGAAAAACTAGATCTAAGCACATAGAGTCATAAAGATACAAACTTGAGGACTTACAAATGTCCAGAAACATGAACAAGTAGGATGGTGAGGCTTGATGATTCACTAAGACTTCTTCTCTTCTTCTTCTTGGCTAGAAATCACCAAAAAACTCAAAAACTTCTAAAATGGAACTAGGGTTTCAGTGAGGAACGAAGGAAAGTGATTGAGGCTGAGGGTGTGCAAAACCCTAGCCATCACATCCCTTAAATAGGGCACAAACCCCAGAATTAGGGTTGCCATTAAAAAACTACCACACCATTGGTACAATGCTGCCACGCCGTGACATCCATTAAAGACATGTGCATCCTCAAACCATGGCCACACCGTGGGAACTCATTCCCCATGCTGTGGCCACCAAAAATTCCGAATTTTAAACATTAAGTTTTTAAATGAACATACCATAAACTTGGCGTTACACAAAATTTTCCAATTCATTTCCAAAATAGCTACAATGAAATAAATTATAGCTTCTGGCTTCTGCTGCCTCAACAAAGTAAGAATCTAACCTAAAGCAACATAAAAGAAATTGAGACGTCCAACTCCTGAAACAAACAAAAATACCATTGAATATAGATAAGAAATTGGAATGAGAAAAAAAGGAATAGGAGATATAGGAATTCAGAATTCGAACTCACCCAATCCCAATTTAGAATTTAAAAACCTCAAACTTCTTTTAATTTTCGATGACGTGTGATTCAGAAACCAGATAAAAAACAAGCTCAGTAATCAGAAATACAAGAAACGTATCGATCAGAACTCATAAATTGGAATGAGAAGTAGAGAATAGTACAAAAGGAAACAAAATAAGAAATTTGAGAATTCTGAAATCGGACTCACCGAACCCCAATTAAGAAACTGAAAACCTCAAACTTCTTCTGATTTTCGGTGACATGTGACTTAAAAATCAAAACAATCTTATTAATCAGAACAGAAGAATCATAACTCATAAATCAGAATGAGAAGTAGAAAATAGAGAAAGCAAGACACATGATCTCGAACAGAAACTCGCAATTCACTGAGTCATGTAGTCTATCATACAAATCATCTTCTTTTTTCTCCTCTTGCACCAATCTACAACTTCATTGATCAAAAGTGGGTCATCCAAAATTTGTCTCCATTTTACAAACGCGATTGCTCATCACTAAATAAAGAATCAGTCACCTTTACCATCACTAACTAATGAATTTACCATCACTAACTAAAGAATCCATCATCGTTGCCATCCGAATGTTGATCGTCACTAATTTTAGCAATAATTCAAGTGATACTTATTTAGCTAGTATTTACATACAAAATAATCTTATGCAACATATTGCCCATAAATATTATCAAAAAAAAAAATTCTTACATATTAATAAAACAAAAGAATCTATGAATTTTCTTATTCTTGTTTTATATATCAACATAAAATGATCCGTGGGTAAAAAATATTAACGAAAAGTATGTAAATTTTAAATGGGACATTCCAAAATTGTTACACAAATGTCTTAGTCAATTTTACAACATTTTCCCTATAATTTC
Source organism: Lactuca sativa (assembly GCF_002870075.4). Classification (NCBI taxonomy): domain Eukaryota; kingdom Viridiplantae; phylum Streptophyta; class Magnoliopsida; order Asterales; family Asteraceae; genus Lactuca; species Lactuca sativa. The sequence continues at coordinate 153,939,606 of NC_056623.2, read as the reverse complement.
ATTAAGTAACTTTCAAATTTTCAAAATTTTATTTTTATCATTAGAAAAAAGTCAATCAATGCAACTTGAACAAACAATAATGTTTAATTCATAAATTGTTTTATAAAATTTTGAACTTATCAAAATAATTGCAATTAGTTTCTTATTCACAAATAAATATCTTAATTATGTTAAATATTTGAATTGTGATGAATGATATCAACTTTAATCTTGACAAAATGAGATAATTGCCCGTTAATAGTTTCTTATTCACAAAACAGTTTTTAATACTCGTGAAATTATATACAATTTTGATGCCTTCTTTTCACAAATTTTTAAAAACTACTATTAAATAAGAAAAATAAGTTATATATCATGGTAATCAGAAAGAAATATTAAATTGTATACTACAAAGGTTAAAAATAAACACATTTATTACAAACATAATTAAGAACATTCAAAATTTTGATACTTTGTTTTTTTTTTTTTAAACGACAAATCTAACATACTCCTAAACTACACCTTAAATTCACTTATGTCCACGACAGGACTTGAACCCTCAACCTCAAGGAGGAATGGTAACACCAGATAGATATCATTAGGTTAGAAGCCATTTGATAGCTAATATATAGAACAAAGAAGCAAAGGTTTTTCAATATAACCTAATTCAACAAAATTGATAACCATGTCATTGACCTCCAAACTTCAACTGCACATTTTAAACATTTAATTTACATGTGTATTTTATGGTTATTTCATGGAATTACGTAAATGGCAACTTCACCGATAACCAAAATTTTTTGAAAACGAATAAGATTTTTGCATATTAAATTTCCAAACGTACCAACTAAGATTCAATAGCCCATGCAAACTTACAAGAGACTTAAACAATTTATAGTTCGTACTCCTGGTACTTGGATAAAAATTCAATAAATGATCAATTCACAAATCAAATTAATTATCAATGGTTGTAGAGTTATACAGTGGTGTTTGCCAACGATTTACTGTTAAAAGGAATGAAATGATAAACAATGCATGCATGAGTGAAAACTAAAAGAATAAACAATCTCTACACAACATAAACATCAGTAGCAACAAAACTAGGAACATAAAGGCTTGTATCGACAACAACATAAACAATTTGTTCCAGGAGGAATCTATTCTGCTATTAGTCTTTCCCCCATATTAAAGTACTATTGATTCATTGCATTCTCGACACCACTTACATATTGGTCAACTGTATATGTAGATGATTACCAATTAACGTATTGTGATTCAATACATAATTTAGTGATTTTTGTTTTACGTAGTCATGCATGTAAAATAAGTGAGAATAAGTTAAACACACCTACGTCATACACACTGTGTGAGGTTGTTTCCTTTTAATTCCAACGTGTGCAATGATACAATAAACAAATAATGTAAAATGCATTGCTATTTCGTGCATTTCATCCATCTAAAAATTTCTAGTGATCACAAGAAATAGCAACGGCTTTAATTTATTCGCTAAAAATAGGTTAATACCTTATATGTTCTCTTGAATTTCATATTAAAAATTAAATCCTTTTTGAAAAGAATTGTTATCGAGATTTATGAAAGCAAATATGATTTGAGTGATTGAAAAGTTAGAACATGAAGAGTAAATATTAATCAGATCTTATATTGATGAAGACTGATTACAGAATAAGCAGAAAGGATATTTGTGTTTCCGGAAAAAAAAACTTCTTTCTACTTCTATCCTCAGTCCCTATTTATAGAGAACATGAGTGTACAAAAAATATACTAAGTCTAAACATTACACGTCGCACAAAATTGACTTAGTAAAATAACATAAAGATGCGAAACTATACAAACACAATATTCGACTTTTACAATTTTGCTTCTACAATCTCCCCCTTTGTAAACAGTCGAAACTATTCAATCCATAAGCTTTTGAACAGCAGAGTGAATTGTCTTTCGCACTTCTCCATACCAGGAAATCACCTTCTTGAGATCCTTCTTGTCTCCTTCATTGTTCTTCTTGCAATTGTTCATACAAACAATAAAGTGCCTATATTGCGAAAAAGTATATCTTTCCACCTCAGAGACTTTAAACAAGAATTTCTTGGGCTTCCCCTTTGTATCTCTTCCTGAAAACACCATGCCGAAAGGTTTCAGGCATATTTCCCCAATAACATATTTTGATAATGCTGATTGAGATAAAGTTTCTTCCCAAGGAACATTCACTTCTCTTCCTACTACAGTCGCCAATTCTTCATCAGTAAGAGCCAAACAATCGAAGTAATTGTTGATGTATGTCTTAACATGTGCGAAGCCTATCTTGAACGCTTCAGTCTCAGAGCCTTTTAGCTTATTCTCTTCCATATACTTCAAAATCAGAGCCACTTGAATCAAATCGTTGCAGTTCATCAGAGGAAAATCAGCTACAATGAAGTCATACTGCTTGTTGTCTGCTCGAATAACAAAATAATGGAAATTTTGAAGCATGTCTTCAAACATTGTATCTTTCTTGATTGTTAACACCTTTTTTTATCTTCATTAAAGACCAAACTTCATCCGGATTCTTCCCTAATACAGCATGAAATCTGATTTTCATGTGTATATAATCATCAGGAGTATCAAACTTCTCGCTAATCTTGTACTAAGCAGTAATGAAGAGCATTTCATTGAATGGAAAATCTAGCTGACAATTGTCTGAATTCGCAATATCATAACTTCTCTTTGGCTTCTTCTCGAATTCATACATTTCCCTCCCCACAACTTTTGACTCTATGGTTTCGTAAGAGTACAGCTTCGCAGGAACTCCTTTGTTCATCGTGGGAGGATCACTTGCCCTTTGCCTCATGATGCTTTGTACTTTCCTCATCCTTTCCAACTCTGCCTTAGCCTCAGCTTTCTTCTCCTCCTTCGATTTTTCATACAATATCCCTTTTCCTTTTCCCACTACATCTGTTTGAGGTTTTGAACTTGAACCTCCTTCTTTTTCCCCAATAGAAATTCCTTTGGCAATCGGTTTTATGGTTATTGTAGTTGAGGAAATTGGCTTCGTAAGTATGGGAAGAGTAGTTTTAAGCTGGGTAAATATAACTTTTCCCAATGTCTTCGCATCATTCTCTTTACTTGAATGCTTCTCTCCCCCTTGCACCCCTGTGAAAGCAGGTGGGGCACTTTTCGATAGTAAAGAGGTAAAATTTGCGATTGGTGCAAGAGCTTTTTGAATTGCTTGTTCTAAAGTATTAACCTTTAGAGACAAGAACTCAAGAGTGAGAATTTGTGTAGATGAAGATTGCGAAACCACAGTTTTCAGCTCAGTCACCAACTTGATCAGCTGATCAAACTTCTCCTGGGTTTCTTTGTTATTAGCTTCAAGGATAGGGACAGCAGTAACCTTTTGTACTTTTGTAGCAACCACATCAATCTTCTTTTGAACTTCGACATTTTGAGAATTAATATCCCTGAGCTCCTTTGCAAGTTCGGTTTTCAACTCTTGAAGCTTAAAGTTGACATCCTCCCGAACTTTCTTCACATCCTGTACAAAAAGAACATGACGTTCTTTTGCAACTGTTTTCAAGTCTTGGACCACTAAAGAAAAATTACTCCCTTGAGCTTTAATGTGAAGCTCATTATTTTTATCAGACTGATCAACCTTCTCCATTATATGCTTCTCATCACCTTTAAGCATTATATCAACCTCCATTACTGAGATAGAAGACATCATGCCAGAATCAGCTTGCTACTGAATAATGGCATTTAACTGATGATTCAGGATTTTAAATTGCTTTCCTGTCATAAGCATATGATCAGGAATATCCTCCTCCTCTGAATCAAAATGAATGTCCTCAAGTACTCCTCCAAAGGCTCCTCCTTCAGTTTCATTATCAGATAAAGTTTGTGAAGGTTGAGGAGTTTCTGGTGATTGTGAGGGAAAAAGGGTTGTAAATGGGTTTTGAAGTGGATGATCAAAAATTGATGAGGTTGTGGATAGAGTTGTAGATGGAAATGAAACAAGTGGTAAAGAAATGGGTAAGGTGATTAGTAAAGTGGTTGCAATACTCGTGATAGGTGCCCCCGTATCAGATACGTTGACAACCGTATCAGAAATAGGTACCTCCTCAGAAACTGATTTGGTAGTGACTATTTCGAGTGGTTCTATGAGTGGTGTTGTGGTAGATATTTGCGAAGTAGGGGTAATGGAAATGATTCGTAAGGAAACATTTACCGTAGACGACACCGGTGGAGTTTTTGGAACTATCTCTTCATCAGATGATTCATTGCGAACCACCAGCTTCCGTCTTTTTATTAGAGTACGTTGCATGTTTTTCGCAACGTCTTCAGCTCTTTGCCTTTTCTTTCCTAGAGAGACCGGAGCTGGAATATTGCGAATGGTAACCCCTTTACTACTCACCTCAGTCTTGCGAATCTTTTTCAATACCCTAGACTTGGAAGGTATTGTTTCTTTCTTCGATTGAGATGAAGTCTCTTCAATATGAACATCTTCATCCTGAGCCTGTTGCGATGATGGACCTTACGCATCCTTCTTTGTAGACTTCTTCTTCTTTGATGGTGCAGCAACATCTAATAACACTCCATTCGGCACCGATTGATCAATTGTTTTCAAATATCTCACCAAGACCTTGTGAGTTTGAGACACCTTGCGAAGCATCGCATCTGGAATGCGAGCAACATGAGTAAAAATTTCCTCATCATCTTCCACTACCTTCGGAAATTGATATAGAGAAAATTCAGCAACTTCAACATCCTTCGTTACTGGAATCCCTTCTTTTTCATATACCTTCTCCAAAATTAAGCTCCAATACCTCGCACACGAAATCCCTTTTTCAGAATTTGTGTTTTCGAGACTATTAATAAATTCCTTCCATAACTTGGTTGCATATCGACGCTGATGTCATAGTACAAGCCCATAACCATGGCATATACTTCCATTCGTCCCCTATCTAAACCAACTGTGCATCCTGTTAGGCATCTGAGAAAAATACCAAACAAGAAATTCCATATGCACGGCAACCCAGACTTTCGAAAGTCACTTATCTTCTCAAGCTCTGGTTGATGGCCCATCTCATTGAACATGTGAATGATTTGACGGTTAACAGGTTTTAAAAATGGAGGATTGTTTGGAATCTACAAGAATTCAACAAACATCTTCTTGGAAAGTTTTACCCGTTTGTTGTTTATCAAGTTGAAGGTTATCACATCAGTTGTATGGTTGTATGATGTCGTTGAAGCTGCCAAGGATAACCATGTCATCGGAACGGAGAATGAACTAAAGATGGCAGTGGACAGGGGTGATCGTTTCAGGGCAACGATGAGCATCTTCAAGCCTTTGGGATAAGAAGAGACATTTGGATCAACTTCATAATTGGTGCTTTGGATTTTCATCAGGGATTGAGAAAGAACTTCATCAGTGTTGGATTGAGTGGCCGCCATTGTTAGGGTTTGAAAGAGATAAAGTTTGATCAAGTTTGAATCTTTGGAGGTTTGTGAGAGTTCTGTTTGCGTAACTGTATATAGTGTTCTTGATCCCCCTTTTATAGTTTACCCAAATTGATTTGAAATTAAAGCGGGATGCATTTAATATTATCCGATGTGGCACCTTGAAAATCGGATCATGATTGCAAAAGATAACCATGCTTCTAAAAGTAACTGTCACATCTCCTTGAAAACCGGATAGAATACCAACCATCTTGAGTACACAGCCTGTCAAATTTCCCGTTATAGAATCTGAACCGTTAAAACCCTTCGCATGGAGGCAAAGCTCTTTCACTTTTGGGATGTAAAGTGAATTCATATGCCAGATTTGCGAAATCATCAGCCCGAGTTGGTTTTACTCAGAACCTCAAGGATTTCGTGTGTGCATTGTGTCAACAGAATAAGATGAGAAACAAAACAATTTTTTTTTGGAATTCGGTGATGTCAAAAATTCAATTTGACATGAATGCAATTAAACCCCAGGCAAAGGTTGTTTCGTTAATCATTAAGAGTGACACTCAATAGCTTGTGTAGTTTCCCGTGAATTACAATCGAATACTCTTAGATAAGTATCGAAGGGCTTCTTTTAAAAGATATTTTGGATTGGTTTTAACTTTCATTACATATCAACCTTAACATAAGGTGAGAAATTTTAAATGAAATTACTTGTTTGACCAGTGTAGTCAGTGGCAAGTTGGCTTTTGAAAATATTTATCATGACTAGGATTTGCGAATAAAACTCACACATAAATCATATTCAAAAAAATTTGTTCTGGATCTTGTTGGGTAACAAACATCGTGGGTTGCGAATATTTGATAAAGACCACACATACGAATTGAATATGATTTGGAGTTTCGAAATTTTGATACTGAAACAAAGGTTCTGTTAAAATCTGGAACGATGTTCCCCGTCAATTTCTTAAGGTTTATGATGTTTAGGTTTCACTTCCATCACGGTCTCATGATGTTAGATCATAAACACAGACTTGTGATTTGTCTAGGTTTTGATTGGTTTGATCAAAGACCTCAAGGACAAATCTCTTCGAAAATTTGGATTGAAAGAATTGTTTGGTATAAAAAGATTGGTTAAGAATCGAAGTGTACCTCTGTTATAATGGACAAAACAGAAAACTCTTAACTCTTTTGAGAAGAGTAACGTAGCTCTTTTGGCTTATGCGAATATAAGCCTTTTGGGAAGAAATTTTCATGTGATAATTTCATTAAGGCTTTCTTTTCTCACACATAGAGTCTTGTTGAGGCTTTTGGTCTACATACAGCAGCATGCTTCTAGGGACATCCTAACTAGTTTTAAAAAAAATAATACCTTCCCATAGAAACATATAAGCAAGACCACTTCGCATTAAGCACTGTACTAAACTCTCAACACACAATCTTTAAAGAACAAAGAAAACAAAAATATTTTTGTGATTTTTGAATTTTTCAAAATTAAAAACATAACAAAATAAAATCTTTTTGGATTTTTAATTTTTCAAAAACGAAAATGAATAAACATAAAATCTTTTTGAATTTTTGATTTTTTCAAAAATTAAAAACTACAAAATGAATCGTAAACCTAACCTTAGTTGTTATGATCGCAAATGCGAAAAGATGTGGATGCGAAGCCATGCGAAGCCTCTGGATGAATAGTAATATCTGAACAATTTCGATTCATAACTGCTGAACGACACTTTCATGCTTGAGTTTTTGGAATTGAATTCGCATCAATCATCCCCAAACCTGCCAAAATTCTAACAAATGATTTTTCATCAAGAGGTTTTGTAAAAATATCAGTTAGTTGTTCAGTTGTTTTAACAAAATGAATTTCAATATTCCCATCTTCCACATGATCTTTGATAAAATGATATCGAAGAGCAATGTGTTTTGTCTTTGAATGTTGTACTGGATTATGACAAATGAGAATTGCACTTTGCGAATCACAATACATGGGAATATTTTTCATGTTTATTGCATAGTCACGAAGTTGACTCTGAATCCAAATAATTTGCGATGTGCAAGCAGCAGCAGCAATGTATTCAGCCTCAGCAGTTGATATAGCCACACAAGTTTGTTTCTTCGATTGCCAACTCACCAACTTCCCATCCAATAGTTGACATCCACCACTCGTACTTTTCCTATCCAAAGTACATCCTCTTAGATCAGAATCTAAAAAAGCTTGAATGAAAAACCCCGTTTTCGAAGGATACAAAAGTCCTAACGAAACTGTTCCCTTAAGATAGCGAAAAATATTTTTCACTGCAGTCAAATGAGGTTCTCTGGGATTAGCTTGATATCTAGCACAATTGCAAACTGAAAACATAATATCAGGTCTACTTGCAGTTAAGTACAATAAAGACCCTATCATGCTTCGATAAAGTGTTAAATCAACAGCAGGAGCATCTAACGAAGGAGTTAGTCTTGTTCCTACTGCCATTGGTACTCTTAGTTTCGTGCTATTAGTCATTCCAAACTTTTCAAACAAGTTCTTCGTATATTTTTCTTAATTGATTAAGATTCCATCCCTGTCCTGTCTTATATTCAAACCAAGAAAATTATTAATTTTTCCCATCATGCTCATTTCAAACTGACTTTTCATTAGATTTTCAAATTCAATTGACAATGCTGTGTCAGTCGAGCCAAAAATAATATCATCAACATAAATTTGAACAAGCATTAGATGATTCCCAACTTTCTTGCGAAATAATGTGGGGTCTACTGATCCTTGTTTAAATTTAGATTGTTTCAAGAAATTTATAAGTGTTGCGTACCAGGCTCTTGGTGCTTGTTTTAATCCATATACAACCTTATCTAGGATGTAAACATGATCAGGATGTTCATCATTTATAAACCCTGGTGGTTGTTCAACATACACTGTTTCTTCTAGTTCTCCATTTAAGAATGCACACTTAACATCCATTTGATAAACATCAAAGTCTTTGTGAGCTGCATAAGCTAAAAATATGTAAACTGCTTCAAGTCTTGCAACAGGTGCAAATGTTTCTTCATAGTCTATTCCTTCTTGTTGCGAATAACCTTTAACCACTAGTCTAGCTTTATTGCGAATAATATTGCCATCTTTGTCGGTTTTATTTTTAAAAATCCATTTTAATCCGACAATTGAAACATCAGAAGGTTTAAAAATTAACCTCCAAACCTTGTTTCGTTCAAATTCAGCCAGTTCAGATTGCATAGCAACAACCCAATCTGGGTGTTCCATAGCATCCTTTACTGTCTTTGGCTCTATTTTCGAAATAAAGGCATTAAACATACATAGTTCTTGGTTTGCATTCAGTACCTCATTTTTCGCACGAATTTGAGCTCTTGTCAACACACTATCTTGTGGATTTCCAATTACCTGTTCTTTTGGATGATTTCTTGTCCATTTCTCAAGTGGTAGAAAATTAGGTTCAAATTCTAATGTTGCATCTTCCTACATATCTTCATTTTCAGATCCTGCAACAGAAAAATTATCATTTAGTTCATGAAACTCATCATTTTCATCAAGATTAATTGTCTGTGTTTCATCATGCTCCCCCTCAACATGATATTCATCTTGATGCTCCCCCTCAAAATGATGTTCTTGTTGATTTTGCGAATGCTCCCCCTCAACTTGATGATTCATATTTTCATTCTCCCCCTCGAAAGTTGGCTGGCAATCTTCATGGATACTCGTATGCTTCTCCGCCATACGAGCATCAGGCATACTTTCGCAAGTTATTGACCTTGTAGTAATTATTGAATCATCAGTATGTTTTCAGGATTCTGATGTTTGATTATCAGGAGCATTATTTTCTGCTTCAATTGCCCTGTCAGGAATTCCGAAAATTAAGTCATAATCAAAATCATTTATTTCAGAATTATCAATTTGAGTATTTGAATTAACAAGTATTGATTTATTTTCAAATTTACTATCCGTTTGTTTAAGATAGTAATCATCAAACGTTAAATTGAAAGTTTCTTCAACTTTTCTAAGAATATGCCTTCATCAGCTTGAGCTTGGAATTTGGACAAATTATCATTGAGAATCATGATAAAACACCTACAACCAAAAACATGAAAAAATTTGACATTAGGTTTCCTATTATTGATTATTTCATATGGAGTAACATTGAATCTTCGATGAATGAATGATCGATTCTGAGTAAAACATGCAGTGAAAACTGCTTCAGCCCAAAGATATTGAGGTAGATTCGCATATGTTAACATGGTTCTGGCTGCTTCGCATAGAGATCGATTTCTTCTTTCAACAACTCCATTTTGTTGCGGAGTATATGGTGATGAGAAATTATGTGAAATTCCTTTGCTTGTGAGAAAAGAATCAAGAGTTTGATTTTTAAACTCAGAACCATTATCACTTTTAATTTTGCGAACATTCTTATTCAGACTAAGCTCAATCTTTTTGATAAAATCAATCATCATCTGAGCAACTTCAGATTTTAACCTAAGAAAAAAATACCCATGTGAATCGAGAAAAATCATCTACAATAACTAAAATGTACCGCTTTTTATTGGTTGTAGCAATAGTCGACGGTCCACATAAGTCAATGTGAAGAAGTTCCAATTGTTCTATGATTTTTGAATCGATTACAATCGCATGGCCTTTTCTATGGTGTTTTCCTTGTTCGCAAGCTGCACACAGAGAATCATTGTCAAATTTTAGTACAGGTAACCCTCGAACTAAAACTTCAGTGACAAGTTTGTTAATATTGCGAAAGTTCAAGTGTGACAATCTTCTATGCCAAAGCCAGCTGACATCATTAGATGCTTTTGATAGTAAACACACAATAGATTTTCCCGCAATTGGTTTGATGTCCAGTGTAACCATATCACCATATCTTTTGGATTTGAGAAGTATTTCATTTTACTTCGCATTTGGAATGATACTTCCTTCTTCATTAAATACAACTTGATTTCCAGTACCAACAACAAGTTGTGACACACTTATCAAATTATGTTGAAGTCCTTCAACATAAGCAACTCTGTTGACAGTGAATTGTCCATTTGTGACTTTCCCATAGCCTTTCACTTGACACTTGTGATTATTCCCAAATTTGACTACTCCTGCATTTTCCAAGCTTCTATAATCTTGCAAGTTTTCCTTTCTTCCAGTCATATGACGAGAGCAACCACTATCAATATACCATTTCGTATCATATTGCTCGTCACACATCACCTGCATTTATTGGAAAATTTTAGGAACCCAAGACTTGTGGGTCCATCATTAGTAGAATTAAACAAATTCTTTGAATTTAAAAACCATGTTTTTACTTTGTTTGTGACAGAATCCATTATATCAACATCATCAAATCTAGATATTGAAATATAGTCATTCAATAGTTTTGGATTTCCATTGACTGTAATCTTATCCTTCACAACATTCGTATTTTTGATAACTGGTTTTGCATTTTTGAACCGGAACTTGCGAATGATGAGATGATGAACTAGCAGTGGAAGATTTATTTGAGAACTTGTCAAATGCATTCTTGATTTGTTGCTCTGAAAACTTCCCACTTTGATATTTTCTTCCTTTCCCTTCAAACCAACGATTGATTGTACTTACATCAGATTTTCCTTTTGTATATGAAACTTTGGTCGGTTTTGAGACTGAAGGATTTGGAAAATTTGGTTGTTTTGGTGAAAATTTCACTTTTGCTTGAGTTGAATTTTTCAAACTTGATGAAGTATTAGTGAAATTGCCAACATTTTGAAACTTTTGATTATTTACAAATTTTTGCGAATTCTCAAATTTTCGATTGTTGTCATATTTGCGAACATTTGGAATTTTGTCAACAGAAATTATTGGTTTATGAAAACTTGAATCTGTTTGTTTATTTTTGCTTTGAAATTTTGATGATGTTGTTTTTGAAATTTGTTCTTTTTCAGCTCTTGGTTTGTCATTTGACACAACTTGTAGAAAATTGTTTTTCTTGCTTTTCTTTTTGAAACATTATTTTCTATTGAATAATTTCCAACCATCAATTTGAATTCATGAGAATTTAATTTCACTTCAGCCTTTGGTTTTTCAACTTTTTCAAAAACTTTGTTTGGTTTTTCACCTTTAACCACCCATTTTTGTAATGATTTTTGTTTTTGAAACACATAAGAATTTTGAGTTAAATTGTTTTCTTCTGTGTTTTGATTTGCGAAAAAACCTTCAGTGGTTGACCTTAGATTATTTTTTTCAATCATTTTGTAAAATTCAAGATGAATTTTCTCAGCATTTCCAGTAGTGACAAAAACTTGATTTGCAAAAATGGTTTTATCAGTGCATACAAAATTTGGATATACCACAATGTTGGTTTCCAAATAATGTGCGGCTTTGTCATTTAAAATTTTGTCAAATTCTTTTGTATTCTCAAACACTTGATTAACCACAACTCGTGGAGGTATTTCATGTGAATTTTTCACTTCTTCTTTGTTTTCTTCATTATCATCAGATTTCCAGCTTTCAACATCCACATTATCAAACTTACAATATTGCAAAGTTGAAGGTTTATCAATTTCATCCTCTATTATCGAATCAACAATAATTTCTTTACCTTTGATCTTAGATGTGATATTAATGATTGACAATTGAGAACAATCAACCTCTTCTTCCTCTTTTATCTCACTGATTTCACTCACATTATCTGAATTGTCATCAATATCAGCATAATTGAATTGAGAGGCAAGAGTTGCAGTTTCTGTTTTCTTTAAGATTTTCACTTGTTCACTCTTTGTCAAACTTTCATTGACAATATTAACCAACTCATCAGCATTCAGAAATTCATCAATTTTGACAATACCATATGGATATCTATCATCAGGTATTTTGTCAAATTGAGCAATTGTACTTTCGCAATCATAAGAAACAACATCAACTTTTTCACGTTCATACTCAAGAAAAGGTAAACGTTTCCTATGTTGTTCTTTGCTAATGTCAGAAGAATGGTGTAAAGCAGCTAATTTTGCATACAATCATTTGGCAGAATTACAATATATGTTCCTTTGTGCTAGCAACAACCTAACATCATTTGTAAGATTATTCCTATCACAATCAACATTTTTGATCTGCATTTCAAGTTTATCTACTCTGCTCCTTTTTATTTCTAATTCTCTTCGTGTCTCACCTAGTTGCATATTTAATTTTTGAGCTTCAATACTAGCAGACACAATAACAGAATCAAAATAAGCCACAGTATCATCAAATGAAATGATTTCAGCATCATAAGCAGATAAAGGAATATTAAAAGATTCAAGTATCGCACGTACCTTGGTGGTCATGGGTGATTTGTCCGTGGATTTGGATACAAAACATTTCCCTGAAATGTCCTCTTCGCAATCTTCAAAACTTGCGAACATGGCTCCATGTGTAAAATGCCTCATTTCTTCATCATCAGATCCTGATGACTAGATCTGATATGTTCCACTCTCTTCATCAGCAGATTCACCATTCGCAACTAGAGACACTCCTTTTGTCTTAGCGTGCAATTCTTCAATCTTTTCAGAATAGTATGCCTCATCTTTAATTTTTTTTCTTTCTTTTCTTCTTTCTTTCGCAACATGCAATCGGCTGCGAAGTGATTCACACCATTGCAGTAGTGACAATAGATTCCTGAGTCACCTTTCAGCTATTTCACTTCTTTCGCATCTTTTTGTTTCTCATCAGCTTTCTCCAATTTCTTCCTCTCCTCTCCTCCAGTTTTTGTGACTCCACTCTTCGCATCACTAGTCTTTTCTTTTGGATTAAAAGGCTTTTTGAAAAACTTCTTAACTCTGTTGTTTGAATAGAATGCCACAGCTTCATCATCAGAGTTCATCAAAAATCCTTCAACATCTGAACCATCTTTTTCATTAACATTAACTTCTGATACCTTTGAAACAAGAGCCAAAGGACCTCCAATACTCTGTTTTGATTCTTCATACATTTCTGAAACTTCACTTTCATGTGTTTTCAGCTGATTGTAGAGATCATTCAAATGAGTTGTATCAAAACTCTGTTGATTCTTAATCATCATGCTTACACTTCGCCATTCCTTGAGAAGACCCATAATGAAACTTAAATTGAACACCATGAGAGACCTAGTGATTCCATACCTATTGCAGTGAAACATAAGCTCATTCAGACGATCATAGTAACTTTCAAGAGTTTCAGCATCCTTTTGTCTGAATTCTTTCAGTTCAACTAGACATTACTTCACAGAATTGATCTTTGTCTTTTCGCTACCTTGATACTTCTCTTTTAGAGTGTTCCAGATCTCCTTTGCTGTTTTACAACTACGAATGTAATTATAAACCACACGAGGAAGAGAAACTCTTAGTTCCCTCATGCACCTCTTTTCATTATTCTTTAACCGTTTTTGTTGATCAGCAACTTCAGTAGATGTAGTAGAAGGTCCAATTGGTTGAACATTAGCAGGAGCTTGCACTGTTCCATCGATACAATTCCAAAGTTCTTCATCAATTCCATTTAAGTAATCTTCCATTCTATCAGCCCACTGATCATAGTATTCTGGAATTAACATCGGAATTTTGGTTGAGGAACCAAGCAAGTGAGAGAAGGAAGTCATTGTATTCATGTTGAAGTTCACCATTGATGAACACAGAAATTTTCAGAAAGCTTGAAAACTTGATGAAATTGAGAATTGATCAATTGAATTGATCACAAATCACTAATCGATTACTCGACTAAACAATTCAAAGACAGAATCAATTCAAATCTGAAGATCAAATTTGATTTTCAAAACCAAAATGCGCGGAAAATTTTGAGTAAAGTTGCAACTCAAAAAGCAAATGATTCCAACACGAAAATCAGATCGATGCAGTTTGAATCCTGCTCTGATACCAATTGAAGAGAATTGTTATCGAGATTTATGAAAGCAAATATGATTTGAGTGATTGAAAATTTAGAACATGAAGAGTATATATTAATCAGATCTTATATTGATGAAGACTGATTACAGAATAAGCAGAAAGGATATTTGTGTTTCCGGAAAAAAAAAAACTTCTTTCTACTTCTATCCTCAGTCCCTATTTATAGGGAACATGAGTGTACAAAAAATATACTAAGTCTAAACATTACACTTCGCACAAAATTGACTTAGTAAAATAACATAAAGATGCGAAACTATACAAACACAATATTCGACTTTTACAATTTTGCTTCTACACCTTTTTCTATTTGAAAAAGAAGCCATACAAAGAAATTCATAAATCATATTTATTACATTGGCATTCAAAGAAACATACGGGTCTATTTTATTTGACTTGATTATTTATCTTCAAAACCAAAAGATCCCGTGCAATCTAGCATATACTTTACAAAAATTTGCTTCAATTGGTTCTTGCTTCTAGAGAACCTAAATGGGATTTTTCAATTCATCCAACACTTAATGGGTAGTGTAGAAGGAGCCAATCAAATGGAAGGTGAATGGATAGAAGCCAGGCGAAGAAAATGGAAGAGATTATCGATGATCGGAGACCGACCAACATGGAACCACGCTGGTGTTACAACAATGTTCGTATCAAACCTTCCAATGGAGATCCGTAAAAACTCCTTGGCGATGACTTTTGCAAAGTTTGGAGAGGTGGTGGATGTCTATATTCCAACAAAGAAGGATGTCAAGAAGAAGTATTTTGCTTTTGTAAGATTTAAAAAGATAACAGATGAATACGAGTTAGAAAAAGCCCTTCATGGGTTTAAATATGGTGGCAGACTTTGGACGTGAACATAGCGATGTTTGAAAGAAAATCGGTCGGTGGTTCGTCTGTATGTGGAAGCATCAGAAACAGGGCACGGAAGAAAAAACCTTCGATACCAGAATCCTAAGTTAGGAAGAATCGATCATGCGCAGCAATAGTAGCAAAAGATCGTGAGACCACTCGTATCCCACCTCCTCATCCACAAAAGCAAGTTGCTCCTATTTGTCTCTCAAACGACTCCCCACTTCGAGGATGGATTAAAGGTAAGTATACTTTAATTGGTGTATTACACAGTTTTGATCACCTTGAGAAAGCTCCATACTCAATTAAAAACTGTGATGGATCTCGATGTGAAATAAAGTACCTTGGTGGATTAAGAATTGCAGTAAAATTCATGAATGATATGAGCAGAGAAGTATTCATGAAAGGATGGGTAGAATGGTTTAAGGAGATCGATAGTGGTGATATTGCAGAATTTCATTATGAGAGAATTGCTTGGATAAAAATCTTAGGCCTCCCGTCGGAGCTGTGGTCAGAAGCGAACTTCAACGCCATTGATGCGACATATGGCTATATGGTGGTTCCATTCGTAGTGGAAAAAAAAGAGATGAATTTATCTTAAGGAAAGGTTGGCATCCTAACAAAATCATTGACGGATGTACACTGTGAAGCATCGGTGGAAGTGAATGGAAAAATAATTAAAATAGGGATCTCAGAAGTGGACATCGACTGGGTTCCATTCAAGTCACAAAGGTATCAAGTGGAAGATAGTGATTTTTCAGATGATGGAAGGAACGACGACGAAGATGAATCAGATGATGATTGCGATGGTATCTCTGAAACTATGTTGGCTGATAACCACGATGATCTGGAAGAAGGAGAAATCGGAAGGATGGATCTTGACCAAGTCGAGGAATTGAATCGAGGAAACTACAGAGCCGCCAACGACAACTCACCGGCGGCAGTTTAGTTACCGGGAAACTTTTCAATGGATAAGAATAATCGGAGAATCGAAAGAGGCGCTCTTGGGGAATGTCGAGAGTCCGACGATGGAATTAATACTCAACAGGGAGACGAAACCTTTGGAAGTAGGGAGAACATTAATGAATCATCTCATGTTGAATTGGAAAATAATTTAACTGTATCTGAAGAAACAACTATCGGAGATGGACCGGATAAATCCTCTAATGGGCTGCTCAACAAATTGGCCAAATCTAGATGCTTTGGACCTTTCATAAACAACATGCATGGTAACGAGGTGCCATTAAACGAGTATGAGATTAACTTCAATAGTGCCCAAGATAAAAGAAGAAGATTAATGAGAAATGTAATGGCGATTGAATCTTCAAACTCTAATATGCCTCACCCATCTCTCGATCTAAACAGAACTCCGATTCTCTCTCAGATTCCTCTACCTGACACCAATGTAGAATCGTCATCTTCTCCATCGGAAATCAGGAATAGGGTGGAAGTGGGCAATATTTTAGGATTCGAGATTGATAGCGAAAATCCAATCCTCAAAGAAGTCCTTGGCGATAACGGTGAGAACCAAATCATACAATGAATATTATGACCTTAAACATTAGAGGTCTTGGAGAGAAGCATAAGGTAGATTGGGTACCAAGGCTTAGAAATTTATATAAACTTTGTATGATATATATTCAAGAATCCAAGTTGGGTGAGTTATCCCCTCCGCTAAATATTACAGAATGTTGGGGCGATAATAATTCGGGGTTCGAACAGGTTTTTACAACAGGAAGATCCGGTGGCTTGGTGTCGATATGGGATAAAGGAGCATTCACGTTAATAGACACTTTCAAGTCCAGATACTTTATTTTGACACTGGGTAATTTGGTAAGCATTAATGGCCTAACTGGCATTATAAACATCTATGGACCCCAATCAAGTCACGAGAAATCGAAACTGTGGGACGAATTGTCATCTTTCAAGTCTTCCATATCAGCCACCTGGATCCTTATGGGAGATTTTAATGTGGTTTGAAGACCGGAAGAACGGATAAATTCAGTCTTTTGCCCAGTCAGTGCAAGTGTTTTTAATCAATTCATTTACAGGGGCGAATTCACAGATCTAAAGATGGGAGGCCAAAGATTCACCTTCTTCAAAACACAAGGAGCGAAATTGAGCAAATTAGATATAATTTTGGTATGTAATCGTTTCTCAACCACGTTTCCCCTTGCGTCATGTGAGGCATTAGACAGGGACCTCTCCGAGCACTATCCAATTGTTTTGAGGACTCATGGTGAGGATTTTGGTCCACCACCATTCAAACTTTACAACTCCTGGATGTTAAAAGACGGATTTGAAGAGGTGATCAAGAAAGCATGTTCCGAATTTGTGGGGTTTGGAACTCCTGATGCATACCTCTTGAATAAACTGAAACATTTAAAAAAAGCCATCAATTGTTGGAGAATTAATGCAGTGAACAATGAAAACAAGGTGATTGATTCTTTAAAAAAAAGAATGAATGAGATCGAAAAAGAAGCAGAATCTAGAGCTCTAACGTCCGCATAAATGGAAGAAAGGTCAATTGGAGGTATAAATATTATGGAGCACACAAGAACTATTGCTCTGGATCTGAAGCAAAGGGCAAAAATTAAATGGGAGGTCGAGGGCGACGAAAACACGCGTTTTTTCATGGTTATGTAAACAACATAATCCGGAAAAATCATATACATGGGATTATGACGAATGGAATCTGGACAACCGACCCAGTCATGATAAAGCAGGAGGCTACTAGATTCTTCGAAAGGAAAATACATAGAATGTTGGCAAGTTAGACCTTTCTTTCGGAGTGAAGGTTTTAGTAAGTTTTCAGAAGAAGATACTCAGTACTTAGAAGGAGAATTCTCCATGGGTGAAGTAAAAAAATGCAATATGGTTGTGTGGTGGTGACGAGTCTCTGGGGCCTGATGGATTCACTTTCAAATTTCTCAAAAAATTATGGGAGTTACTAAAAGGTGACATTATGGGGATGATTAAATACTTTGAAGCGGGAGGCAAGATCACTAGAGGATGTAATTCTTCTTTTATATCCTTAGGCCAAGACAAAAGATCCACTTCATTTTTGTGACTTTAGACCAATCAGCCTAATTGGTTCCATATACAAGATCATTGCAAAACTATTGGCTCTTCGATTAAAGAAAGTCATTTGTGGTGTAATTGACGAGGTCCAGTCCGCTTATGTTGAAGGAAGAAATATACTAGCCGGTCCTTTGGTGGTTAATGAGCTTTGTTCGTGGGCAAAATCAAAAGGAAGAAAGATGCTTCTGTGTAAAGCAGATTTTAACAAAGCTTTTGACTCAGTGAATTGGGTATATCTGGACTCAATTATGAATCAGATGGGTTTTGGAAATAAATGGAGATATTGGATTCGTAACTGTCTGGAATCAGGTCGAGCATCGGTGATTATTAATGGCAGCCCAACGAATGAATTCTCAATGAGTAAAGGAGTTAGACAGGGCGACCCGCTTTCGTCCTTCTTATTCATCATTGCGATGGAAGGGCTGAATGTGGCGATGAAAACGGCGGTTGAGAAAGGAGTCTTTGACGGAGTAAAATTCCCTAACTCTAATATCTGTTTGTCTGATGCTTTATTCATTGGTGAATGGTCGAGACACAACATTGCCAATTTATCGAGAATCTTAAAATGCTTTTACGTTTCATCCGGGCTAAAAGTTAACTTTAGCAAGTCCAGAGTGTTTGGTATAGGTGTATCTCCTAATGAAGTTTCGAACTGGTTAGCTCTTCTTAGATGAGAACCATCATCCCTGCCATTCATTTACTTGGGTATCCCTGTCGGCCAAAACATGAACCGAAAGAATGCTTGGAGACCAATCGTCGAAAAGTTTCATTCTAAACTCTCATTGTGGAAAGCAAAAACACTTAGCTTTGGAGGCAGATTAACTCTGGCAAAAGCAGTTCTTGGTAGTCTCCTGACCTACTATATGTCCATCTTTACCGTTCCTAACGGTATTATTGAGACCATTGAGAAAATTAGGAGGAGATTCATGTGGAGCAGCAACCTGGAAAGGAAAAGTATCAGTTGGGTGGCATGGGAAACACTTATGGCCCCTAAAAAGGTGGGTGGTACTGGACTTGGATCGATTAGGAGTCTCAACATTTCTCTACTAGCTAAATGGATGTGGCAATTGAAAAACGAGTATTCAGCACTTTGGGTGAAAGTTATACGTTGCATTCACGACCTGGATGGAAGAAATCGTGCTTCTTTTGTCAACAGATCTAGATCGGGGGTATGGAAAAATATAGTCAAAATCAGAATTGCGTTAAAAAAAATTCAATATTGATTTCAAACAAAATGTTATATTGGAAACCAAATGATGATTGTTGGGATTCCGACTTTGTGGTTGATAACCATTTTTCGGTAAGATTGTTACGTGAGCGGATTGAAATGGCGAGTTACATTGTCTGTGATAGTCCATTTGAATGGTGCAAAGTAATACCGAATAAAATTTTATGCTTTATCTGGAGAGCGAAACTTGGCAGAATTCCATCATCTATTTCATTAAAAGCAAGGGGTGTTCCTGTGTCATCGACTATTTACGGGTCATGCAACATGGATGAAGATACGTGCGATCACATCCTTCTCTTGTGCCCAGTGGCGAAGGTCGTCATGAACTCGATTTTATCTTGGTGTGAAACTTCACATGATGGATTTTATTCGGTTAAAGACATGTTACTATTCATATCTCGGTGGTCTAAAAGCAAAAAGAAAAGAAGCATGTTGAATACGATCTTATATGGAGGATTATGGTGTATATGGAATGACAGGAACCACATGGTTTTCAGGAACATCCCTATCGTACCGGAGAAGACAGTGGAGAAAATCAAATCAATAACTTTTGTATGGTGTAAACATAGGGGTTCATTTAAAAACATGGATTGGAGAGTTTGGAATCTCGGTCCGTTTTTCTGTTTGTAACTTTTTCTCTTGTTCTTTTCTCATTTTCTGTTTTTTTTTTGTACTTCCTCCTTGCATCGTCTTGATGTAAGGTGTCTGCTTTTAATATATTTGTCGTTTCCAAAAAAAAAATAGTAAAAAAAACTCGTAAATAGAAAGCCAACTATTATTGCAAGTTTCAAAACGTTCAATACTTTACTTTAATTACTGTTGAAATAAAAATAGTTGAATATTTCATAAAAGATTACGAAAAGACACCTGTAAAAATACGGGCATGATACATTTGGACAGTGAAAAGCTCCACCATTAAGTTCATTAGTGGAGTGTTATGGAGTTTTCTATAAATAGGGTAAAATGAATCTTTTCAAAAATAGGTTACTTTTTATTATTCTTTCAAAAATGAGGTATTTTTACGGCCCCACCATCAAAATTGCGGTTGTGTTTTACAATTTCCAATTTTAACCGTTTTAAATTACAACTTTCACCATTAAACTTATATGATATTTTCAGTTTACACCTTTCAATTTTAAAAAGTTAATTTTTTTTTATATCCACTGTATAATATATATGATTAAAATTTATATATTTTATGCCATTTTCAGAATCTCATTGATACCAATATCAAATATGTTACAATGACATAAAAATAAAAAATCGATTAAACATGATATTATACGAAAAAACTAACATGAAATTACAAAAGAAATACAAGCTAAATCGAATTGGAACTCACAAGATTGATTTAAAAAAAAAAAAAAAAAAAACTAGAAATCTTATAGGCTAAATTGATACAAATCAAATAGTTTGACAAAAAATATGATATTTGTCAAACAACAATTATCATTTATGAAATTAGTCTAAAATAAATAAATGTATATATTTTGATTTATTAAGTAGACATGTAAATAAATAAATATAAGTACAATTAGATTATAAATACTAGAGTATAATCTAAAACAATTAAACACATAATCAAAGAACCAAGAAAACAAACTATCATTGTATATAGAAAAATGCAAGATCCTCCTATCGGATATTGCTACTCATCCTCTTATTTATGTTAAACGGTGATAAATATTAAATTTAATAAATTTACTAGTGTCACACCCTCAAACCAAGATGGCGGAAATGGCTGGGAGTGGATGACTTTCATGAACAATATCACAACATAATTTATAATAGTTATAAAAGCAAACACAACCATCATAAATATAATTGAGAATATTACATTGTTTCCAAGTATTGTATGTTCAAACCAATTACATTATGATGAAAAAATAAATAGAACGGCGTTGTAACATCCCATCCTCAAAAGCCTTGTGATTACTTGTTTAACGGTTTCCTGAGAATACAAGTAGTTTTGAAAAGTGTCAACAATTAAGTTGGTGAGTTCATAAGAGTTTTGTATGTGAAAATCTGTAACTTTTTCCTTGTAGAATGATAGTGTTCCTTCCAAGAAAATCCAATATTTTCTTAAAAATGAGTTATAGTCTTAAAAACCCTACAACCAAAAAATGTATAAGTATTTCTATACTTAAAATAGTGTTGCGTAGTTTTATATATAAAACCATTTGAACGTATGTTACCCCCGTGAACTAAATGTATTGTTGATTCCTCATGTGAGTTACTACAAGCATGCTAAAACCATAGTAGGTTGCTACGACGTTCTTCAGGTGTCAGAATGTTAGACAACTGTCACCTCAGACCTGTCGGTCTAGCTGTAGCTAACAACTTAGGTGCAAGATTGTCAGTCCCATATAGATCTATATACAAGTGTTACGCTCTCTTACCGAGATTCTGGTTATAATTTAGTACTTTAGTGTGTACTCTGATAGGTACGTTGAAGATTATGTCTCACATAATTGTATCAACAGGTTTAAATATAGTGTAATGAAAACCCTTTGTAAGTGAAAATATTACCTCTCCATAGTAATCACATAGTGTAAAATAATTATACATTTATATATTTACTTGTTTTGTCCCAAAATGATGAAATAGTGTTAATTACTCATAAACTACATCTATTATAGTTTATCATATATGTTTGTTATGCCTATATACACACGTGCATATATATATATATATATATATATATATATATATATATATATATATATATATATATATATTACTATATTATTATACAAACCTTAGTATTTCCAAAAATAAATTTAAGACGTCTAAATGTTTAAGCTAATAATACAACAAATAATCAATAAATTACAAAATACAATGCAATAAATACAAGTATTTAATACATATTGAAACATTCAAACATACATCCTTATCTTTCTTAATATAGAACATTTACATTTAAAACAAATGTACCTTTCACTAGAAAGAGTCAACATTATTTTTAAAAATTAAATTAAAAATTCCCTCGTATATTGCCCAGATATCCTCATATAAACCATCATCCAATTTCATTATTCTATATCGATCATCACCAACAACAATTTGCCGACGACTTCAAGATTGCTCAATCATTTGGTACGATCATTGTAAATATTAACATTTGTCAAAATGTTAAAATACTGTATTTTAGAGAACATGAAGCTACAGTGCTCTTACACTGTGCTTGAATGTACTACTTCTTTCTCAACACGCTTTCTTGAACATATCTGTCTCTCATTATCCCTTAAGACTTCCAAAAACACATTATCATTCTATCTTAAAGGTAATCGTTCTCTCCTTATTTTCTTCTCTCTTTTGTTACCGATGGGCAACCCACAACCACCTCTAAGGCCATCACAACCTTCTACTTTGCTCTGCTTCCATCTTTCTATGAGAAAAAACCAAAAATGACGCCACATCATGCCTTTTATCAGAATCACCACCACATTTATTCTTGGATGGAAAAAAGAGCGACCCACAACCATCTTATGTACAACCATCACCGCTTTTTGTTTCAGTCGCAATATAAAAAGCATCATTTTCATCGAAATAGAAATCGTTATCTGCGATAGTGGGTTCAAGTTGTGTTGGATGAATTTTGGGATTTCAAGCAACATTGTTGGAGGTATGGGTTGAAAGGGTTCTTGCATCTTGCTTTTGCCAAACATCGTAGCTCCATGTCATATTCTTTCCCTCTTCTTCTTTCTAACTATAGACGTAACCATCCACAACCAGCACCACCTCCTATTCTGCTGTCAGCATCCCCTCCATCAGCAACACCGAAGATTGAAGCCCCCAAACACCACCGGTTCTTCTTCAACCCTTCATTGCTGCTCTTTATATCTAGGGTTTTTTTTAAATGTGCTCAGATATGAATGGAGATGAACAGGATCGGGAAAAAGGATTTTCCTATTGGACTTGCTACTGATTTTTTTGAAAGCCAAGACTTTGTTTCTTTTATTTTGGTCATTGTTTTCTATACTAGATTTCATGAGAGGTAATAATTTGCTAATGTGGTGCTCATTGTATACTTTTCAAGCTTGTATCTTTTTTTGGGTATGTATATTTCTCAAGAAGTTTGAACTCATCGCCTCTTTTTAATGGGTTTCTAACAAAACTTGGATTTTTTGTTCATATTTCATATAGAATAGAAGGGCACATAAATTGGAGACCGAAAATCGAAGTCAAACAAAAAAAAGTTAAGTGAACCTTTGGTTTTGATGATTTTCATATGTCGTCCTTTTTAGGTTTCTTATTTGTTTTTAATTTTAGGTTCCACCTTTTGAATAGATTGTGATATGGAAATTGTATTTGCAGATACGTACGAGTTGACGAGAAAGATTACACATTGGGAAAAGAAGTTGAGTAAGAGGAGGCTTATGTAATATGTTGATGAATTTTTCTAGGTAAAAGATGATGGAATGAAGGTGCCTGACATGGATTATTATATGATGAAAAGTGGTTTAATATAAGAACTAATGAAAGCATATTACTTTTTTTTTGCATTAACACTAATATTCGATAACAATAAATTTATAAAAAGTATGTTATTTGGGTATATGTTTCTACTATAATGTTTAACCAGATGCACAAATCCTATTTGTAACTTTGTTTTCATTTTTCTATTTTGAAATAATTAGGCTACTTTTTACTTGGCTTTGGGAGCAAAGCAATATATTTCATTAATATTTGACTTGCTACTAATTTTAGGATCTACCCAAGTAGAATGATTCGTATGTTCCAAGGACTTCATTCATTGTGTTACTCGCACAAGTATTGTTCCTTGCGTCATTGGTATGATTGATTTAACTAATTGGATAGAAGTGTGAAGAACTTTGGTTTCTTGAGTTGTATTCTATAGTGGTTTAAATTATATCCTAGAATCTTTCATGGATATTTCATTGTTATTGAAGTTTGTAACGTTGATGGTTATAGGTTTTGCATCTTATGTTTGTTTCCTACAATCTGAAATACTTTTGTGTATTTATAGAATAATTAGTTGGCAAATACTGTACCACATATAATGCTCAATTTATAACATATTTTATTCTTATAATTATTCTTTCATTGTTACAAATTTTTTCTTTCTTAATTCCAGGAATGGGTTACAGATCCTCCATGTATAATATCTCAGTTAACTTTAGGCTTCTTGGTGGTTTAATGGCATTGGAGTACACCTAAGGATTTGAAAGAAACTAAGCATATGCGAGGAAATAATTTCAAGCCCTAAAGATTCCTCCGTTACCATTGCTACAATAAGA
This sequence comes from Lactuca sativa, assembly GCF_002870075.4. Lineage (NCBI taxonomy): Eukaryota > Viridiplantae > Streptophyta > Magnoliopsida > Asterales > Asteraceae > Lactuca > Lactuca sativa. The sequence goes on along the minus strand of NC_056623.2, from coordinate 153,914,868 downwards.
ACTAGTTTTATTAAAAGGTACCATTCATTCTAAAAGTCTACGGTCAGATAAATGAAAGTATGTTGCCCTTTCTGTTATGATGGTTAAACGTTTCTAATTATGCAGTGAAATATCTCATTTATATTCGACTGCAAGGGATAAAAACTGCAATATGTATCACTGGATTTTGTGGGTGAATCAACTGTTTTTCTACGATATTTATTTTAGTTTTGGTTTTAAATTGAGGTTGTGATGTTGAGCCTAAACCAATGTGGTATTTTAAAAGAAAGAGACGGTTGCATTTGTTCCTGGTCCTCAAGGTTCAAGGGATTGTCTATCAGGTGGTATATCAAGTTGGTGCTTACATCTTTAAAAATTAGCATATTTTACATGATTTCATCTTTTTGGTTTATTATATCAATTTCTAGCTTCATAAAAGCTTTTTAATCTTATGGTTTTGTGTTGGTCAAGGGTCAAAGGTTATAGATGTCTACTATACTAGCTTGCAGCCTACTTAAAGTTTTTTCTGCATGTGTACGTCTTAGTGGTTATATCCTTTCTTTTGGTTCGTCCCATGTAATTTTTTGATTTTCAAGTTTTCAAAAGATCATCTATGTCGGTTTAATTAGTCCCATGTATTCTTTATCTTTTGATGATGATTATGTGACAGAAAGAAGGCTTCATAGCCAAACTGTTTTCAAACCAGTTTCGGCTATTAAAACTAGTTCCGATTTTTAAATCCGGTTTATCCGGACTTGAAGTCCCAAAACCGTTATAACTAATTCTGGTTCCGGTCTGGTTTTCCGGTTTTAAATCTCATCCCTAGCCATAGTAGACATTAAGGTAAAATAATAATAATAATAATTAGATAAAAATCAAAGTAAGATGCTATATGAGACAAAACATTTGAAAGGACATTGCTATTTCTTGCATTTAGTGGAATCATCGGCTAAATACAATATTTAAAAATGTAATTACATCTAATTGCCTGATATAAGATTTTTTATTTCAATTCTTTATCTTCTTTGATTATTTTTTATCTTATTTTATATAAGTACTTTAAAAGTACAATGATATAATTGTCTACGTATGTATGTGCATTTGTGATTGTTAGTGATTGTGTCTATGTGAATATGTCCATATAACTATGTATGTATGACTAAATGTGTTTGTAATGTTAGTGATTGTGTATGTATGAATATGTCCATGTGACTATGTATATGTGACTAAATAGTAAAGACTTTGGTGTCATCGAGTTTGGGAATCCAAAAGACTATGAAAACTGAAAACCCCAACAAATCCACTCCATATTATCCAATTGTTGAAAATATGTTTTTTTTAATATGTTATCATAAATCAGAAATGATATATTTTCGGCACAATGGAGCTAACATAGGAAAACAAATATCCAACATACACAGAGACCATAAATACATTAAAGAATATATTGTTCGTCGAAAAGAATGAATCATTGAACTGAAATAAATATTTAGTGATACTTGTCAATACATTATGTCTTATTTTTAATATGATATGTTCCTTAAATCGAAAGCTCAACTGAAACTGATGGTCTGTAGAAAAAAAATTAATTGTAAAAAAAACTATTTGACGCCCGCCGCTTTGTGCGGGTAATGACTAGTATATATATATATATACATATACATATATATATATATATATATATATATATATATATATATATATATATATATATATATATATATGTAATACATTTGTTGGTATTCACGATGAAATTAAATTATTAACTACAGTTGCACGATAATTAATGATAACTTCGCTCATTGTGGTTGTTTGTGAGACCATACAACGCATGTATGCTCAATGCAATGACCATGGATATATATATATATATATATATATATATATATATATATATATATATATATATATATATATATATGGAAAAGTTCAATAGAGAACCATAATTATGAGTTTTTTAAGGAACCAAATCTTTTTTTTTCAATTTTACAGCTTATTCTTAATCGAAAAAAAATATAAAATATCTAAATTCATATATTAACATTGTGAATGTGAAAAATATTTTTCGGATTCACCGTGTGAATACGGATTCACGTTGTCAATTTTTGAAGATTCACATTGTGAATTGGACGTAAAAAAAATTGAATTTTATATCATTGGTAAAAGGATAAAAAAATTATTAATTTTTGTATTTTTAGTTTTTTTTTTGATAAAAAATAAGTTCTAAAAGTTGAAAAAAAGATTGGTTCCTTGGTTAATTATGGTTCTCTATTGAACCTCATCATATTATATATATATATATATATATATATATATATATATATATATATATATATATATATAGGTGCTATGGAAAACAAAAACACTATAAAACATAACAATGCATAAAAAAATATTTAGAGATCACAAAACTTCTTTTGACTTTATAATGAAAAAATCGCAAGTTTTTCTTTAAATTCGCTGAAAAAAATTTTGAAAAAAGAATCGATTTGTTTTTCAACGAATTTATAAAAAAACCTGCGATTTTTTCATATTTAAAGTAAAAAAAAAGTTTTGTGATCTCTAAGTATTTTTTTTTATGTATTTTTATGATTTTTAGGGTTTTTTCTTTGTTTTCCGTATAACCCTTATATATATATATATATATATATATATATATATATATATATATATATATATATACTATCTTATTATACAAACCTTACTATTTCTAAAAATAGATTTTAAGACATCAAAACCTTTCAGCTGAATGTACAAACATTTATCAACAAATTACAAAATACAATGCATTAAGTACAATTGTAAAATTAATATTAAAACATTCAAACCTACATCCTTATCTTACCCAATATAGATGATTTAAATTTAAAAAAAAAAACATATTCTTTGACTAGAATGAGTCAACATGGTATAATCCTTAAAACATAATATACAACAAGGTTATGCAATCAGATCTTATCCGTGAATCAGTCAACGAATGTTAAACCAACCTTTTCTCAATTTCAGCTTTTAAATTGGTCAAAATCAAATGAATCGGTTAGATCAAATCTGACTTCTTGAATGATTTGAATTGGGCATTATTGTTTCAAATGAATCTTATCACCCTTGTTATTAAGGCGTTATTGTTTTGACCTGGCTCATTCCTTATGTCGCTGTTTCCCCATATCTCGGCAGTTTATCTTCATTGTTCATATAAAATTGAAGACACATCCAAATAAGTTCCTCTCCATCTGTGATTATCACCAAAACCTCCACCGTCCAGCAATAAGAAGCTGTTTTTGCGTTCGGTTCATCAGGTCTATTTATTTACCGATTTTTTATTTTTTTTGTTTAGGGCAAACTAATTTCTAAAAGAAAGTTAATCGCACCCGTCGCTTGGCGCGGGTAAACGGCTAGTATATATATATATATATATATATATATATATATATATATATATATATATATATATATATATATATATATATATATAGCTGTTACTGGAAACTAAGCATTAAATGAAAATAATGAAAATATTATTATGTAGGAGCCATGTTGGTTGCACTAAACACTTATGCAAAAAAAGATGCTTCATAAGAGAATGAAAAAATCTTTTACGTGGGAGGAAACACACATCTGAAACAATATTTTTGGTGTAGAAGATTCTACTAGGAGTAGTTTAATAGATATCGACCACATTAGTTGTACATGTTGGAAATAGCGAAAAAGTGGTATACCTTGACAGCATGCAATTGTGGCATGGTGATGGTTAAACGTGATGTGTAACAGTCGCACAAAGTGTCAAGTTTACGTGTATTTTACAGTATATCAAGTTGCATACAAAACATGTATATAGTGCATCCTCTAGCCAATCTAAATAAGGGAGTAATACCAACAAAAGATCATTTACCCCCTACAATTAAGAATCAAGTAATGGTTGGATTTTTCATTTACATGAACATGTATTTGTTTGTATGAATTCAATTACAATGTTATTTTATATCCACTAGCTTGTAAAATTAAAGCATACATATTAAATTAAAGGGACATATCAATAGCTTGAAAACCAAGAAACATCATCGTCAGTTGTGCTATGGAGGCAATAACAATGACTGGAATTTGTTGGTGACTTCTAATCCACAATGATCTACCACTACTAATCTGACTGGGGTTTACAACTTCACCGCTACTGCTACTTGAGTTGGAGGAGACTTCTACAATTGAAAAACCTAACAAAATATTGAACAACAACATAATTTAATATTTTATTATCTATGTCTATCAAAGTAGAATTTATTCATGTGTTTTATAGATAAACTTACAGTCATAGTCTACCCATCCGATCCGTTGAGCATCCAAATCGTAAACAATAAACTTGTTTTTAAGAACAAGGTCTGATCAATAACCGAGTGAAAAAATTAATAAAAAAAAAAAAGCAAAGTCAATTATAGGGTTTTTAATTATCTTCCATTATTATAATTTATACCTCCTAAAATAGTAATTCCTTTCTCGGGACTCCTCTGAAAGCCCATGCACCACACCTCAGCCCCATTCTATTATATTGCAACAACCATATCAAGATTCAAGTAAAAATATAAGTTAATTAGGCTGTATTTTTTACACAAACTATCTAGGACTATTTTTGTACCAACGATATAGGTCCCAACCCCCATAACGTCAAATACAATACAACTAGTTTTGCTTTATCTTGTCCAAATTATCAAATGCGAACTTAACATAAGGCTACATAACATACCTTGGAGCTTTGGAGAGAAAGGTAGTCTTGAGGTCTTAAATGCATTGAAGCACCCCCGACAAAGTTCAAACTTACGATGGGAAATATATTAGAGACACTGAAATTATAATAAAATCTAATTATTAAAATTATAAAAGCACGTATCATATCGAATGATACAACGAAGGATTAACACTCGTTTAGTCTCAAAAACTAGATTTGAAATTTAAGGGTATATATATGACAATTTGTAGTAGTTGAAGCCTAAAACCGGTATAAAGAACTAAAGATGGACTGATGGACATTTAACTAGTAAGGACAAAAAAGGGAGGAATATAAGTGCCAATTTAACTACAAAAAGTTTTAATGGTTGTAAACCTGGAAGTAATTGAATAACAAGGATTTCCGTTTGATGTACGTTGTTGTACAGACAACGAAACCGACTTTGTGATCTGCACCAACAGAAGTAATACCTCAATGATGACACATTAAGAAATAAAAATATCATTTTATAAAGTTTTGCTGATAGAATTTTTCGATTGTACTTACAGCATCTACAAAAGGGGTGTAAGCCTCTTCAGTAAGGTATGCCAGAGTTGTTCCCGAGTCAATTATTGTTCCAGCTTTATCATTATTTATTGCAAATACTGATGGATCAATGGATAATTTTTTACCATTTATCGAAATACTATGCAAATGTGTACTATAATACCCCCTGCAAACGTACATCGAATGAAATTAGAGATAGTTGGTGTTTCTTTTGACTCAATGGTAATATATATATATATATATATATATATATATATATATATATATATATATATATATATATATATATATATATATATATATATATATATATATATATAAAGGTTTTCTTTTAAATTAATACAGAAAGAAAACTTACTGTGATTTGACAAGTGGAGTAAAAATGATATGTGGCACCGTTGGCTGACCTATAACCAAAATCCCACCTCCATCAGCAAGACAATGTGCGAATGAATTTGGAGCAATCCCTTGCGAAGAAAGTTGGGATATGATAGATAAACTTTGTCGCCCCAATCCCAAAACCCCATCAACTGCTCCATCAGATGTAGCTAAGATCCCAGTTTCCATTGTGCTACAACTGTTGCATAATTCAATAAATCAACGATGTTATTTAAGTGAGTGAAATGATTCGGTAACTCCGAAAAAAAAGGAAGCAAAGGGGAAGTATACAAAAAAAATGATAACTTACCCAAATACCACAGAAGTGGAAACATTTAATGATTTTGTATCTGTAAGAAATGTCTCTAAATGAATTAAGTCAGATACATAATGACCTAATGTTGCACTACCGTCTCCATAGTAAATTGTGTAAGTGCACTGATTATGTGAACATGAGCTAGAATTATAAGTTTGACCCGCTTGCGCACATATTTGGTCTGAACATGAGACAGGAGTAGATGTTGACGAGCTTAAAGGGTCATATAATGTAATAGGAATCTGTTCAAAGAAAGGAAAAAACATATACATAGTAGTTACTTCACAAAAGTCACACCTTATAAAAAAAGAAATTATAAGAAATGATGAACATACATTAAATTTGCTTGATGTAGGGCAATCAATGCAAGGCTTGCAACCGACCCATAAGACATCACTTCGTGTGTCAATTTGTACATAATAGTCTTTTGGAGGAGATCCCAATTTGACTTTTGTGAAATACAACCTACAAGATAACCAAATTAGAGTATATCAATGCTCCTGACTTAGGATTCACAATCTTTAAGATGTTAGATTAAGAGAAAACATTTAGTAAAAGATTGTTCTCTAAAAGAAATTTTAGAGCACAAGCAATTAAAGAAATAATCTTTTCCATTTTGGGTAACTACTTAGGGTCGATATGAAGGTATTTTCATGCCCCGGGCAAAAATACTTAAAGATGCCCATGTTTGACTTAAAGGAATACATATATACTATAAGATATAATGATATAAATTACTATAGCTAAACACTTAGAAATATATTTAAAATACATATATATTTCCATGATAAACCCAAAACAAGGAATAGCGTCAGGGACTAAAATGCCAATAAAAAGAAAGCTTAAATTAAACACATTTATCCTATGATGATATAAATTGATAAATCAAAACATTTAGAAGCTTGAGTTTAGTGCCTCTACATTAGAAACAATGAATTAAATCTATAAACAAATATGAAAATACATTGACTTACTAGTTTCTCACATCCAACCAGATTTTAGATAATAGCAGACACTTTATAGACGATCACGCCACATAAAAAAACATAGTGCTGATAAAAAAAAAACTTATGTTCATTCATTTTATAATCAAACTTACTAAACAAAATATCAAGGCCGGTCCGTTGATGTTAAGAGCCTTATGCCGAGAATAGAAAAAAGGGCCCTTAAATATAAGAAAATTAGTTAAAGAAAATAATGATAAAGAAAATATAGAATTGAAGGTAACAAGATTGGAATATATGCTTCTTGGATATAACATAAGACACCACTATCAACCAAGAGAACTACCTGATGCTGATAGTTTGTTAATTATCTACGTAAATGTATATAATGGAGCATGGAGTCGATCCCAGGTGGATTTAAAACAATTAAACTAAGGCACGTAACCAACCAAATGAAACTACAAATACTTCAAATATATCAAAACGTAAAATAAAATATATATAATCAAAATTGAAAGTCCCAAAGTGTCCTAAATTGAAAAAAAAAAAAAAAAAAAAAAAACACACACACACACAATTAAAATTTACGATTTATTGAGAGATCGGAGATATGTAGACCAAAAAATGTAGAGGACGCAGCAAAACCACAACTTCCAAGCCAAAGGGAAATTGGGCAAACTTGAAAAGAAATAAACTTAACGCCGTGCTTTTTAACTTTTTATTTAATATAAAGACGAGAAGAGACGCAAGTTGAATTTAAAAATAAACATTCCCATAACAGATAATTAGAAACTCATGCAAGTGACGAAATTAATCAAGTTCCACCAAATGAACACGATAAGCATTCTAATTCCATAAATTTAAAAATGAACAACAAAAGTTTAAGAAAATTGTGTACGTACCCAGCCACATGAGGATCATAACTTCCTTTAAGACCGAATCTAATAGTACCTCTATCTCTGAGTTGACTCAACTCAATTCTGTGGTTCATCGGAAAAGCTCTTTCTAGAGTGAGAGTGAGAGTGGCCGGAAACCCAGAAGCCACATGCAGCAACACAATGGCGCCTAGTAGTGTTGAAGTAAAAGCATTTCTGAGAGTAATATAAACGGTTGACATTCCCTCACTCCTCTTTCTATTCTTCCCTCGGACAAAAGTTTTTAAAATAAGTTACAAATGTGAGCCCTAATAAGTTGATTAACTTAGAGGATTGGTACAATATCATTGTTTTGTTGCTGGTTATATAGAAGTAAAGACGTAGCATAAAGTAACTCAAATAATAACACTTTAAACAAAAGCTATTTCTCCATCTTTTTTATCATTTAGTTCACTTTTTTTGATACATCTCCCTTACAATATTTACTAAAAACGTAAGTAGTTACATTTGATAAAAAATATAACACCTATGTTTATATTAACGAAATTCTTAAGAATGAAGAAAACTTAATTACCAAGGATGCTAACGTATGATAATTAGTTAGTCGTGACATATTGCTCATATTTGTGTTTAATTTAGGGCAAAACCATAGAAAGCATTCTGGTTTCGTCGTAATCCGTTTTAAGCACCTATTTTATTTTGTTCTAGAAATAATGCTTATGATTGCAAATAATAATAATAATAATAATAATAATAATAATAATAATAATAATAAATACTACCAAACTAACGTCACAATCACTAGAGCCACCAAAATTTAATATATTTTGCAACCGTATATTATTTTTTAATATTATTTTTTAAGAGAAAATAAATTGTGATGACTGAATCGAGTTTTCATCAAACTACAATGGTTATAAATGATTTTTTTTTTTGTTAATTTAACGTAAAATTAAACAAAACAAAAGTTATTGAGACATGAGAAACTGCTTACCAAGAAGACATGAAATTAAATTTATTTATATAAAAAGAATTATAGAAAAAATAAATTCTAGGTAATTCAACTTTAAGGTTTGATGTAGAAGAAAAAGACGCACATCATGGAATCGAAACACCGGCCATTTTGGGAAATCAAGAAAAGCTAACCAACCAATTTAAATGAGAATTTGAATATTCTTTCAAGACTAAATTTACATATAAACCGGATAAAACTATATGTGAAATTTCTTTTTGACGTTGGAGTGATTCGGGATTTTTATTAAAAAAAATGTAAAAAATGTTACGTGTTAAACATACTATGTGTTGTCTAGGTTGAAATAAGCGTTCTTGGTGCTGGAAAAATAAGAAAGAAAAATCGAAAAGTTTTCCAATACGAATAGACAGGGTAGGTGTTGTCGGTGCCACTATGGTCATCCATACAAAACCGTCACTGATGTTGACACCACAAACCAACCGGCAAAACGTTCACAATAATTAAGAGCATGGCAACGATGCAATTATAAAGGGATGGTTACCATGGGGATGGAGAAATAGATAAGCCATTTTGAAAGGAAAGTGTTATGCACACTTACGAACTGTAGCGAACATTAACGATAATGAGGCAAGAAAACTTGTTTCGTTTCTGTTGGCATATTTTACGAAGATGAGAGGGATTTGGGATGAAAATCAACCGGTATCGGTGAGCATCAGAACCGGAGATAGTATTCTGGTGCACTGAGTTGGAAGAGCATGTTTACCAAACAGTATTTACTAACGTTTTATATATTCTTGATTTTAGATGCCATTTTTTTTTTACCAATTAACAAGTTTACCAAGAGTTTTAAGTGTTTTTTTTACGGTATTTCTAGATTTTTGTTGTATACACATGATAGTTTGTTTTATTTACTTCTTTTTTGTGGTTTTTTTAGCATTTGTAAGGGTTAGTGTCTTGTAAAGAGTCGAAGGGTGTTTAGTCTGTTTCGTATATAATGTATTTACTAAGTCTCTTGTCATTGGAAGTTGTCATTGGAAGCTTAGGTGTTCCAGACTTAGTATTTTTTGTACTCTCATGTTCTCTATAAATGGGGACTGAGCTTAGATTCAGACGTAAGAATTTTTCTAACTTTCATGTCTATTTTTTGTAACTTAGCTTATTGAGAGTAATAAAAACTACAAAGACTTATTTACTTTCTAAGTTCATTACTTTGATTAATCGTGTTCTTAATCGATTTTTCGAATACAATTCTTCTACAATTGGTATCAGAGCAGGAATCAAATTACATTGATCCGATTTTCATTCTGAATCATCTGATTTTGAGTCATCTTTCTTGTCTCAAAAGTTTCCGCACTTTTGATTCTGAAAATCACGTCTGATCTATAGATTTGATTAGATTCTACATTCATATTGTATAATCGAGTAATCGATTATAAGTTTCTGATCAATTCATTTGATCAAATTTCAAATTCATCAAGTTTTTCTGTGATTGCTGAATTTTTCGCATGTGTTCATCAATGGCGAACTTCAACATGAACACAATGACTTTATATTCTCATCTGCTCGGATCATCAACAAAAATTCTAGTGCTGATTCCAGAATACTATGATCAGTACACTGATCGTATGGAAGATTACTTAAATGGTCTAGATGAAGAGTTGTGGAAGTGCATCAATGGAACAGTTCGACCTCCATTGAATATTCAAAATATTGGTTCTACTGGAACAACTGCTACTGTTGAAGAACAACAAACAAGACTGGAGAAACATGAAAAGCGATGTATGAGAGAATTGAGGGGTGCTTTGCCACCTGCTGTTTACAACTACATTCGTGGTTGTAAAACTGCTAAGGAGATTTGGAATACTCTCAAAGAAAAGTATCAAGGAAGTGAAAAGATTAAGATCAATTCTATGAAGCAGTGTTTGGTTGAACTAAAGGGGTTTAGACAGAAGGAAATTGAAACAATTGAATTCTATTACGATCGACTAAATGAGTTGATCTACAGGTGTAATCGCTACGGAATTACAAGGTCGTTAATGGAATATAATCTTACTTTTGTTATGGGATTTAGGAAGGAGTGGCGAAGTGTAAGAATGATCATCAAAAATCAGTAGAGCTTCGATTGTTCATCTTTGAATGATGTTTACAATCAGCTAAAGACACACGAAAGCAAAGTTTCTAAAATAGATGAAGAATCGAAGATGAGTCTTGGAGAACCATTGGCTTTAGTTTCGAAAGTGTCTGAAGTGGAGTCTGCTGAAAAGGAGAATTCGGATGAAGAAGGTTTACTGTTGAATTCTGATGATAAAGCTATAACTTTTTACTCGAATAACCAAGTTAAGAAGTTTTTCAAAAAGCCTTTTAATCCAAAAGGGAAAAAGAGTGAGCATAAAGGAAGTTTTATGAAGTCTGTTGAAGAAGAGAAGAAGAAGTTTAAAAAATCTGAAGAGAAGGATCAAAAGATGAAAGAGTTTAAAGGTGAAAAGAAGTTGAAAGGGGATTCTGGCATCGACTATCATTATTGCAATGGTTCGAATAATTTTATAGTTGGCTGTATGCTTCGTAATAAAGAAGAAAAGAAGAACAAAAACAAGGACGAAGCATATTATATGGAGAAATTGGAAGAAGTTCGTGAGAAGGCGAAAGGTGTGTCTCTAGTGGCAAGAAGGGAAAGTGAAGATGAGGAAAGTGGCACATATCAGATCTGGTCATCCAGTTCTGATGATGAAGAGAGGAGGAAAGTGGCATATTATATTGTTGCTTACTTTGATGTTACTGTTGTGTCTGCTAGTAACGAGGCAAAGAAACTTAATAATCAATTACTAGAGACATAAAAGTTGTTAGACACGAAACGTAGCAGAGTAGAGTATCAAGAATTGCAGTTACAAAATGTCAATAAAGATATGGAGAATTTAGATAAAGATGTCAGGTTGTTATTGACACAACGAAACATATAATGTAATTCAGCCAAACGTTTGTATGCAAAATTAACTGCTTTACATCATTCTTCGGACATTAGAAAAGAACAACATCGTAAATTGTTACCTTTTCTTGCATTCGAAAGAGAAAACGTTGATGTCATGTCATATGATTGTGAACATACAATAGCTGATTTTGACAAAGTACCAGATGATAGGTTTGCATATGGTGTTGTTAAGATAGATGAGTTTTTAAATGTTGATGAATTGGTTAACATTGTTAATGAAATTTTAAAAAAAGATGACCAAATGAAAATTCTGAAAAGAACTGAACAATCGAAACTTGATTCACAACTAAATTTTGCTGATGTCGATGAGAATTCGGATATTCTTAGTGAAATCAATGAAATTGAAGAAGAAGAAAGTATTGATTGTTCTCAGTTGTCTTTCATTAAAATCACATCTAAGGCCAAAGGTAAAGAAATTGTTAATAATTTGATGGTTGGGGATGACATTGGAAAACCCTCTACTTCGAAATCTTTTGACTTTGAAGATGTGGAAGTACAAGACAGCCAGACAGATAGTAGTGATGATGAGCAGGACGAAATCAAAACTTCGAATGTTTGTAAAACAGCAAAGAAAGTTTCAACTGAAACTTCAATTCCACAAGTTGTTCTTGAACAAGTTTATAGAGAAACTGAAAAGTTCAACACAGTGATGAATAAAAAGGTGCTTACTTTTTGGAAATTAATACTGTCGTGTATCCAAATTTTACATGCATAGATGAAGTAGTTCTTCCAAATCAAGTATTTGTTACAACTGGAAATGTTGAAAATGTCAAGCCAGAATTCAACAAAATGGTTGAAGAAGATAATAAGCGTTCAACACACGAAGGATTCTTTGCAAATCAAAACATTGTTGAAAACAACCTCACTAAAAATCTGTATGTTTTTCAACAAGAGAAACCAAAACAAAAATGGGTTGTTAAATCCGAAAAGGAAAATGAAGTTGTTACAAAAGAAGTTGTTAATTCAACTCCAATTGTAAAACTTAATTCGAATGAATTCAAAGTGCTTGTCAATAAGTTTACAAAAGAACACAAAGTTTCAAAGAGAAAGGCACAAAAAGTAATTTTTTGGGAAGTTGTGACTAACGAAAAACCCATTCTAAATAAATCCAAAGTTTTGTCTGTGAAAATTAGAGGTTCAAAATCTAAAGTCACAAATTCTTCAAAAACAAAGAGTTTTCAAAACCCAATTGTCACAAAAAAACCACGAGACACGTCTTTTCATCAACCAATGAATGTAATAGACACTTTTCCAATTAAACAAAAGGTTGAATATGTTCAAAAATCTGAAAACATTCGAAAGTATAAGACTTCACAAACGGTTGTGAATGATCGAAAACTTAATAATGTTCGAATATTAACGAATAATCAACCAATTTCACACGAAGATTTCAAATCATCTATAAAATTTACTCCATAAAAGTCAAATTTTCCAATCCTTCAATCACAAAATCATCAAAGGTTTCAAGCACAAAAGGAAAATCAGAAGTTCATTCAGTTAATCATTGGCTTGAGGGATAAGGAAAAAGGTTTCAGTCTGGTAAGTTTTCTCAAGGTCAAATCAAATTAGCCTATGAAAAGTATATGAATGAGTCCACAACTACCACTTTATCTTCGCAAGATTCAAATACTCCAATTCATAGATGGAAACCAATTAACAAAGTAAAACAAATTGAGAAGCCTGAGGTGCAATCTAGTGCAAATCCAAAACTATTGAAAAATTACATTTCAATATCTTTGGAAAATGATGTTGATTTAATTGAGAAGATAAAGACACAAGTTCAAACTTGGGCTTTCAGTTCTAAAATTTATTCATTGTTTCATATTAATAACCAAGGACCCACAGCCTTGGTTACCTAAATTTTTTCAATAATCACAGGTACTTAGTGACGAGCAATACGGTAATAAATGGTACATCGATAGTGGTTGGTCTCTTCACATGATTGGAAAGGAAGAGAACTTGAGAGATTTTCGAAGCATGAAGAATGCAGGAGTGGTTAAGTTTGGAAACAATCATAAGTGTCAAGTAAAAGGATATGGGAAAATAATGAATTGTCAATTCATAGTGAATCGGGTTGCATATGTCGAAGGTCTTCAACACAACATGATAAGTGTATCACAACTTGTGGTAGGCACTGGTAATCAAGTACTTTTTAACGAAGAAGGAAGCATTATTTCGAATGTCAACACAAAAGAAGTTTTGCTTAAATCCAAAAGAAAAGGTGACATGTTTACATTAGATATCAATCCAATTGTGGGTAAACCTGATGTATGTCTACTTTCGAAAGCTACATCAGATCTAAGCTGGCTTTGGCATCAAAGACTTTCACATCTCAACTTTCGAAATATCAACAAACTTGTTGTGCAAGATTTGGTAAAAGGTTTACCTGTACTTAAATTTGACAATGATTCTTTATGTGCAGCTTGTGAAGTTGGAAAACAACATAAACAAGGTCATCCAATCACAATTGATTCGAAGATTGTTGAACCTCTGGAGCTTTTACACAATGATTTGTGTGGACCATCAATTGTATCTAATCTTAACAAAAAACGGTACATTTTAGTAATTGTTGATGGTTTTTCAAGATTCACGTGGGTTTATTTTCTCAGGATTAAATACGAAGTTGCACAAATCATGATTGATTTTATCAAGAAAATGGAAACAACATTAAAGAAGACGGTTCGAAAGATAAAGAGTGATCATGTAACTGAATTTAAGAACAATGCTCTTGATTCGTTTTTTGTGGATAAAGGAATTTCGCATAATTTTTCATCTCCATATACACCACAACAAAATGGTGTTGTTGAACGAAGAAATCGATCTCTATGCGAAGCTACAAGAACAATGTTGGCATATCCATGTTTTAATATCACTCATCCATCGTCATTTTAATATCACTCATCCATTGTCATTTGGGCTGAAGCAGTATCTACTACATGTTTTACTCAAAACAGATCATTCATCCATCTTCGTTTTAATATCACTCCTTATGAAATAATAAATCATCGGAAACATAATGTCAAAATTTCCATGTTTTTGGTTGCAGATGTTTCATCATGAATCTTAAAGACAATCTTTCAAAGTTTCAAGCTAAAGCAGATAAGGGCATCTTTTTGGGATATTCGCAAAATTATGTTGCATATAGAGTGTTGAACAAACGAACTCGAAAAGTTGAAGAAACTTTTAATCTTACCTTTGATGATTACTATGTTAAACAAGTAGAAAGAAAGTTTGAATCCAAATAAATTCTTGCTGAATCAAATAATCAAACTGAAAATGATATTTCAATTGATTTTGATTATGAATTAATTTTTGGTGTTATAGACAGGGCAATTGATGCCGAAATTCATGCTAATGATAATCACACAATTGAATCCTCAAAACATACTGATGATTCAACACTCACACCGGATACTGCTGAAAATGGAGAAAGTATGCTGAATGCTCGTATGGAGGGGGAGCATACGAATATTCCTCAAAAAGATGAGGGGGAGCATCCTTACGAAGGGGAGAAGGGTAGTATGAATCATGAATTTGAGGAGGCGAATCAAAGTGATAATCATCTTGAGGGGGAGCATAATAATTCAGATGAAATTAATCTTGATCAAAATGACGAATATCATGAAATTGATGTCAACATTTTTGTGGTAAGTACTAAGAATGATGAAATATACGAAGATGCACCATTGGAATTTGAACCAGCATATCCACCACTTGAGAAATGGACGAAGAGTCATCCAAAAGAGCAGGTCGTAGGAAATCCACAAGATGGAGTTTTAACAAGAGCTCAAATTCGTTCGAAAAATGAGGTACTTAATACGAATCAAGAATTTAGTATGTTTAATTTTTTCATTTTGAAAATAGAGCCAAAAACAGTTAAGGTTGCTATGGAACACTCAGGTTGGGTTGTTACTATGCAATCTGAACTTGCTGAATTTGAAAGAAACAAGGTTTGGAGACTTGTTCCAAAACCTAATAATGTTTCGATTGTCGGATTAAAATGGATTTTCATAAATAAAATCGAAAAAGAAGGAAACATTATTTGAAATAAAGCAAGGCTTGTAGTTAAAGGCTATTCGCAACAAGAAGGTATCGACTATGAAGTAACCTTTGCCCCTGTCGCAAGACTCGAGGCTGTTCGAATATTTTAAGCATATGCAGCACACAAAGACTTTGATGTTTATCAAATGGATGTCAAATGTGCATTCTTAAATGGAGAGCTCGAAGAGACAGTATATGTTGAACAACCACTAGGTTTTGTTAATGAAGAATATCCTAATCATGTTTATATATTAGATAAGGTTGTGTATGGGTTAAAACAAGCACCTAGAGCATGGTATGCAACTCTTACCAATTTCTTAAAACAGTCAAAATTTAAACAAGGATCAGTTGATCCCACATTATTTTGTAAGAAAGTTGGGGAACATCTAATGCTTGTTCAAATTTATGTTGACGATATTATTTTTGGCTCTACTGACCCAGTTTTGTTTATTGAATTTGAGAATTTGATGAAGAGTAAGTTCGAAATGAGCATGATGGGTAAAATCAACAATTTTCTTGGGTTAAATATACGTCAAAGCAGAGAAGGGATTTTCATCAACCAAGAAAAATACACGATGAATTTGCTTGAAAAGTTTGGAATGACTAACAACACGAAGCTACGTGTGCCAATGGCTGTAGGAACGAAGTTAACACCTTCATTAGATTCACCTGCTGTTGATCTTACTTTGTTTCGAAGCATGATTGGTTCTCTACTTTATTTAACTACAAGTAGACCTGATATCATGTTTTCTATTTGCAATTGTGCAAGGTATCAAGTAAATCCAAGAGAACCACATTTAACAGCTGTGAAAAACATTTTTCGTTATCTCAAAGGAACCGTTTTGTTAGTATTATGGTATCCTTCGAAATCTGGATTTTTTATTCAAGCCCTTTTGGATTCAGATCTTGGTGGATGTACACTTGATAGGAAAAGCACTAGTGGAGGATGTCAGTTATTGGATGGGAAGTTGGTAAGTTGGCAGTCAAAGAAACAAACTTATATAGCTATTTCTACTGTCGAAGCTGAATACATTTCAGCTGCTACTTGCACTTCTCAAATCATCTAGATTCAAAGGCAATTGCGTGATTATGCAATTAATATGAAAAAGATTCCTTTGTACTGTGATTCACAAAGTGCTATTCGCATTTGTCATAATCTAGTACAACATTCGAAAATGAAACACATTGCTCTTCGTTATCATTTTATAAAAGATCATGTGGAAGACGGTAATATTGAAGTTCATTTTGTGAATACTACTAATCAACTTGCTGATATTTCACTAAACCACTTGATGAAAAATCTTTTGTGAGAATTTTAGCAGGTCTAGGAATGTTAGATGCAAATTCAGTACCAGGATCAAATACTCAGAATTAACGAAATGTTGTTAGTGAAAAAGGTGTCGATTTAGAGGCTTGTTGTCTTAACCATTCTGAGGTTACTGTGCATTAAGAGGCTTCGACACCCTTCGTTTTCGTATATTGAAACTAAAACTTTCCGCGTGCTTTGTACTATCATTTCTTTTCATTAGTTTAGAATCTGTTCATTGAAAAACTGAAAAATCAAAAATATTTTTTATTTCTTTGTATTAATTTTCGAAAAATCAAAAATATCAAAAAATTTTCTTTTGTTTCATCTTTTATTTCTTGAAAAATTCAAAATCACAAAAATATTTTTTTTGTTTTTATTTTTGTTCAAAAATGGAAAATTCAAAAAGATTTTTGGTTACTTCGTTTGTTGAGGTCTTCAATAACATTTTCAAGACAATTCTTCAAAGGGTCAAGATTGTGTTTCTATGGGAAGTTAATTCTCTTAAATCTTTGTACTAGTTAAGTTGTCCCTAGAAGCGTGTTGCTGCATGTCAACCCAAGCCTCAACTGACTCTATGTGTGTTACGAAAGCCTTAATGAAAATTTTCATATGAAAGTTTCTTCCCAATTAGGCTTACATTCGCATTAGTCCAATGAGCTACCTTACTCTTCCCAAATGAGTTAAGAGTTGTCTGTTTGGTCCATACATAACAGAGGTACATTCGAATCTTAACCAATCTTTTTCATCACAAAATTTCTTAAGACATTTCACACACACTGACGCATGTTCAAGAGGTCATTGATTAAACCAATTGTGACTTAAACGTGTCAAAAATATGTGTTAATGATCTTATATCATGTGACCTTGATGTAAGTTAAATACAAATATCCGAACTTATTAAGGAATTGACGGGGAACTATGTTCCAGATTTTTACGAAACACTTGTTTCTGTACCCACATTTCGTATACTCCAAATCACATTCTTTCGTATGAGTGGTTTTTAATCAAATGTTCGAAACCCACGAAATTTGTTACCAATAAAATCCAATTTAATTGATTTACATGAATGTGATTTCAGTGTGAGTATCAATTCTTTTTCCTAGTCACTTTCAAAATTTTCCAAAGCCACTTGTCACTAACTACACTGGTCAAACAAGTAATTTTGGTTACAATTACTCACCTTATGTTTAGGATGATATGGAACGAAATTCATAAGCCACCCATTGAAGCCTTGAAAAAGAAGCCCTTCGATACTTCTCTATAATTATTCGATTGTAATTCACGGGATAATGCACAAGCTGTTAGTTATCTCTCTTGATAATTAACGAAGCAACCTTTGCCTGGTTTTTAATTGCTTTCGTGTCAATATTCTTGACATCACAGATCCAATTTTTTTTATTTGCTTCTTATCTTTTTCATTGAATCACTACACTCATGAAATCCTTGAGGCTCTAAGTAATACCAACTTAGGCTGATGATTTCACAAGTCTGGCAAATGACTTCGTTTCGAATCCCAAAAGCAAAAGAGCCGAGCCTTCAATCCGAAAGGTCTAATCTTATCCACGCGTGCTCACGAGCAGTCTAAAAGTAACCGTTTGACAACTTCTGTCACACCCCAAAACCGGAACGGCGGAAATGTTCTGGGGTGGATGACGTCATGTCAAGTATCACAACACATGCATATAGTAATCGAAGTACAACAAAACATTGCATTAATAGAATAATTTTTACATGGTTATATTACATAGTATCAAAGTAATACAAACATAATAGGTAAAGTGTTGCAAAGTACTTAAGCTATCTTCTTCAGCAGCTCCAGGGGTTGTATCTGTCTAATTGCTGACCTGAGATTACAAGTTATTTGAAAAGCGAGTATCAGCATTTTTACAAATGCTGGTGAGTTCATAA
The DNA here is from genome assembly GCF_002870075.4 of Lactuca sativa. Taxonomy (NCBI): domain Eukaryota; kingdom Viridiplantae; phylum Streptophyta; class Magnoliopsida; order Asterales; family Asteraceae; genus Lactuca; species Lactuca sativa. Next base: position 153,895,896 of record NC_056623.2, on the reverse strand, counting down.
GCATTTAGTGACATTTCATTCAAATAACTTAATAAAGAAATAGTTTAAGAGGCTTCCGTGTATTAGAGCCTTCTCCCAGAAAATCCTATATTTTCTTTAAATAAAGCAGCCTTCTACCGAGACTGGTCAGTGTGTTGAGGTAAGAGGTGGTTTTCCCTTATTTGCTATTATTATCAAAATACTGAATTTGATTATTAAAGGAAGCAAGTGACATCAGGGAATAACATAGGCCTCAGCAGTGAGGAGTGCTGACTAAGGCAAGGAATCATAAGCTCCAGGAGGGTATCGAATTAACGACACGCCTGGTTCGGTCTAACAAAGTGGAGACACAGACCCCAGAAGGTACCATATGAAAGGTACAACCGGTAAGGCCCAAAACAGTGAATATAGACCGAAGATGGTACCGATTGAAAAGTACATCTCACAGAGTCAAAACCAAGACTACAGACCCCAGACAGTATCAAATGAAGGATACAGCTAGCAAGGTCGAAACAGAGAATGTAGACCTCAGACAGTATCAAATGAAGGATACAGCTAGCAAGGTCGAAACAGAGAATGTAGACCCCAGACAGTATCAAATGAAAGATACAGCTAGTAAGGTCAAGACAGAGAATGTAGACCCCAGACAGTATCAAATGAAAGATACAGCTAGTAAGGTCAAGACGGAGACTATTGACCCCAGACAGTATCAAATGAAAGATACAGCTAGCAAGGTCAAAACAGAGAAAATCTGAAAAGTGACATCAGCATACAGTGTATTTTGCTGACGACATACCGTTTACCTTAAAGCCATGAATTATAAGGCAACCCAGGATACTCGTAACCATACTGACTAGAGTTCCAGACGCTCTACAAGCATCTATATAATATGACATTTGTCACCCCTTGGCTTGGTGGGCCGTGGACTGTAGCTAGCAGTCAGGGTGCGGGGTTGTCAATCCCGTATAGGCCTATACACACAATGTCCGCTCTCCCTACAGGAGACTCTGGTTACCAACTAGACGACGGAGAAGGCCGCGTCCCGAAGATGCATCCCAAATAGAGAATAGTGTGTTTCTTGAGGGGAGTGGGTTTCTAATACAAGTGATATACTAGAGGTAGAGACTTCCAAACAGTGGGTAGTGTGTTTCTAAAGTAAGTGTAGAATAGATGAAGAGACTCTTAATTGACTTGACTAGAGAATTCCCTATATGTCCATACTCATATACATAGTATTTAACTAATGGACCAAACGACCTTCGGACGGCTACCCGATCCCACCAGACCACATCTCAACGAAGAAAAGGAAATAGGGCCGATGAGCCTTCCTAAGTCTTTCAGTCATTACTTATATATACCTATATATGTACGGACATACATCTAACTATGACTAAGTGGGTATCAAGTGAAAGTGATTCTCGTGAAGTAGGAGTGTCTAATAAGTGAAGTAAGAGCGGTCGCAAGTGAAGTATAAGTGTCGAATAAGTATAGGTGCATCGCGAAGTAGATATGACCACAAGTGAAGTAAGAGCGTATCAAGTATAAGTGAAGTAAAGTCGATCTCAAATACAAGCGAAGTAGAATCGTATCACTAAGTAAGAGGGTAAATAAGTATAAGCGTTATCAGGTATAAGTGACTTCAGGTATAAGCAAAAACATTACAGAGTAGGAGCATAGAATAAGTATAAGCGAAGCAGTGGTATCTAACAATGAAAAGTATTCATGAAAAACTCTTGAAGACTTTGTTACTCAGGAAAATCGCATTTGTATTCTTTGATAAAATAGGTGTGAAAATCTTTAGAAATCTTTGAGAATCTTTTATAAATCAGTTGAAATGAGTCTTTGATAAGCTATGAAAGTAAGAACTTGAACAATTTAAAAACCCTTTTTTTTTTGAAAGCCATTTATAGTGTCCTACTCGGTAAAACAGTGTACAGTGGTAAAATCTTGTGCATGCGGGTTATCAATCACATGCGAATGATATGATAACTGGCACGTTTAACTTGTAATCCCCCCCCTATGAAAACATTTAAAAGCATTAAAAAGGTTCATTCAGGGGTATGAACTCACCTGGTATAAGTAGGTCCGACGGTAGTGCCGTTTAGGCGTTTGGGGTCACGCAAGGACTTGAACACACACAAGGACCTATTTTAACATATGATAACATATGTTCACATACAATTAGCATATAATATACTAATAAAACAATTACACACACTCAAAGGAGTGGAAAACACTTTTGGTTGAGTGTTTGGGGTCCCGGGTAGCGTTTAAGGGTGCTAAGGGTCTCCTATCAGTTGTGGGACTTTTCTATGCTCAAGTATCAAGGGTGTAAAGGGGTTTAAAGCATCAATATGGACCAAACAAGGAGTTTACGGCCCAACCTAAGGGAGTTTACGGCCGTAAACTCCCAAGGTCAATTTCTTGGGGTTTTGATGCTTCTAGCTTGTTCCTTGATTTATTCTAAGCACTTTTCATCAAAGGCATGATTGGATTTGAGGCTTCTAAAGGTATTTTATAGGAGTTTACGGCCTAAGAAGTCTCCCAAGGGAGTTTACGGCCTTAAACTCTCAATCTTTGAGTTTAGTGAAGTTTCAAGCCTCTAATGCCTTTCTAGTGATTTATAATGAAGTGTGATGCTATTTTGGAGGATTAAAACCAACATTTGAGGGGGTTTTGGGGAGTTTACGGCCTAGATAATTGCTTGGGCCGTAAACTCCAAGAAACGTCTCATTTTCTTGGGTTTAAGTCCTTAGTTCTCCTCTTAGTAGTTTATGGTAAATGTCTAAGGCCATTTGGGGGGCAAAATCACACTTTTGAGCATGATTTTTGGGAGTTTACGGCCTTGACTATTCATGGGCCGTAAACTCTTTTCTTTAATTCATTTTGGAGTGTTTCAAGGGTCTAAACTCAAAGGAATAAGTCCCTAAAATATGTGATAAGCCCTAGGGTGAGTTTGGTGCACATTTGGGACCCTAACTTGTGGAGTTTACGGCCTTAGCATGTGCTTGGGCTGTAAACTCTTCTTTGAGTCTTAAATCCATGCATTTTAGTGTTTAAACACCCCTAGGCTATATCCCCTAATAGTTTCTAAGCTCATGGTCAAGTTTAAAGGCATTTTTAACACCTTTTTAGGGGTTTACGGCCCTAGAATGTTCCTGGGCCGTAAACTCCTTATCTTATGCCTTCTTGGATGATTTTTGGGCTAAAACATAAATCAATACGCTTAGAATAAGTTAGGCTAAGCGGACTTACAATTTGGAAGCGTTTGGTTGCGAATTCGGGGCGAAAACGGGTCTAGAGAGAGAGTATAGAGAGAGAGTGTAAAAAGTCTCCAATGGACTCCATTCACCCATATATGGGTTTCACAGTCGGGGCTCAGTGGAGTTTTACCCGATACTGCCGTTAAACGGGGCTTTTGGTCGCACCCGATTTAGTGGTCGTAATAATAAAACTTGACATTTTCCAAATGAATGAAAATGTGTGTCCTGTGTTTTTATTCCCTTTTATCACGACTTAACGGCATGTTAAAGTTAACCAAATGGAATGTTTATTAAATTGACGCCCTCTAATTAACGGAACTTTTATACAGTGGAATATTCCGTTAACGGTAATGGGGAAACGTAACGGGACAACTTGGGTTGTCACATCATCCCCCCGTTAGAGGGAATTTCGTCCCGAAATTCAAGTCTAGACAAGGAAGTAGGCATGAATGGCCAAGTAGAGATGAGGGAGTACTTCCTATACGGTTGCCCTCGCATTCCCAAGTGATCTCTAGTCTGTGTTTGTCCTTCCCACAGTCCTTCACATACGGGATGTGGATTCCGTCTAGTGTAGCTAGCGGGTTCCGACTGGTGTATCTATGAAGTCAGGGTTCTCAATGGATTCTATCAAGATAAGCGTGGCACGCAAAGTGTTGTCGGATAATCGCATATCAAGTCTAAGAAGTGGATCGGTCGAATGTGAATCTTGTGGTATACCCGAAAGTAGTAGTGGTCTGAAAAGGATTGGACCAAATCTCCATGAGTATTCCCGGATGGTCCTACGCTCTCGGAAGGGTAGAGCCTTTCAGTACTTAGAACATAGTGTACTTCTATGGCAAGATCTTCACTGGCGTGATCGCCATTCCGAAGTTCCTAACGTTCTCTCTCGTACTGGTAGTGTAGTCCTTCGGGTTGGTTCTTAGGAATCTCAAGTGGTCTCCAGTTTCATGCTTTCTTTCCACTGGATGATAGAGGCTTCCTAGATCGTCAAGTGGGTTGAGCGACTATGGTTATTGGTTTTCTATAGAGTGTCTATCCCAAGCTTGTGCAAAATGGACCTGCACTAACGATGCTTGAGATACGAAGACCCTGAGAATCGGGGAGACAGGGCTTCACTAGACGAGTGTTGGGCTATCTCGGGAGGTGGTTCTAGTATCCCTGCTTGAGATAGTATTCGGGGAACACCTATTAGTCCAAAGAATCTCTAAGACTATGGTTTATTCTAGCGTGGAAAGTGCGTGCTCCGACGTAATCCCTCGACTAACACTAAGGCTGGTGTCGAGTCTATAATCTTTTCGGGATTCGGGTCATGAGATTTAACGCAACTACCTTCGCACTTGACCAAGTATTCTTGGCTGCGAAGGTTACCCTGTGGTTCTCGGTATTCTAGTGTTTACCTCGGAAAATATAATTCATCATCTACAAGGCGACGACGATTTTTCCTCCTTGTGAGAGGGTGGAGGATGATAAGCACTACCTGCCTATAACTGGGTGGGCAAGGTGTCTGAGTAGTCAGAGCGTAAATTGCAACTACTCTTCCGAAGGTTCTAAGTTTTCTCGGTCTAAGTCAAATCTAGTGGGTATAGGGTCTCTTCACTCGGAACTTTACTAGTTCAACACGCAGTAGTTCTCTTGATTTCTGCTCCTTTGTTATCGAATGGGGTGAAAGTGTTTTGCGAAGAGGTTTGTGGTAGAGCTCATGCTTGGCCTAACCGCCAATACTTAATGGATGCCAGCAGTATACCTGGTTATAGTGGTCAGCCTCATGAGTTCTATTCTCTGGGTTCACAAACCTGATGTGCGAGGTGAGAAGGGTCACTCAGGGGAATCTACGGAGTATGCTCCAGCTGGTTGTCGTCTTCTAGAGTATCTGCAGTGTCCTTCGCTTCGGTGTTCATCTGGCTACGAGGGGTCGGTCCATAGCGCAGGGTACCCTCACTTGGGTACTTCGGAAGGTTTGAGATAAGAGGGACGATTGACGGATTGCATTAGATGTGATTATTTGTGTTAGGTTCGGGTTCGGGAGAACCTTTATTTGCCGACAAGGCTTCGGAGAAAGTTCTTTTTGCACAGCACTAAGGGCGTACCCACGGTTGCACGAAGTCAAACCATGATCAATAGAGTCGTCGAAGTTGGCACACTCCGACATGATATAAAGTGAAGATCGATAGAGTCATGTGCCGAACAGGCACACAAGTTCTAGGCGTCTCAGGTTTCGTCCCATATATCGCTACCGCGGATACTTGGACCGATAGAGTCGACGCGGAACTATAGAGAGTTCTAAGTGTTTCTGAATAGAGTATCTTTTCTTGAATGGTTTCTCACGAGGCATTTCTACAATCGCCTCACATATACTAGTCATGTATATTTAAGGTGGGGAGGATTGTTGACTGGGCGACCCCGCCCTAAATCCACAAACAAACGAGGAACAGGAAATGAGGCGGCATTCGCTCACTCTAGGTCTATCCATCCTAAATATACATGGCCGTAACGTATATGTTTAGCCATTATAGTTTTACCTAATGAATTTTAAATTTTATAACAGTGCTGCGACTTTCACCTTACTGGAAAGAATTTATACTTGAATTAGTCTTTTATTGTTTTCTTAGCTTAGTTATCCTGGATCGAGAGACGTACCAAAAATCCAACGAGTTTCTTTGCTGCTTCTTCCTAAGCAGTAGTGTCAGGCTCCTTCTGTGTCTTTGTCTTTCTCTTCAGTTGGGCAGTCCCTCTTAAAGTGTCCCATTTTACCACATAGGAGGCAAACTATACGGGTCGCCACATTGGTGGTTGGTGTAATGAACTCAACCGGGGTTCTGCAGACACGAGCAGTATGCCCCAGCATGTGGCACCTAGCACAATAGAGTTCCCGGCAGGTACCATGATGGTGGTAGCTGCACTTGCTGCAGTGGGGAAGGTCTCCTAGGTATGGTCTTCTTGAGGTCGGGAGGGAAGGATTTACGGGGGTATCGACTGCCTCAGCTCGTTGCCCTTCGGAAGGTCCTGGAGCCGAGGTACTTCCCTCCTCTATCTTGAATTTTCTCTTTAGTGGGTTAAGTGGAGGTTCTTGGGTGGCTGAGTGGGGAAGAGTGGGTTGCTGCCGTCCATTGCCAGAATTAGAAATCCCGACAGGGCCCTTGCTAACATTGGCGTTGTTAGCATTCAGGTGAGCCATGACAGCTGCTACGGCTGCTGAGACTGCAGCTTGGAACGTAGCTTCATCGAATAAGAGGGCAGGTTTCTTGCTTGCGGATTGGTTACGCTTCTTCGGTGGCATGGTTTTTCCTACACGGAGAGGAATACAAGGTAATGAGAGATGATGGTTAACCCTGGACATTTCTGTCCTGAACGCATTAGGCATAAATTTCTCCCGTGCCTCGGGTACTGGTTGTTTGAACGTTGACCTACATCCCTATGATGTAGTCCTGGAAATCAAGGTAAGAGTATGAGTGTCGGAAAAAGGCCATAAGATGCGAGTCGTTCCTACTAAGTTACCTTTACACTGGGAAGGTTCCACTCTCCGGCCTGGAGAGAATTGAGAACGGTTCGGAACGAAATCATGGAAAGGGAAGCTCACAAGGGCAGATGGCTAAAATTTTCTCAATAGAGATGCGGGGATCCGCCCTAATCGCGTATCTGGCAACGGGAAACGATGATTTACCTAACACGTAGCGTGAGTAGTGTAACCGCTAACTCACTAAATTGCATCATTTTAAGGGTGAGTTATCGTGACGAATACGAGGAAAAGACAATTCTTGGGTTCCATGTACTAGCTCCCTCGGTCTGCCTCGTATCTTTGACTGGAATCGGCGTTGGCTTCCTTCGGGTAGTTTCCTAGGGTTCTCTTCTTGTATGGACTTATTGAATTTCTACTCCGCCTTCCTTTCGATTCCAACTGTGGGTGTCATCACTAATTGATGGATGACTAGGAATCTCCGAAGTTTAGGCGAATCTCTCACCACTGTCCCTAAGAGAATATGGGCGCTTGGTGCATTCAATAGTCCCGACCCGGTTCACTTATTTCCGAACAGGAAATCTTCTCAATGAATCTCCTCGGGGTCGGAATCAACTCTTCTGTCAAGCACTGAAGTGGATAGGGTTTTTCTACAGGGTTCGCGCGAGAATGGAAATGTCTAAAGAATCCTAAGGGATTATTAACATTTCACTGTATGATCCATATCGAGTCCTGCTACGATTACACAGGGTATACAAATCCTATATAGCTTAGATCCGATAGGCCTTCGAATATGTGATACTACTCTAGGACCACATCCCAACGAGGAAAAGGAAACAGAGCGAAACCACACCTTCTTAGCCTATGGGATCTTTATTATATAAGATCTTGGAAGTATACCCTCTGTAGTTGTAGGTATATCAACAAGGATCTTTTTAGTTATTCACGCAAGGTTATTTATAGATTCTAAAATACCCCCATGGTATTTTAATTCTTGATTGAATTTTATCTTCTGATTATGATTCTGGGATTAGTGTGGATCTTTTAGCGTTCTAGAATACTCCTATAGTATTTTAACTTTATGTTTGGCTCTAGAATTCCTATTTGGTAAGTTTCAGATCTGCTGCACACCACTATCACTCCCGAGCACACGTTCATCGCATCTCGGATAAATGTAGTTGATCAGGTTACATTTATCCCAGCTTACGATTACATAACTGCCCAGGTTTGACTGTAGTGCTCAACATCCGAAGACTTTTATTATTGTCCTTCTTGTGATACTTTTGTTCGAGCGCTTAGATTCTGGATGTTATTATACTTTGGTAAAATATGGTTATATTTTAAAGTATAATTCTTGGTCAGAGTGTTTTATCCCATTGCATTTATAGGCTGTATATCTTTTATGAATTGATATACTTAGCTCACTATAAACAATGCTCTGATACCAATCTACGACGTGATAACCCAAGTTGTCCCGTTACGTTTCCCCGTTACCGTTAACGGAATATTCCACTGTATAAAAGTTCCGTTAATTAGAGGGCATCAATTTAATAAACATTCCATTTGGTTAACTTTAACATGCCGTTAAGTCGTGATAAAAGGGAATAAAAACACAGGACACACATTTTCATTCATTTGGAAAATGTCAAGTTTTATTATTACGACCACTAAATCGGGTGCGACCAAAAGCCCCGTTTAACGGCAGTATCGGGTAAAACTCCACTGAGCCCCGACTGTGAAACCCATATATGGGTGAATGGAGTCCATTGGAGACTTTTTACACTCTCTCTCTATACTCTCTCTCTAGACCCGTTTTCGCCCCGAATTCGCAACCAAACGCTTCCAAATTGTAAGTCCGCTTACCCTAACTTATTCTAAACGTATTGATTTATGTTTTAGCCCAAAAATCATCCAAGAAGGCATAAGATAAGGAGTTTACGGCCCAGGAACATTCTAGGGCCGTAAACCCCTAAAAAGGTGTTAAAAATGCCTTTAAACTTGACCATGAGCTTAGAAACTATTAGGGGATATAGCCTAGGGGTGTTTAAACACTAAAATGCATGGATTTAAGACTCAAAGAAGAGTTTACGGCCCAAGCACATGCTTAGGCCGTAAACTCCACAAGTTAGGGTCCCAAATGTGCACCAAACTCACCCTAGGGCTTATCACATATTTTAGGGACTTATTCCTTTGAGTTTAGACCCTTGAAACACTCCAAAATGAATTAAAGAAAAGAGTTTACGGCCCATGAATAGTCAAGGCCGTAAACTCCCAAAAATCATGCTCAAAAGTGTGATTTTGCCCCCCAAATGGCCTTAGACATTTACCATAAACTACTAGGAGGAGAACTAAGGACTTAAACCCAAGAAAATGAGACATTTCTTGGAGTTTACGGCCCAAGCAATTATCTAGGCCGTAAACTCCCCAAAACCCCCTCAAATGTTGGTTTTAATCCTCCAAAATAGCATCACACTTCATTATAAATCACTAGAAAGGCATTAGAGGCTTGAAACTTCACTAAACTCAAAGATTGAGAGTTTACGGCCGTAAACTCCCTTGGGAGAGTTCTTAGGCCGTAAACTCCTATAAAATACCTTTAGAAGCCTCAAATCCAATCATGCCTTTGATGAAAAGTGCTTACAATAAATCAAGGAACAAGCTAGAAGCATCAAAACCCCAAGAAATTGACCTTGGGAGTTTACGGACGTAAACTCCCTTAGGTTGGGCCGTAAACTCCTTGTTTTGTCCATATTGATGCTTTAAACCCCTTTACACCCTTGATACTTGAGCATAGCAAAGTCCCACAACTGATAGGAGACCCTTAGCACCCTTAAACGCTACCCGGGACCCCAAACACTCAACCAAAAGTGTTTTCCACTCCTTTGAGTGTGTGTAATTGTTTTATTAGTATATTATATGCTAATTGTATGTGAACATATGTTAACATATGTTAAAATAGGTCCTTGTGTGTGTTCAAGTCCTTGCGTGACCCCGAACGCCTAAACGGCACTACCGTCGGACCTACTTATACCAGGTGAGTTCATACCCCTGAATGAACCTTTTTAATGCTTTTAATTGTTTTCATAGGGGGGGAGTACAAGTTAAACGTGCCAGTTATCATATCATTCGCATGTGATTGATAACCCGCATGCACAAGATTTTACCACTGTACACTGTTTTACCGAGTAGGACACTATAAATGGCTTTAAAAAAAAGGGTTTTTAAATTGTTCAAGTTCTTACTTTCATAGCTTATCAAAGACTCATTTCAACTGATTTATAAAAGATTCTCAAAGATTTCTAAAGATTTTCACACCTATTTTATCAAAGAATACAAATGCGATTTTCCTGAGTAACAAAGTCTTCAAGAGTTTTTCATGAATACTTTTCATTGTTAGATACCACTGCTTCGCTTATACTTATTCTATGCTCCTACTCTGTAATGTTTTTGCTTATACCTGAAGTCACTTATACCTGATAATGCTTATACTTATTTACCCTCTTACTTAGTGATACGATTCTACTTCGCTTGTATTTGAGATCGACTTTACTTCACTTATACTTGATACGCTCTTACTTCACTTGTGGTCATATCTACTTCGCGATCCGCCTATACTTATTCGACACTTGTACTTCACTTGCGACCGCTCTTACTTCACTTATTAGACACTCCTACTTTACGAGAATCACTTTCACTTGATACCCACTTAGTCATAGTTAGATGTATGTCCGTACATATATAGGTATATATAAGTAATGACTGAAAGACTTAGGAAGGCTCATCGGCCCTATTTCCTTTTCTTCGTTGAGATGTGGTCTGGTGGGATCGGGTAGCCGTCCGAAGGTCGTTTGGTCCATTAGTTAAATACTATGTATATGAGTATGGACATATAGGGAATTCTCTAGTCAAGTCAATTAAGAGTCTCTTCATCTATTCTACACTTACTTTAGAAACACACTACCCACTGCTTGGAAGTCTCTACCTCTAGTATATCACTTGTATTAGAAACCCACTCCCCTCAAGAAACACACTATTCTCTATTTGGGATGCATCTTCGGGACGCGGCCTTCTCCGTCGTCTAGTTGGTAACCAGAGTCTCCTGTAGGGAGAGTGGACATTGTGTGTATAGGCCTATACGGGATTGACAACCCCGCACCCTGACTGCTAGCTACAGTCCACGGCCCACCAAGCCAAGGGGTGACAAATGTCATATTATATAGATGCTTGTAGGGCGTCTGGAACTCTAGTCAGTATGGTTACGAGTATCCTGGGTTGCCTTATAATTCATGGCTTTAAGGTAACGGTATGTCGTCAGCAAATTACACTGTATGCTGATGTCACTTTTCAGATTTTCACAGTTTTGACCTTGCTAGCTGTATCTTTCATTTGATACTGCCTGGGGTCAATAGTCTCTGTTTTGACCTTACTAGCTGTATCTTTCATTTGATACTGTCTGGGGTCAATAGTCTCCGTCTTGACCTTACTAGCTGTATCTTTCATTTGATACTGTCTGGGGTCTATATTCTCTGTCTTGACCTTACTAGCTGTATCTTTCATTTGATACTGTCTGGGGTCTACATTCTCTGTTTCGACCTTGCTAGCTGTATCCTTCATTTGATACTGTCTGAGGTCTACATTCTCTGTTTCGACCTTGCTAGCTGTATCCTTCATTTGATATTGTCTGGGGTCTGTAGTCTTGGTTTTGACTCTGTGAGATGTACTTTTCAATCGGTACCATCTTCGGTCTATATTCACTGTTTTGGGCCTTACCGGTTGTACCTTTCATATGGTACCTTCTGGGGTCTGTGTCTCCACTTTGTTAGACCGAACCAGGCGTGTCGTTAATTCGATACCCTCCTGGAGCTTATGATTCCTTGCCTTAGTCAGCAGTCCTCACTACTAAGGCCTATGTTATTCCCTGATGTCACTTGCTTCCTTTAATAATCAAATTCAGTATTTTGATAATAATAGCAAATAAGGGAAAACCACCTCTTACCTCAACACACTGACCAGTCTCGGTAGAAGGCTGCTTTATTTAAAGAAAATATAGGATTTTCTGGGAGAAGGCTCTAATACACGGAAGCCTCTTAAACTATTTCTTTATTAAGTTATTTGAATGAAATGTCACTAAATGCTTATGAACTCACCAACATTTGAAAAAATGCTGATACTCGCTTTTCAAATAACTTGTAATCTCAGGTCAGAAATTAGACAGATACAACCCCTGGAGCTGCTGAAGAAGATAGCTTAAGTACTTTGCAACACTTTACCTATTATGTTTGTATTACTTTGATACTATGTAATATAACCATGTAAAAATTATTCTATTAATGCAATGTTTTGTTGTACTTTGATTACTATATGCATGTGTTGTGATACTTGACATGACGTCATCCACCCCAGAACGTTTCCGCCGTTCCGGTTTTGGGGTGTGACAACTTGGCCCTAGTTTCATGGCACTTTATTTGATATACCTACAATAACGGCTACCGGTGCGTGTGTCAAGGTTGACGTGATACACGTATTCATGATAATCGGTTCACATTCTCTGGGATTACTTATAAAAGGACACTCTTCTTTTCAATTACACTTACGCTTTCACAAAATCCACAGAAGATCAAAATCCCTGATTTTTCTAAAAATCTTTCAATCCACTTGAAAATGGCTGCTGTTCAGAATTCCACCACTAAAGACATTGTTTCTCAACCCTTGATGAAGATATAGAGCACAAACTATCAGGTTGAATCAAATATTACATTGTATCCAGAAGAGCTTAAGATGTTGATCATTGCTTTGAAACGTTCTGTTCTAGCAACTACTATGTTCAAATCTTTCGTAGTACTAGTAACATGGTTGTCAATGGCTGCTTCTACTGCTTCATTCAATAAAGGCACTGATGTCATAACCTTTAATCTGGTGAATGAGAAACGCATTCGTCTCACCAAAAAGATGTTTTCACAATTTTTTGAACTTCCAAATTCTCCACCATTCTGCAAACCTACTAACCCTCAGATCATACACATGTTCAACGATATAGGGCATCAACCACCACTCATGAAGATAAGTGAATTAAAAAAGTCAGGACTTCCATGTATCTGGAATTTCCTGTTTCGAATTTTCCTAAGATGTTTAACAGGCAGAACAGTGGGTCTTGACAAAGTATGCCAAGAAGTGTATGCAATGGTTATGGGGTTGTATTATGATTTGAGTGTCGATTATGAATCTCAATTGTGGAAAGAATTCACCAAGAGCTTAGAACATACAAGTGTGGCAAAGGGAATTTCTTGTGCTCGGTACTGGAGTTTAATCTTGGAAAAAGTATATGAGAAAGAGGGAATTCAAGTTCGTCAGGGTGAAGAAACTGCTACGATTACGAAGTATCAATTTCCAAAGACTATTACAGATGATGCAGAAATCTTTACAAGTGTTGCTCGTATTCCAGACGCAATGCTTAAGAAGGTGAATCCTACATACAAGATTCTTATCAAATATTTGCAGAGTGTAATCCTTGATGTGGAAACTGGGGTGTTACTTGAAGTTGAAGCTGTTTCTTCAAAATCATCAAAGAAAATGAAGACTGATGAGGAACACGTTAAAGCTGCAAAGTCGAAATCGACACATTAGAATGTTGGAGGTGATGATACAAAGTAAGTTGAAGACAATATAGTTCAATCTTCGAAGGAAGTTTTTCCTTCAAAATCAGGAGTTCTTAAGAGAATACGCAAGATATCATCTCAACGAACTTCGTCTGATGATTCTCTTACGGTTCGTAAGACTCAAGTTAACAACAAATGTGTTGTTATTCTTCATATTCATGTTCCTATTTCACCATTATCCATAAAGATATGTGCACGTGATGTTGCAAATCACATTACAGAAAAATGCTAGAAACGAAAGCTTGTCATACGTGAAGATTCCTCAGAGAATGAAGTGGTTCCTGATACTCCTTTCGTTACGACATCTCTTATGGTAACTTCTTTACCTATCATCTCTTTGGTTTCACATGTTTCAACCATTTCTCGTACTTCAACCATTCCACTCGAAATAGTGGTTACCGAATCAGCAACTGAGGAGGTTCCAATTTCTAACATCACTGCTAACGTATCTGACACGGGAGCAAATGTTACCATGAGTTTCAACAGTTCATAGCCAATTGTTCTTTCTTCTTCATTACCACTTATTATTTCCACTCCATTTGTTTCCTTACCACCACCTTTATCAACCTCTACTTCATCTCCATTGTTTGCAACTGTTCTTCAACAACCAATTACTACTCTTTTTCCTTCACAATCCACTGACACACCCAAACCTCATTCCGATGATGAAACCGAAGGAGGAGGTTTTGGAGGAACATTTGAAGAATTACATTTCGATTCTGAAAAAGAAGAGATTCGTGATCATATGTTGATGTCAAGAAAACAGTTTAAAATCTTCAACAGGAAGTTAAACACCATTATTCAATCTCAAGCTGATTCTGGAGCAAAACATTTGATTTCTGGTCTTGAAGTAGATGTCATGATCAAAGCTTCTGAACGACGACTTCTTGAAAAGATAGATCTTTCTGATCAAAACACTGAGCTTCGTATCAAGACTCAAGGTACGAACTTTGAAGGATCGTTGAATGATTTAAAAGCTGTTACGAAGGAACGTCATGTTCTCTTCATACAAGATGTGAAAAAGGTTCGGGAGGATGTTAATTTGAAATTGGAAGAATTGAAGAAGGAAGTCTCTAAGGAACTCATAATTTGAATTCTAAATACAATTCACTTCAGGAGAAGGTTGATATCATTGCTGGAGCTGTTACAAATTTTATCAAAACGTTTCAAGACACTGTGCCAAAGTTCGAAAATAAAGCAACTGAAGACAACAATCATTTTCCAAAGTTACAAACTCTTCTTATAGAGTTAAAAGATGTTTTTTCGAAACCTACTCCAACATCACTCTTAACACCTGAGTTTTTTACTCAGAAGCTGCATCTTCTTGATCAAGTTATTAAGAAAGTTGTTGCTCCGATCTCCAAATTTGCTCAAATGTTGCCACAGAATGCACCACCTATTGTTACAGGGGTGTAAGGGGGAGAATCGAAGGTGAGCAAAGGAGATTCAAATATTGTTGGAAAGGTGTTTTCTACACAAATTCCTGTTTCAATTCCAATGAAGTCTGATTCTATCTCAACAACCATCATTAGTACAAAACTGATTACAAAAGGGATTGTGATTCTTCAGCTAAAGAGGGGGGTAGTTCAATTTTAGTAAAACCAAATCCTGATTTGACAAATAAAGGTAAAGGTGTGTTAGTTGAAAAATCCAAAGAAGAAAAGAAAGCATAAATTGAGGTAGAAATCGAACTTTAGAGACATATTCAAAGTATTCTAAGGTTGAGAGAGAATGATCCACCTGGAATGGACAAAGGTGATCCTAGGAAGCTGTATTCATATGAATCTATCGAATCGAGAGTAGCATTCAATTATATGTATGCTTTCGAAAAGAAACCAAGGTGGAGCTATTCAATTGCGAATACTGATACATGTCAATTAGACTTTTGGATAAATGAAATGATGTTTATCTCTGCTCAGTACAAGGTTAGTGAAAAATTCAAACACCCTGATGATTATACACACATGAAAATTCGTTTTCATGCTGTACTTGGAAAAGAGCAAGATGAAGTTTGGTCTCTATTCAGGATAAAGAGAATTGTTGCCATCAATAAGAATGTCTTGTTTGAAAACATGATACAAAATTTTAGGTATTATGTTGTTCGAGCAGATAATAAAGAAGCAAATTTTAGTGTTGCTGATTTCCTTTTGATGAACATGAATGATCTTATTCAAGTTGCATTACTTTTGAATGAATTGGAGGCATCACAACTCAAGGCTACAGAAAACGATGTGTTCAAACTAGGTCTTGCTCACATTAAATTTTTCATTGATAATTATTATGATTGTGTTGCCCTAACTGATGAAGAGTTGGCATCAAGTATGGATATGGAAGTAACTGTTGCTATGGAACCTTCAATGTCACAAGCTGAGTTGAAAAAGTATGCGGATGGAGAGATTTGCTTGAAACCTTTTGGGTTAGTGTTTGCTGGAAGGGATACTAAAGGGAAGGCTAAAAGATTTTTGTTTCAAGTTGATAAGATTGATAGATACACAACGTAACAATATACGAACTTTATAGTTCGTATGAACAATTACTCAAAGAACAACGATGGTGACAAGAAAGAGTTAAAGAAGATTATAACATGGTATTCAGAGATACGAAGGATGATGCACTTCGCTGCTCAGATTCTTATGAACTGAGTAGTTCGACTCGTTTACAAAGGGGGAGATTGTAAGGGTTAGTGTCTTGTATAGAGTCAAAGGGTGTTTAGTGTGTTTCGTATATAATGTATTTACTAAGTGTCTTTTCATTTGAAGCTTAAGTGTTCCAGACTTAGTATTTTTTATACTCTGATGTTCTCTATAAATAAGGACTAAGCTTACATTTAGACGTAAGAGTTTTTCTAACTTTCATGTCTATCTTTTGTAACTAAGCTTAATGAGAGTAATAAAAACTTCAAAGACTTATTTACTTTATCAGTTCATTACTTTGACTAATCGTATGGTTAATCGATTTCTCGAATATAATTCTTCTACAACATTATTAACCTTTCTATTGTTATTGCATTACATATTCTATGATTTATTTATCATGCATCGTATTGAGTGCTTTCTATTTTGTATAAGTAGTTTTGTAGTTTTTGGAGTCTCATTGCGTTGTGGATTAGCTTGTTGTTGATTTGTTGGGATTTGTGGGCTTATGAGGAGTTATTGGGCTTAGCTAGATCCATTTTGGAGTATTGGGCTTGATGTGTTGAAGACTTGGATGGGTCGTTGACTATTGAAGATAGGCTTGGACTATCCATTATGATGCATGAAGATAATTGGTCTATATTTGAATGATGTGAGGTGTGAAGGGAAACAATAGCATCTAAGGTAATGGGGTGGAGTGGTGGAACAATGAGCCAATAGCATTTCAACATCTTTTACGAGGGTAAGGTCTCCACCTGCGCAACCCTGCACGCCCACCCAAAACAACTACATTTTGGGGTGGGAGGGGGCTCATTTGCCTCATTATTTACCTTGGGGTTAGGTCTTGCAGCCTCTACGTTGATTTTGGACACCATTAGAGCATCTTGGGGCGATTTTGGAGAGCTAGAACATTCACCTCATTTTTTTATCATTTGTTAACTAATTGATGATAAAACACTTTTATGATCATGCCCTTATTTCCATGAGGGGCTAGTTACTTTATTTTGATTGACTTGGGCTATAGCCCTTAGATATTTGTAAGTTTTGAAGGATTCATGTTTGGTTATCATTTATCTCATGTTTATGATACTTAGTTCATAATTCTTATGATTATTTAATACGTTGTTCACGAGTTTGCTACTTGATGAGCAATTGTTAGTCTCTTTCTTTGATTTAGAAATGAATTGTTCATTTTTTTAGAACAAGAGATTTATGATGGTAGAAATTATCCCTAGCTTATTGTTCACGACTCCTTTATGGATGTGAAAGCATTGACATCCTCTTGGAATTGGTAATTCCTTCATTCTTAAGGATAAGCAATTTTCTATGGTTAAATTGCTTCAATTGGATCCTTGATTTTGAATAAGAATGTGTGCTATTCCCCAAGCTTCATAATACCTTTGAGAAATTATGGTATATTATGCTTCATGAAGGCTAGACCCATTTTGGGTTGATTGACAAGCTTACATATTGAATCCTAATGACAGACAAAAAAATATTCATTATGTTGACCTAATTACCTTAGTTGGCCAATTAACGCCAATATTTGAGCCTCTCGCCATCTTGCTTAATTGCAACCATTTTAATTTTTCAAATCTTTTAGTTTTCTAACATATCAAAACGCCCTCTTTTTAGTTTAATTTTATTTATTTAATTTTACTTAACTCGTTCAATTGGATTGCATTAGTAATTGAATAAAACCATTCCCTTGTGGATTCGATCCCCTTTTTACCATTATATTACGTTTTATTTTCAAGCGAAAAGGTGTAATTTACTTGGTTGATTGACATCCCACCAACTTTTGGTGTCGTCGGGGAAATTGTTTTATTTTCATTTGATTGGTTATGCATAGGTCTACAAGAACTTGTGAACTACTCTATAACCCGAGATTGAAAAAGAAGCAAAAAGGTTGAAGAAGTTAACCAAACAAGCGAGAGAACAAGAACTCGTTCAAGCTTCTTCTTATTCTCAACAAGTAAAATAGAAGACCAACTCCATAATTCAAGTGATACCGAAACCATGCCAACTTCACCAATTTTTGGCCTTTTCTTTGAAGACATTCCTTTTGAAAACTAATATTCATGAATCACACTCCACCTCATAACCCCAACCCAAACAATCAAGATGACAATACCCTACCCAAACAAACAAGAAAAAAACATCAACAAGAACCTCTCATAGATATGCCACCTCCTTCGAATAATGAGAATCCTAAGCTACCCCTCCTAACCCAAATCAACCAAATTATCAACATCCACAACCACAAAGCCCAAAAAATCAACCTCAAAACAGTTTGCTTAAAGTTCAACAACATCAAGCCCTTCAACAACAACAACTTATTTACCAACAATCTCAAATGTACCAATACCCAATGTTCGAACAAAAACAACCCCAATACAACCAATATCCTTTCTATCAACCATATCCACCATAACTTTTCAATTGCCAACAACACTCATACCTACCTGCAACATCCTCCTTTGGAAATTATCACTATATTTTCTACTTTGGGCTCCCGGCATGATAACTTTCGAGGGGTTACCCACCCCTGAATTCCTCTTTCCTAGGCACGCTTAAGTATTAAGTTCTTATGGGATTTGGTTTTCTCATAAATTTATAACGTATTTTGACGTGGAACATGTTAACACCACATACAAGAAATACCTACTTCTGATTCCCAGACGATGTATGATCGGGTGAAGGTATCTACCCACCTTAACAATATGATATCTTTTATTTTTAAGAACCAAAAGAACAGTTCTTTACGACTTAAAAAATCATTTTATCATTTTTAGATGAAAATCATATCATATTAAAACATTTTGAGTAGAGATGGTTGTCTCAAATTAATAAAACCCTAAGGATTTCATATTCAATACATATACATAAGTTACAGCGTATATACCTAATGGTCCTAAACACTATTGCAGGTTGTGTCTAAATCGTCTTTAACAAGTTCTAGCTACTTAATTTTGATACATGTCATGCACACAAATTGAGTGGGTCAAGTTAGGAAAACAGGTGATATATATAGGGTTTTCAATCCCATCATGTTATAATACACACACAAACATACAAACACACAAACACACAAACATATATATATATATATATATATATATATATATATATATATATATATATATATATATATAGGTAGAGGTTCATTTGAGACCATCATATTTAGTGAGTATGGGGTTGGCTACACAAGTAGGAGCTTCCTTAGCCTGTGCAAGTCTTAAATGCACCTAAGCCATCTTAGTGTTTGACAAATACGGTATCCCTTTTCATCTACGTCTGTTGGTTATTAACGAGACTAGAAATCTAATTTGCAAGACCATCTATAAGGATCTAGTATTGTCATCTTAACCTAGGAGAGGAACAAAGATGTCGTTATAGTTGCCTGATCTAGATACACCATTTCTGGTCATCCAAAAGGAATACTATTTTGTACTCCAGTACGTAATTCGTACGATTAACACGAGAAAGTCTCACAAAACAAAAATCTACTCTTTGTTCCTATCTTACACATATTATTAGAATAAAACAACCCAATATTCAACTTAATTGGACTAAGCCCCCTTTATAAGTATTAGTTTAAAAGCTATACTACAATCCCTACGGTCAAAAAAGATTTTCCTGGCTATGTAATACTTTAAAATACAGGATATAACTTGAATTAAGTATCATACGTAAGTCTTATTTCATTAATAGGCAAGACTACTTGTAATTTATCTTCCAATTCCACCTTTGTTCAATCAACACTACCCTAATTTAGTGTATATATTTCACAAAGAGCATTTGGGTATTAATATACTTTTATCGTTTTCTCTAATAATACTTCTTTTATAATTATCACAATATATATATATATATATATATATATATATATGTATATGTATATATATATATGTATATATATATATATATATATATATATATATATATATATATATATATATATAGGGTTCGGTTCATGTGGGGACTCATTTTAAAGTGAGGACCTGTGAGGACACCTTAAAAAATTTAAAAAATTCTAAAAAAATACAACTCATAAAATCGAGCATAGGTCTACGTTAGGTAAAAAACATTGGAAAAAAAGGGTTTTGCATCATTAAAATTGATCCGTGATTCAAAGTTAATTTTTTATTTTGCATCATTATGATCAATGATTCAATTGATAATGATCCAAATTTTTTTTTCTCCCAGACCTAGATCTATGTTCGATTTTATGATTTGTACTTTTTTCATATATTTTTTAATGTTTTCAAGGTGACCTCACGAGTCCTCACCTTAAAATGAGTTCTCACCCGATCCTTATATATATATATATATATATATATATATATATATATATATATATATATATATATATATATAGGCTTATGTTATTGTATTCTAATTAATTATTGTATGGATGTAGGGATGAATGTAGACCAATGATTTTAGTTATTTTAAGTAATGATTTACTTATATTTAAATTAGAAGACACATGTTTAAATTAGGAAACATATGTTTAATTAATGAAAATTTTGGATTTTAAGGGATATTGATTCTTTTAATTTTGAATTCTGATTTTTTTAGTTGATTCATTTTTAATTCTAACATAATTTTTATTTTTACTCGATTTTATTCTTTTAGAATGCAATTCTGTTAGAACGATATTCTATGAAAATGTCGAAATATATTCTGATAGAATACATATAATTTGATTGGAGTAATTCTTGTAGAGAAACAACATTCTTGAACCTTCAGTTGAAATATAACATGATCCTTATATATTCAAACTTTGAAATTCAAATATAGATTCATACATATTCTTATAGAAAAAGCAAATCTCGAATGTAGAAAAACCAAATCTCAACTTTTGTTGTACCGTTGATTTGAAGCAAATCGAGACTTTTGGAACCAGAAAAGAAAAAGACATAGAGAACGATGGTGAGGTGTGAGGCGCATGAAGAAGAATGAGATATTTGTTTTGTATGGTCGGTTAGGGTTTCTAATTCTTAAACTATCTTGCCTAAATTTAAGGGATTGATTAAATATTTATTTAATCGCTGAAATTAATTAATAAATAACATTAAAATTTTACCTTATTTAGGTTTTGAATTGATTGTTTCATATTGATTTGTACATCCTCACAATAATAAGTTAGAATATTTGAACCTAGCTCTCTCTCTTTCTTTCTCTCTCTCTCTCTCTCTCTCTCTCTATATATATATATATATATATATATATATACATACATATATATATATATATATATATATATATATATATATCTTAACACGTATAAAACGATATCTGGTTCGCACATAGTCTAACACATATTCCAAGCCATAATTATATAGTTCTCGTATAAACATTTCGACATATATTTAATACTTTAATTAATACTGGTATTAAAATCATGCTCGAGAAATGAACTACACACTCATTTTCCAAAAGTGTATTCAGTGGTGATTTCAACATTGCTTCACCTAACACCTTGTCTTTTCCTTTAATGTGAACTAAGTATGAATATCACTAACTCTTAGCCTTATATCTCTTGCGAATTTAATGTCGATAGTCCAGATTCCCCAATAATCCCAATGTCTACATCATGATCTATCAATTAAGGAACAACCATTTAAGATTATATTAGATGTAGGGTCCATTTGGTATAAAAAGTATATTGTTTAGAAATCCCACTTTAAACACCTTACTGTATCTAGCGTTGACATCATTCATGTAAGTGGATCAATCGATATTTTGACTTTGGAATTACTAATAAAACTTATTGATAGATTCATAATAACAATTATGAATATAAATATAAGTTACACTTGTTGTAAAATAAGTGTAGCTTAACTTACAAAAGTTTTAGCGAGAACCAAGAAATTCGTGGACATAACCTTGAAACCGAAAACTCTATCTCCAGGTTGCTCCAGAGCCTCGCTAATTTACTTAGAAACTTTGAAAAATTAGGGCCAAGAGGGTGGAAGGTTACCATATAATTCTAAAGTGAATAGTGAGGAAAAATGAGTTGGATTTTCCTTGTATTTATAGGGAACACAGGGAGTCATCATGTACAGAATAGAGGCACATCATGCACATCAACGATGCCTCTCCTCTTCCTTTATGCCACATGTCAGAATTTTATTGGTCCTCGTTCCATATTCTAGAAGCGTCGCACGCACTACACGCTTTGAAATTTAATTATTTTCTGAAAAGCGTATCTTTCTCAGATGAGCTTCGTTTTCGATGTTCTTTATATCCACATGTAGCTATCGATGAGCACTACAACTTTTGTTTATATTCCGTCAGCTAATTGTCAATTTATTTTTAGAGTTTCATTTGTAACATCGATAGACTGTTAAAGTCAGTATGAAAATCATATTTCTCTCTTACGACCTCCATTCTCGACTGGCTGTATATCGATGGACTCCTAATCATGAGATCTTTTAACTTTCGTTTTGATTGTTTTCCTAAAAATCAAACGATCTTTAAAGGATGTTTGTATGTTGCATACTACTATATTGAAACTTCAAAAGATCTTAACTTCCTCATATGAAGTCAACTTTGTGTGTTCTCTATAGCATTGGTTCACTTTTACGATTACTAAGCAACCCATCTCCAATTCATTTTTTATGACGTGCATAGCCATGTCATTTTAATCATGAAACGTCAAAAAAGCTTAACTTCTTTGTAGGAAGTTGGTTTTAAACGCTCCTTGTATCCTCGAGAAAGTTATTATATCTTAGATGCATAATTCTTTTGGTGCTAGATTTCCAAGCTCAAAAAAGGAAGGACTCAAGTATACTCTTTGGCTATAACACGTTTAAGGTATGAAACAATACTTTGTGATTTTCAAAATTTACTAATGCTCATCATAATTTTGTTATTCAAAGTATGCGGCTTTAATGTGAAGTCATATATCCTTTTAGGTTGCATGTGCCCTTCTTAATTGTTAAGTGTTTTCCATATTGTACATATTGTTGTAACCTAATAAACCCATCAATGTTATCAGAGCTAATTGATGTGTCTAACATTGAAAAGGCATTAGTCGAATCGGTATCCTTTTCACCTACCACTCCCTTGTGTAGTCGAGGTCGTTAGTCGAACATGTTTTCTAGGATATAATGTCATTAAAAGTATTGTGATATAAAGTACTAGAACATTCTGTTAAATCGAATTCTAGTTACTTTAGGAAAAATGTGAAGTTTATGCTAATCCTTGAAAACACACATCACTCTTTATATGCCATTACAAGAGTGTGCGTGGTTAACCGACACACTAATTTGTGATTATAATGTTGAGTGATGGACAAATTGAAAGTTATCATTGTTTGAGTGTGTCACAACCCGAAAATTTCTATCTTGTAAGGTCAAACACATTAAACTAAGGTCAAACTTATAGGTTTCTATACCTAGTATACATAAGAGTTGCGTGTTAGGAAGTGAACCACGCAAGAACCGAGAGCCTAGATCAAAATTCGACCCATAAAACCTCATCAAGTGAGGTTCACGGCCACAAACCATGTTCATGGTCGTGACCCTCCTTAGGCCATCAACTAGTCCCTATATATAAGTTTGGTTTATTTTTTCCTTCACTTCTTCTTCTCTTGGCCGCAATCATCCCATTATCTCTCAAGTATAATCAACATTGAACCCTCCTTTCTCCTCAAAGTTGTAAGAACTTATCCCTTGCGTGTTGTTCATGTGAAACCCTCTTATTCCATCCTTGATTCAACACTCCTCTTCAAGATCTTCAAGAGTCCACGGTCGTGAACCCTTCAACTTGGGCTGTGAACACTCATGTGTTCTTTGGACGTGATCACTCCTTAGGGCCGTGAACACATCAAGACCAACCGTGAGCTCCCTTTCAGCCTCCTGACTTGCTTTTAACACTCATTTGGTGAGTTATTCTTGCATCCTAGGTTGTTTCCTAATCGCCTTTGTAGTTAGATTCACTAATTTCATGCCTATATGTATCATTTCATTCTATTTAGGACTCATTTTTGTTCAGGACTACATTCGTGGAACTTATCATCCTTATTCGAATCTTCAATTGAATCACCCACATAAGGTGAGTTGATACCCCTATAATCTACCTATTAAATGGTTTAATTGCTTTTAAGGGGGGAATACAAGTTGAACACAATAAAATCGTGTTAATATTTACCTATGATAACCATCACATTAAAGGTATTCTTATGCTTTTATAAGTTATTAAATTAATTCAAAAACTCTTTTAAAAGATGTTAGATTGTTGTTTATAAAACCCCATTTTTAAAATAGATGCTTCACTCAGTTGCTAATCGAGTATTTTCTACAAATCAGTAACAGTTCAAACAAATGTACTAGTAAACTATAATAGGTATAATTTAGGGATTCGGTGCATATTATATTCTAGAATAGAGGAACAATACATGATTCACGTACATATACTTTACACTCCCAGTAAACTAGGAAAGGAACATATCATTAATTCATTTGTTTAAAACAAAATATGATAATACATTTAGTATATTGTTATATATATATATATATATATATATATATATATCATTAATTCATTTGTTTAAAACAAAATATGATAATACATTTAGTACCGAGTTATATATATGATACATCTACAAAGTACCGGGTTATATATGGGGTACATCTGCAAAGTACAGGGTTTTATTTAAAAGTGTACATCTACAAAGTATTGGTTAATAATAAATAAAACATAGCAATAGATAAAACTCAAAACAGTATCCACTAAGGCGTTTAGAGTACACGATTTCATAACTTCTAGTGGTCTTCCTAAACGATAGAACTGTGCCACATAAGTTTCCTAGTAACATGAACATACTGTTGAAAGGGTCCTATAACGCTAACTTTATTATTGCTTGATAGATACATTAGGGTTATATTGTGACATCCCCATTTTCACGGCCAGAAAAGACCAATTTCGTTTATGCTTTTTAAAATAAAACCAGAGTAATCCTTTGATTAAAAGTGTTGCGAAATTTGTTCCCAAAACAAAATATGATAAGAATTTATCAAATCATTTCTTAAAGAAATATATTTTCCATTTCATAACAAAACCTCAAGATGTCATGTTTTGATACAGACCAAAAGCATAAACAGTACCATATAGGCCTTGCAACATTTATTTATATCTACTGGCCTATAATCCAAAATCCATCATCATCGTCCAACTATACTCTTGTTAAACTACTTGTAATACAGAAAAACTGAGTGGGTCAGGCTTGGGAGCCTGGTGATCATATAGGGTTATCAACCCACAATAAGTAAATTTTTTATGTTTACACATCAAACAACTAACCAAAATTTCCCATCCCCATTATCTTCTTTATTCTTAAAGATCTTAATAATCATCTGTCCTCCATTCATTCATTCCTAAGGATTCTCCTAAGGTGATTACCCGTTCACGTATTCCTCACTTTACGTCCCTAAAGTATCTATTTATAAGGGACCTAGTCTAAGGATTTTTCAATGGGGCGACAACACTGCTTCGGGGTTTCCTTAGAAATTTATGTCAAATAGGTCAACCATCGAAGTGACAACATTGCTTTTTCCCCAGCAATTTAAGTCGAATAGACAACCAAAGGGGTGACAACATTGCTTTCCTCTGCAATTTATGTCAAATAGGCACGAAGTACATTGTCGCCAGGGTTTATACAACAATAACTAATTCCATAGCTACTAATATCCATCTATACAATACTTAATCTATACTCTCAACATACATCAATAAGGCACTGAATCCATAGCTTCCAACGTACATCTATAAGGCACTAAATCTATAGTTGCCAATATAATCCTTTAGGCGCAGCTGCCAGGATATTTAGCTTATAACTAGTGAACACTTAAATCAAAATACTTGGTAAACACTCTGTTTGAAAATACTTAATGAACCTCAAATGTTCACGTTGTGAGTTTGGTCCTGCTCAGTTAATGACATTCATCATCAGTCCACTTGCTTTGGAAGGTGTTAAACACCTGTTCACGTGGTGAACACCCTGTTCACGTCGTGAACTCTGACAGTGGTGGAAGTTCGTGCCCCCATCTTCATATATTCATATCTCTCACATACGAGCTACGTTTTTGACATTCTTTATATCCACGCATAGGTGAGATTATGCTCTACAACTTTCGTCTAGACTCCGTCGGCTAATTTTGACTTTATTATTATTATTTTATTTTTAGTAGGTCAGGATAGGAAAAATTCGTTAGAAATTCATAACTTTTTCATCTGACGTCCGTTTGCGTCTGTCTTTTTACCGTTGAACTACTATCGAAGAGACCTTCGATTCTCTTTTAGATTTTTTCATCCAAATATCACTCGATCTCAATTTTGATATTTGTGCTGCATACTGTTAAGTTGAAACTTAGAAAAATCATAACTTCCTCATACGAAGTCAGATTTGGGCATTCTCTTTATGCAAACTGTTAGTTTAATGTATTCTACAACTTTCGTTTAGATCGCTTAAGCCAAATACCGCTCTATTGTAAATTCACTATTTACGCCGCGCTGTGTCATGTCGGTTCTGTCGCGAAAATTCAACAGGTCATAATTTCTTCGTTATAACTCGGATTTCGACATTCTTTATATATTCGGAATCCTTGTAACATATAATCCAACTTTTATTAAGACTATTCATTCTTATTACTTCAAAACGAGTTCCAATGGTTGACCTACTCAATTATATTATCATTAATGCTTAGCCCCAAAACATGGGCGTTGCGATTCTCTCCTCCTTATAATAATTTCGTCCCCGGAATCATACATCAGCAAACAAATGCAAATAGCGACTCATCATGTCATTCTCCGTTTTCCCCAGGTGAGATTTGGCCCATTCGTGTGTTTCCATTACACAAGCACTAAATCAACCATCTTGCATCGCAACTTCTTTTTCTTACGATCAATGATTGCCTCTGGTTCTTTAATCAATCTCTTGCTTTCATCCAACCTTAATTCATAAATTGGAATTATGTCGGGTACTTCCCCCGTGAACTTCCTCAACTAACACATGTGGAAAGTGTTATGAATATCATCTAGTTATTCTGGTTGTCCTAGCTTGTAAGCTTGGTTCTGAATTCTCTAAAGAACTTTAAACGGTCCAATAAACCTTGGACTCCACTTTCCCTGAACCACGTAACATACTCATCTTAATCGGACTCGATTCGATGTGACCTATAGGGTCAGAATATCAATCATCTTCTTAGTCATTACCAAAATAATGGTAACGACATACATGAACAAAAACGAAATCAATTACTAGCTTCTTGGTAACCTTGTGACTTTCCCTGATCCAAGTGTGAGTCTTGTGCTTCCAGTAGTATAGATCTCTACTACTAGTCACACCTAATCATACTCGTCTCAAGTATTGTTTCGTAGTCCCCAAGTCCTAAAATCATAAAATAAAATTAACACATATGAATGTGTCCAATTAATCATAAAAAATTTTCTAGACTCTACTAGGATTTCTTCCATACGTATCTTCAATCATCAATTCTACTTCAACTCGGTTGGTGATGGAAATTTCAGACGATGGGACAACTTCAAGAATTACACCAATTGTTCCATCATCCTACCAATCAAAGGTGTACTTCAGATGTATCGTACTCCTCTAAACGTTACGTTATTTTATCATACATATTCTAAAGGTAAGATACCACTCTTACAATAGCTTCCGATAGGTGTCATTCACTATCATAAGCCTTTCATTTCCTCCATTTTCTTAATTCTCTACGAGTCTTCACCATAACATTTTGTACACCCAAGTAGACGTTCGGTGTACTTAGCCGAAAATTTTAAGATAGGAAAGCTTTATTTATGATAGACCTATAAATCTCCTTATCACTCCGAAATGTTTACATGCTAGTTCTAATATCGTAGTCATACGCTTAGAATCCTAAACACATAAGTTTTTCAGATCCGGTTGACAATAGACCATAGATCCAAACAAATAATAGCACATATGGTAAACATATAACATTTAGCACATAAAAGCATTTTAGGCGTCTTTCCTAAAATAAACTAGTGTTCGTGTCTTAAATATAACAGACACTCATCTGACAATCTTCACTTAGCATTTGTAACACCATAAATTTTCATAAAAAAAATTTCATTTTTAAAATCACATAAATATCATCAATACAAATCACAAAATCTCAATATATCAATTTTAAAAAAACACGTGTTCATAATTATTTAAATAAAATCCAGGATCCTCGAACACAACTCCATCTCGTGTGTACAATCAAGCCGGCGCCTTCCCGTGATCCTGAGAAGTACCTGAAACATATAACACATTACACAGTAAGCACGAAGCTTACTGAGTTCCCCAAAATACCACATGCAACACATTAGCCACTCGAGGCTATAACTCGGTAAGACCCTCCGGTCTATGTGTCTTTGTGGGACCCTCCAGTCCCATAGCTCGTTGGACCCTCTGGTCCGGTCTTAATGAGGACCCCCTAGTCTCACAGCTCATTGGACCCTCCGATCTGGTCTCAGTATCACATAATATAGCATACATATACCACACAGACAAATGCACAACTCATGTAAGCACATAAGCTCAACATATACACAGATTACTATAACAACATAAGTCACAAAGACAGTATGCACGATAACACATAACACATAATAAACAAATAAGACCCTCCGATCGATAATATACTAAGAATCTCCGGTCTACAATGTACTAAGACCCTCCGGTCAATAATTTAATTAATACCCTCCGGTCAATGACATGAATAAGACCCTCCGGTCACACATAAATTACCACACGGGTAAGTATAGTGAGAAGACTCATCTTTGATGGCAGACAGATCTTATAAATGCTGTTGTTGTACTATGGCTTCTAACACTAAGCCAAACCCACAATTAACCCCGTTAGAATCTAAGACCAAACCTTCACACATTAGGTCCAAATATGGTCCGACAATCCATTCCATAAATAACCTAAGCCCAATGGGCCCACCAAGGCCTAATACCAAATGGGTCCATAAGAGTCTACTAATGGCCCAACTATAGCCCAATTTTCCAAATTGGGCCTAAACCTCATATGGGCCTTACCCTGAATCCCATCTAACTATTCTAGTCCACATGATTGTTCTTGGATGGCCCATCAGTTGCCCAGTCACCAAAGCCCAACAAAAGGCCCAACTCAAGGCCCAAGCAAAAATTTAGGTTTTCACATAAAATGATAATTAGGGTTAAGTGTTCTCACTTAACCCATTAAGTCTATTACTCTACTAAACCAACATACACCGGAATTCTCATGAGTCATGACTTCAGTCCACTAGTCAAAATGTTGTTCCCAATAGGTCCAAACCAAAAAACCCAAAATTAGGGTTTTCTAACCCAATCACAAAGTAGCACAGTCCAAGATTAAGAGTTTAGGCCCATTAAGGTTCCATTAGATCGGGCACCATACACTGCCACCTTGGGCGGTGGTGGTCGGTGGCGGCTCACAGCGGCAGCCACCACCTCACGGTGGTGGTGGGGGGCTTCCGGCAATACAAACATTAATTGAACCTCATAATTTCCGAAATCAACAATTACACTCAAAACCAAACTCGTATACACACCCACAACCACCTCCCATGGTGGTTGGTGGCGGCGAGACATGGCTGAAACGTCACACTCGACGGAACCAACGGCTGAGGCTGGAAACTACAGCTAGGGTGTACCCACATCGCCAGCTGAAGTGAAAAAGATACGTAAGAGAGAGAGAGAGAGAGAGAGAGAGAGAGAGAGAGAGAATGGTCACAGATACCTGTGATGAGAGCTTCTCGATGTTCATAACCCACACATCAACGCCGCAGCGAGTTCCATGGCCCTCGATGGTTCTCTGGTTGCCCACGATGCAATAGATAGGAAGGTGGCGGTCGACTTGGGTGTGCCTGATCGGAAAACGGACGATAGAAAGAGATGGTGCCTAAATGCTTAGGCTAGGGTTCACGATTCATCGAAGGACTTTTTTTCACTTCTGCCCCCCCCCCCCCCCCCCCCCCCAACATTTCTTTTTCAAATTAAATCCAATAGTTCCCTTTTTAACCCCAGACTCCACA
The DNA here is from genome assembly GCF_002870075.4 of Lactuca sativa. Taxonomy (NCBI): domain Eukaryota; kingdom Viridiplantae; phylum Streptophyta; class Magnoliopsida; order Asterales; family Asteraceae; genus Lactuca; species Lactuca sativa. Next base: position 153,865,833 of record NC_056623.2, on the reverse strand, counting down.
TAATTCATTACAATTTAGGTCCAAAACTTACCATTCACGCCGTGACTTCTGAAACCCTTCTCAATTTAAATCCAAAATTTACTCATTTAACACTCAAAATCAAACATTATATCAATTAGCTCACCAACACCAAACCCCGCTAGATATTATTTACATTAGTATTATTATTCACATTAACCCTTATCTATTTATTTATTTAATACACGGGATGTTATAGCATTCTAAGTTTAAATCTGGAAATCCTACAAATTCCTAGTTCACTTAAACTAATGCTCTAATACCAACTATGACATCCCCATATTCACGGACAGAAAAGACCGACTTTGTTTATTTTTTTTTAAATAAAATCAGAGTAATCCTTTGATTAAAAGTGTTGTGAATTTTTTTCCCATAACAAAATATGATAAGAATTTATCCAATCATTTCTTAAAGAAATATATTTTCCATTTCATAACAAAACATCGGGATGCCATGTTCTGATATAGACCAAAAGCATAAACAATACCATATAGGTCTTACAACAGTTATTCATATCTACCGGCCTATAATACAAAATCCCTCATCATCGTCCAACTATGCTCTTGTTCCCTACCTGTAATATAGAAAAACTGAGTGGGTCAGACTTAGGAGCATGGTGAGCATATAGGGTTTTCAACCCACAATAAGTAAATTTATTATGTTTAAACATCAAACAACTAACCAAAATTTCCCATCCCCATTATCTTATTTATTCTTAAAGATCTTAATAATCATCTGTCCTCCATTCATTCATTCCTAAGGATTCTCCTAAGGTGATTACTTATTCTCGTATTCCTCACTATATGTCCCTAAAGTATCTATTTATAAGGGACCTAGTCTAAGGATTTTTCAATGGGGCGACAACACTGCTTCGGGGTTTCCTTAGCAATTTATGTCAAATAAGGCCACCATCAGAGTGACAACATTGCTTTCCCCAAAAATTTATGTCGAATGGACAACCAAAGGGGTGAGAACATTGCTTTCCTTTGCAATTTATGTCAAATAGGCACGAAGTACATCGTCGCCAGGGTTTATTCAACAGGAACTAATTCTATAGCTACCAATATTCATCTATACAATACCACACACGTACACTTAATAAGAGGCTACCTAATGTCCAAACTTAATTTAACTAAACATCCCTTTTTAAGTCCTAACCCGTCATTAGGCAAACCTACAATGCTTATAATCAATTTTCGATACTATCTCCGTTTAGGTAAGGCTAACTAGTGTATACTTAACACAGAGTTTTTAGTAATAATATCATATATACACATCTTAGCACATATTGAACCATAGCTAGTTCGCACATTGTATATCATCAAATATATATCTAACACATATTTCGGGCAATAACAAATAATTTACACACATATGTATTTTATACTTTAATCAATACGTTTATTAAAATCATGTTCATGAAAGGGACTATGCACATGATACCTTATCGGATGAACACATAGTTCAAAAATACATAATCCGTACTCTCGAATCTAAAATTTACCTCCTTACCTAATCCATATTCCCGGATTGGGTATGTCTGATCTATCTTAATAAACAAAATATATATATATATATATATATATATATATATATATATATATACACACACACACACATACATAGAACATATTTTATAAAATATTTCATATCTATGTGTAAGATGAAAGTGACTATACACTCACCTGATAAGACGATGATCGCACAACACTACGACTCTTAAAGTAATATCCTTCGATGAAACCAGAATGTTTTCTTAGAAATCGGACTTCTCGCGGGCTGAGCTTCGGCTTGAAAACTCTTTTTCTCAGGATCTTGGGGGCTTTAGGACTTTTTTCGAGTGTCGGCATGATATCGGGACTTCGGGGGTGCTTCAAGATGGATAGAGAGGGTATAGAGAGTGAGGGAGTGATGAATTAGCAACCATATTCAGCTGACCTTCGGTTTCTATTTATAGGGCCAGATTTCTGGATTCACGTTGTGAACCGCAAATGTTCACGTCGTGAGTTTGATCCTGCTCAGGTCATGGCATTCGTCATCAGCCCACTTGCTCTTGAAGGTGTCAAGCACCCTATTCACATCATGAACTCTGACAGTGGTGGAGGTTCGTGCCCCAAACTACATAAATTCATATCTCTTGCATACGAGCTCCATTTTTGACATTCTTTATATCCACACGTAGGTGAGATTATGCTCTACAACTTTCGTTTAGACTTTTGTCGGGTACTTTTGAATTTATTTTTATTATTTTGTTTTTAGTAGGCCTGGACAGGAAAACTCCATTAGAAATTCATATCTTCTTCATCTGACGTCTGTTTGCGTCTATCTTTTTACCGTTGAACTACTATCGAAGAGACCTTCGATTCTCTTTTAGATTGTTTCAGCCAAAGATCACTAGATCTCAATTTCGAGATTTGGGCTGCATACCGCTAAGCTTATACTTAGAAAAATCAAAAATTCTTCATACAAAGTCAGATTTGTGTGTTCTCTTTATGTACGTTCTCGGTTTAACGTATTCGACGACTTTCGTTTAGATCGCTAAAGCCAAATATCGCTCTATCGTAAATTCACTATATACGTCGTGATGTGTCGTGCCGGTTCTGTCGAGAAACTTTGACATGTTATAACTTCTTCGTTATAACTCAAATTTCGGCATTCTTTATATATTCGGAATCCTTGTAACATATACTACAACTTTTATTAAGACTATTCCTTCTTATTACTTCAAAACGAGTTCCAATGGTTGACCTAGACTATTATATTATCATTAATGCTTAGCCCCGAAACACAGGCGTTGCATATATATTAATCAGATCCGACAGGTAGTAGGATGTGTGTTCTCCGCTTCATTTCCTGTTCCTTGTTTGGTTGTCGGCTTATACCAGATTCACACAGAATACTATCTATTCGATCTTATATATATATATATATATATATATATATATATATATATATATATATATATATATATATATATATATATATATATATATATATATATATATATATATGTATATATAACCCTTATACACCAAGTAATCATAGGGAGTAACATGTATGGGTGAGGTCATAACATAAAATTTCAGTATACCACTTTCTAGTACAAAAACAAACTTTTCGGATAGAACATTTAGTAGGTGAAACTAGAAACTTATTTATAAAAGGTTTAATGCTTCTTATTAAACCAGTATAAGCTAATGGACCTTTATTGGTTCATTCTATAATTCCTTAGTTTATACATTACGGTTACATATAATTAATATCCGATAGGCAGTGGAATGTGTGATTTCTGCCTTACTTCATGTTCCTTGTTTGGTTGTGGGCTTAGGGCATATTCACACATTTAACTGTCCGTTTGATGTTAGATTATATGTAACTAGTATATACTAAGCAATTATAGAAGGAATTATTGTGGTTACCATTTTACTAAAGAATATTTTCTTAAAGAATATTTTCAGCAAATGTCAAAGAACTATTACAACTAACTCCGGGTTATATATAATGAGGATCTAACAAACAATAGAATGTGTGACATTCGCCTCATTACCTGTTCCTTGTGTGGTTGTGGGCTAAGGGCAGATCCACACAATTCATTGTCTGTTTGATCTGGATTGTATATAACTAGTATTCATTAAGTACTCAAAGAAGGAAATATAAGAGTCATTTTTACTTATCATTCATCACATCAGAAAATATAGGATTTTCCGGAGGAACATGCAAACTTTTCTAAAGAACTTAGACTATACTTTTTATAACAAAAATGCTTATGAAATCACCATCTTAAATGCTGATCTACTCTTTCAAAATAACTTGTATTCTTAGGAATCTAGTAGACAGGTATGCGCACCGGGATTCAGAAGATGGAGCATAGTAGCTTCATGTCTTTGTTTTTTTATTTACTTTTGAAGTCAATCTTTTGTGAATCGAATACATTGTAAACACTTTAATATTAATGCAATGGTTGTTTGTTACTTTGATTACAATGATGCATGTGGTGTGATACTGAGCATAACATCCTCTGCCCTTGAGCGTTTCTTCCGTTCTGGTTTGGGGGTGTGACAGAGTGTGTGGTTTACAAACACATCAATTTGAAATGATAAATGACCTCGAGTTTGCCAAGGAGGTTTGCAATGTTATTCACATGTTAATTATGATCCTCGGCATCCCAATCACAATTGGTAAAAGCATAATTGAGATTAAACATTCTATTTGATAAGTGTCAATGAATCTTAATAGATCTAGGAGCTTCATAAGATTGAAATTTATAGAAGCCTTACCTACCTGAAATTGTTTCGAATTTGAGTACAACATCCCTCTTCAAAGTTCGAATTGAAAATATGAATCCTAGCCTTAAATTAAATTTATGGATTAGTAATTAAGGATTAAAATCAACTAACCCGAATTCTATTTTCTTCCATTTTTAGATGTCAAATCAAGACAACAATGCTCTTCCTCGTTCTTATGGAAATGATTTTCCTCAATCTTCTGAAGATGGTCATCCACTTTAAGTCAAGATGAAAATGTCTTCGATTCTATAGGAAATGGTGGAACTGGACATTGTCTCTTTTCAACTCTTCCACCTCCTCCTCCTATGACTCTTCCAACGTCACATTTTACATGATTTGAAAGATATAAAACCACTCAAGCCTAATCGGCATGTAAACATGAAGATGCAAGTTTTATGTCTACGCACAATCTGAAATAAAGTCATCCACTGATAAGTTGGAAAGGATAGGTGTCATAATCCCAAAGGAGCTAGCCATTGATTTGGTTCTCCTCTCACTCCCCAAGTGATATGGTTAGTTTGATGAGAACTTTCATATGAGGAATCTCGATGTAACCCTAATTCATCTGGATGATATATTGATAACTATGGAAGCACTGATGATTAAGAGTACAACTTAAGGAAAAATGCTTAGAGGATGTAAATTGAAGAATTTCATGGATATTGACAATGGTATCATTAGTGATCTAGAAAGATTTCTCTTCCCAATCGAAAGGGATCAGACAAGAACAAGACGTTTGATCTAGGAGTAAGCATGATTCGGTTTGGTTCGGTTTTATGCTAAAACCAAAACCAAACAAAAAAATTTGGTTTTTTATTTTGGAAAAACTAAAGCATTAGTTTTTTGGTACCAGTTTTTTTTTCTGTTTTTTTGTTTAACATTTTAGTTTTTTTTGTTGCTTTCGGTTTGTTAGTTAATAGATTATTAGACTTAGTAATAAGTTATTAGACTCAGCTAATTGGATTTTAAAAGCTTATATTTATTTAATATATACTCCATTCCAAATCTGCAATATGTCTCATCCATTTAAACAAATTGGAAATTACTGTAAAAGAAAATAAATGGTGCCTATTTTTATACGTGTTCTCGTTTACTAATAATCATCATGGGATAGTTGATTGAAATCCTCTTAGACTTTTACCTTCTAACCTCTTCTATCATGTAAGCGTTTCACCTACACCATCAATTATAATTTTTTTTTTATTATTTTATAGGTTATTTTATTAATGATGTGATATTTATACATAAAACGACGTCAATTTTTGCATTTTTGTTCGGCTAGATCTTTTTTTCGGTTTCCAAATATAGAAAACCAAACCGAACCTAACAATTTGGTTTTTCTAAAAAAAACAAACCATCGATTTTTCAAATGGTTCAATTTTTTCAGTTTCGATTTTTTTTTTGGTTTTTGGCTTGGTTTCGGTTTTTTTACACCCCTAGTTTGATCGTATGGTAAACAGAAATGATTTTTTTGGTTCATTCCCAATGTTGACCCTAATGTGTCCATTTGTTTCTACTGCCAATTGAAGGGACATTGGAAACAAAATTGCCCACAATACCTAAAAGATCTTAAAGATGGTAAAGTCGAGTGGTGTGACACTACTTTAGATACATCCATTATCTAATTGCATAAGTTTCTATTCTTAGACTCTCAATAAATAATGTGATGATTACATTTTGATGGTATTGCAAGATCTAAAAGAAATAAGGAATCTTAAGTGAGTTAAATCTGATCATGGGAAATTTAGTGTGGTACATGGTTCAATGGTCAGAATTCGGAGTTATTATTAGGGACTTAAGCCAATTTAATATATTACAATTACTCTTTGGAGATGTCTAGAAATATAATTTTTTATTTTTATGTGTTGTAAGGAAAAGTTCTAAATTTTCATTTATATTAATAAATGCAAAGTTTTAGTTTATGTAGTTGCCTTATATTATTTCCTTGGAACGACATTAATGAGAATGTTAGTTATCTTTGTAATAACAGACATATAAATTTTAGATTTGATTCTTATAATATCACTTGTGGAAATGTCATAATTTATGAAGTGAAAAGAAATCTTATCACTCACTATACAGATACTTGGTGTCATACAATTCGAGTTGTATAATGTGTGCAAGTCTTATTCATTGGAAAATCATGACTTAATTCATTTTTTACATGCTTATGTGAGGCAAGTGAGGGAAAAATATATATAGTACATGATGTTATGCACTCTACTGATCGAGCATAAGGGACAATAAATTTATTAGTCATGATTTATTGATGTTTCAGTAAATATTATTGTGTTATAAGATTAAACAGAAATCTAATACATGGAAAAGATTCAAAGAGTACTAGAACGAATATAAGAATCAAGTAAGCAAATAGATAAAAGATTCTCCAATTTGAAAAGAAAGGAGATTGCTCTTGTATCAAGCTTTATGATAATTTTAGTAAATGTGGAATTATATCACACCTAATCTGACAAAGATGATGAATCAAACATTATTGGAAGTGGTTCGACTATAGATGGGTCATGCTTCATTCCAAATCAAGTTCTAGAGTCGTGCTCGAGTAACTATGAATCATACCTTGAAACTTATTTCAAAACTAGGAAGGATGATAACACCTCCTTATATGTGGAGTAATAATGATTTCTAAATCTAGCACATTTAGAATTGGAGTTATGATGTTTTTGTATATCAAGAAAAATAAAAGATAAAATCGAGTCCTATTCCATGAAGTGTTTCTTTTTGGAAATCCGCATGAACTCTTGAATATTTGTTTTATCTCATCAAGGAATATTCGTTGAGAGAAAAAATCACATGTCAAAAAGTTAGTGGGAGTCATGTTGATCTTGAGTTGCAGATTCAAATGACAATGAACCTTTTATTTATCACTAGTAAGCAAAAAAAGGTTAAAAAAACTATTCTGTTTATTGAAACATTCTAATTTATGTGCAGTTCCGGTTAAGTTGCCAATGCTTATGAGTTCTATTTTCTTCACTTAACTGAAAATGCAAAGAATGTTGGTCAGTGAGAGTACAATGATCAATATGGATTAGCTACTAACAACATGGAAGCATTCGTGAGATTTTGACCAGCCATAAGGCAAGAAATTTAGTTTAATGAAGTTCAGTTCATGAAGGAGTCCTAAATGTGATTTTGGTTTTTCCTAAACCTTGTCTTATGAATGTAGGTTACAATTGATAGATTCACATGGATATGATCATATGCACCTTGAAAAGTAAATGATAAAAGGTTTTGTTCTAATTCATAAATATGGTTATGAGGAAATACTTTTGCTAATATATTTTTTAGATATGATCTATATGGGTATTTATTGTGTAAATTGCATTCTCAAATTCATGGTATGATTACGACATCCCTCCTCATATAATAAATTGTGACGAACGGAAAAGAATTGTTGAACTTTCAAGAGTGTAAGTCCCAAATTGCTATGTTGTATCAGTCGGATTCACTTGTGGTGCGGAATCCTAATCAAGTGAATGATGCAAGAAGTAATATGGAATAAGAATGCAATGTTAATCTTCAATGTACACTATATTAATCAATAGTCGGGTACACAAGATTCTTGATGACACACTGTTCTCTCTTGTTTCTCTCCAAAAACGTGTTCTAAGCAATATGGCAGCCCCCAAAACGTCCCACACCCTTTACAAGGATCAAATGACACTATTTATACCTAGACCTAATAACAAGGCTCAAAGCCAAAACCCAAACAAAACAATATTAAGCCTAACCGAAACCACATGAGATTTCGGTCCAATTACAAAGAAACTCAAGGGGATTTCGGCCCTAGAGCGAAAACCATAAAGGTCTAGAAAAGCAAAGTATAAACCAAAAATTACGACTTAACAATCTCCCCATTGGTTTATAACTTTCTTTACTTTTGACCTAACAAGCTCCCCCCGGGATTGTAGCTTTATTTTCTTTTCAAACTTCACTTTGCTCTTGGATTCAGCCTTTATCTTCGATTTCTTTACAACCTCAAGATGAACATATGAATCTTCATGAATAACTTCATCATTAGTAGTTGGACTTCCTTCTAAGAATTTGAATTTACACGCAAATTGGGTGCGGAGGCTTCTTATATAGATTCTTGAAAATCAGCACTTGCAACTTTGAGAAACTTCAGAGATAATAACAGAGAGACCAACTCTTCGGGATCACTTCAGCAAGTTCATAAATAGCAGCAAATTGATTGAGGAGGCTTCAATACAATCTGTCACATAACTTCAAGTATAATTTCACTTTGCTTCTATGGTGGAAGATTTAGTGTTGAAAGATGATCTTCACTTCTTGTTCCTTCGAGTGAATGCACTTTAGTGATCGCCGATGTTTCTTGAATAGTAACCATTGACTAAAAAGTCCCTGTGGATCACAAAATCATAAGGACCCTTCTCACCACAGTTGGTGAAGGACCCAACCTTGGCTTAGAAGGAGAGTACTTGCAGTATTTGTGTGAACTCGGAGGAACGCATTGCCATTTGTTTAGTAATGGAGAACTACTCATGGTTAGTTTTGATGTCAGACCCTGTATATCCTAGATCAGAGATCACAATATAGTTTTTCAATTTAACATGTTAACTTGGCCATTGGGAAGACATTCAATGATATCTGTTTCCCTGATGAGTGAATCACCCAAGTGTCGTGACAGTTCTTAGGTAAAGAAAGCTGAAAAGACAAACTGTCACAATCTGTACAGTTTTAGACGTTCAATTCCTTAAATATGATAGTTCTTATAAAGAAACTACCTAACTAACATTTTGTATAGTGTCACACCATGTGTGAACCATTATCCGTCAATTTCATGGGTGAAAATATCTAGAACATTAAAATGTTCACCGTCAATTCATAAATGAATGTGTTTTGGATATTGGGTTTCACTTAGAATCATTGAGACAATGACTTCTAAGATCATAAACACATACTTTTTGGTAACCATCAGCCGAGTTGTTTTATACTCGAACCTTAAGGGGTACTGGTACGTGGAAATGTTTTAATGGAGAAAGTTTAGATATGGGTGAAGAATGGTTGAGTGTTTCTCATTAGTCATGATCAAAATGACTTTTGATGATTAACATTTGATGTGAAGACTCCTATCAAGACTGGTATATGTCTCAATATGAAAGAGTCTATCATTCACATTTGAATTCTCCGTCAATTCCTTTCCAATAGTAAACTTGGAGATAAAAATTAAAAGTAAAAATAAACTTAGCACACAATAGTAATAACTAAGAAATAAAAATAAAATTAAAAATTAAAAGTAAAACTAAACTTAGCACAAAATAGTAATAACTAAGAAATAAAATTAAAATTAAAACACACTCAAAAGCAATAAAAATATTTTTGGATTATTTTTTATTTTTCTCAAAAATAAACAAAAACATAAATAAAACATATTTTTGTATTTTTCAATTTTATGATAACAAAAATAAACATATTTTTGTATTTTTGAATTTTATGTTTTTTTTTTATTTTTAATTCCCCCTCCTAAATTTGTGCATATAATAAAATATGAACAAATTTAACAAAAAAAACATAAATAAAATAAAAAATGTACAAAACATACAAAACAAAAACTTTTTGTGGTCAAAGTTGTCAAGGAATTTAATTTTCCATTTATCAATAAGTATCATATCACTTCCCAAAAGTAGTTACACCAGAGAACATCTTTTTGAATTTTTGATTTTCTAATTTATAACTTTTAATTTCTCCCCTTGAATTTGTGCAAGGGGAAGAAATATAATAAATGCGCGAATTTAAAATAAAAAAAAATAAAGATTTGTCTTTAAAACGAATCATTTGAATAAAACTCAGGAGTATCGAAAGAATTTAAACCGCATGTCCGCAATTAAAGACGCATCCAGATGACTTAATAACAGCAAGCAAAAGCAACAACAAATTCAGCCTTAGTTGTGTCTCAATTCGTGAACAAAGTTAACAAACTCAAAATTCAACACGTCGTTAAGTACGATACCTAGTTGTGATCATCTTCTTTCTTCCTTCTCGAACATCACACATACCCTCAATTAAAGTTCCGAATGTTGTAGAGTTGAGAGATTCCTCCTATCATGTGCTTGAACAGTTACTATCAACAAACCGAGGTCTGATGATATTCCTCCATGATTGCTCCATCACAGAGTGCGGGATTAGTGGGTCTTTGGAACCCAGTTCATTTTGAAACTGGGTTGACCTTTCTCATCTACACAAGATACTCTCTCCCATGACATATCATGTTTATCATACACAGAAGTTGAAGAAATGTTTGAATCATTAGATAATTTGGGAGTGTGAACCTTTGGTACCTATCTGTAGTCGGGTTTAACCCATTTCTTGTTTGATCGGTTGGATGCCTCAACACCTGCTTTAGAACTTGAAATCGGGCGCTGAGATGTTTTTGAACTAACTGATCTTTGTCTAACGGAACCATCTCTTGAATTTGGGTTCTTGTTCGACACTTCCTTCTTATCCTTGAGAGATTGATTCTTGCCCTTCTTAGCATTCTGGTCACCATTATGTGAACGTGACCTTGAAGGTTTTCATTTGGAAGATCTCCCTCTAGGCATATTCTACCAACCTTGTGCATATTAGGGAACAGATGCATGATTTGGACAATTTCTGGCAATGTGTCTAGGTGTTCCACAGTGGAAACATGTTTGTTTCTTCCTATACGTGGTAGCATTCCCACGCCTTGTCTTTGATTGTTCTCACAAGCACACTTACAGCAAGCAGTTTGTTTCGCTTGTTTTGGTGGTTTGTATTTACCAGCAATAGGTTTATTAGAAGTAACAAAATTAGAAGCAACAAATTCAGAATTCAAAGAGACATTGGTTTGAAAATCAAGAATTATTTCTTTTCTCCTAATTCTCATCTTCCAATACTTTACCTACACATGAAGTAGAAGCATTAAGATCGTTAACCTCAATATCCTCAGTTAGGCCAGATTGTTCAGTATTAACTGAATCTGGTACAGGGTGCGGGCCAAACTGAACAGGTGTTTCTACCTCATTGGTTTCAAGGGGCGGGATATAGTTATCATTGAAAGGAGGTGGAACACTTTGATACCCTAGACACTTATTCTAATTATCGTTAAATTTTAATTGTTTTTCAATCATGGACTCAACTTTATTACTTGACACATCAAACTTTTTAAAACTAAAGTTTGTATTTTGGAACTTATTTTTCAATGTGTCAAGCTCGACAGTTAGATTGGCAATCTCTACTTGAGCATAATTATATTGTTCTTATTTAATACTATATTCTTCCTTAATTCTTTTTAGGTCTTTGGTTTAGGCCTCTAATTGTTGTTTTAAGGGTTTTTGAGCTATTCTGAGAGTGTATCCTTCATATTTAAGGTCCTTAATTTCCTTAATTAATAAATCATATTGATCACGTTAAAGTTTAAACGTATCGGTACAGGCTTGAGAACAGGAAGTTTCATTAACCTTGGTGATTGACTAACTCTTTATTCACCAAAAAAAGTAATTTACCAAAAATAGAACTGATTGCGAAGCCAAAAGAAATGGCCTTTGACAGCAAACCTCGAAAGTCAAACTTCAAATGTCAAGCTTGAAAGTCAGACCTAAAAGTCAAACTTGAAAGTCAAAAGTCAAATTTGAAAGCCAAAGTTGAAAATCAAACTTTTTGTCCAAGAAAAAATAGCCTTGATCGAAAACAAAAATTTCTAGATTGAAAACGAAGATTTCTAAACCAAAAACGAGGGTATTTGACAAAAACGCGCCTTTGTGACCAAAAGTGAGGCCTTAAAACTGAAGACGAAGTTATTGGATCGAAAATACGGCAATTTGACCGAAAATAAGTCAAAAACTGGAAAATCTAAGATTATAGCCGAAATTGCGAGCCCTGAAAATTTGAACTGAGAAAAAGGGATGAAGAAGCTGAAAGTCCGAACTGAAGAAGGTCCAAACTGAAGAGGATCAAACCGAAATCACGATGAAATCCGAGGTCGAGAAGCTGTAGCGGTCCGAAACCAGCCGTGCCAAGGTCAGTCGACCGAGAAGGAGGCGGGAACTTCGGACCGAGAACCCACACTTTTTACCGAGAACTATTGCTGACCTAACAGTGTCCGAGATTTCCAAGGAACCTTGACCGAGACCGAGGTTTGGCACAGAGATTTCACAAATTTTGACCTAAAACACACAAAACATTCCGAAAACACAGGATTTTCAAATCTTTAATGTCAAACTTGATCAAAACTCTAAAAATACAAAGAACACGAAAAATAATGGACAAAAATTCATAAAATATAAATCAAAAGCAGTAAGAAACTCCAAGAAAAACTGTTTGCAATGACCCGATTGATACCGATCCAAGCTCTGATACCACTTGTAAGTCCCAAAATTGCTATGATGTATCAATCGGATTCACTTGATGGTGCAGAATCCCAATCAAGTGAATGATGCAAGAACTAATATGGAATAAGAATGAAATGTTAGTCTTCAATGCACACTATATTAATCAATAGTCGGGTACACAAGACTCTTAATGACACACTGTTCTCTCTTGTTTTTCTCCAAAAACATGTTCTAAGAAATATGGCAACCCCCAAAACGTTCCACACCCTTTACAAGGCTCAAATGACAGTATTTATGCCTAGACCTAATAACAAGGCCCAAGCCCAAAACCGAAACAAAACAATATTAATCCTAACAGAAATCACATGAGATTTCGATCCAATTACAAAGGAACTCAAGGGGATTACGGCCCAAGACCGAAAACCATAAAGGACTAGAAAAGTGAAGTATAAACCATAAATTATGACCTAACAAAGAGATATATCTACCAGTCTTGAAGATGGTTTAAACACACACACATATACTATCTAACTATGGTTTATAAGCTTAAGAAGTCTGGTTGAATACTATAACTGTACTAGAGAACAAAATTTGATCATAATTGTGTTTGGTAATTTTTCTTGATCATAGATAATTATCTTAGATATATCTTACATAGCCCAACTATCCTTAATAATTAATTCTTTGTTTGCTTTTTTATGACCATTACATAGTAGTTAATGAATTGGTAAAAATGTGAGGATATCGGATTAAGAATTCTAATTATATTTATATTGGTAATGAATTGATTAAATCCATGTTTAGAAAGTTACCATAGGAAAAAGGCGGATTCAAAGCAAAACGAAAGTGTTTTCTCAAGCTTGATAGACAATTGTTTGTAGTTAAGTTTTGCTTATTTTAAGATAATTGAATAATTTAAGTTAATCTGAACTTGAAAAGTCAGATAAAACCCCCAATTAATTATTGTTTTTTGATTGATTTTTAGTAGTTATTTTATTAGCTAAATCTGTTCCCTGTGTTGGATACCCAACTTAGCTAAACTAATCTATAAATTTGACTATGTAAACTGCCTATGTGAAATTAGTAGTTAAATAGGTTAATATTATAATATTAAAACTAGATAGTATATAAATTGCACATCAACAAGTAAATTAACTTGTCTTTCACGCATATTTATATGTTATTGATCTTCAAGATAAGACTCGTTCGAAATTATCTATGATCTTCCTTGGAAAATATTTCATGAATACCGATCTCCCGATCATTGATGTCAACAAATGGAAAATCACCATGAAATTTGATGCAGAAACCACTGACTTTAACATCTTTAAAGCAATGAGGCACCCTACCAACGTTTCTCCATTTTATCAAGTTGATGTGATTGATCCAATAACCTAAGAAGCATATGATTTATCTCATGGGGATATTTTGAAGATAATACTTTAAATGAGCCATCATTGTGAGAGTTTGAAGAAAAAGTTGGATGTGTATATATTGGAATCGGAAGTTGAAGAAATTATGAAGAGTTTTGGAAGTTAACACGTCAACAAAGAAAGATGTCTCTCAGGTTGCCTTGTCTTATTCTCCTAAAATAATGCCCCCTTCCATTTTCCACCCACACGTACTTAAATTAAAATTCTACCTATTCACTTGAAGTATGCTTACCTAGGTAAATACGAGACTCTACCGGTGATCATCTCCTCTCAATTGAAGATTTTGAAGAAGACCAATTGGTTAGAGTTTTGGAAGATCATAAAGAGGCCATTAGGTGGACAATAGCGGATATAAAATGGGTTTGTCCTAATGTAAGCACATGCAAGATTCTCATGGAAGACGATTGCAAACCTAGGAGAAAAGATCAAAGAAGATTAAAACCTCCAATGATAGAAGTAGTCATGAAGGATATAATCAAGCTCCTCCATGTACATATGATATAGCCTATTTTCAATTCCAAATGGCTGAGTCTGGTTCAAGTGGTTCCAAAGAAAACGGGAATCATGGTTGGTGAAATTAACAAGGGAGTAATGGTACCTACTTGATCTCAAAATGGATAGAGGGTGTGCATAGATTATAGAAAGTTGAATGCAAGTATAAGAAAATACCATTTTCTCCTTCCTTTCATTGACCAAATGTTAGAGAGGTTGTCAGGAAACTTACATTATTATGGCCTTGATGGGTACACGGGTTTTCATGAAATACCCATCGCCCTTAAAGATCAAGAGAAAACGACTTTTACATGCTCCTTTGGCACATCTTCCTACAAGAGGATTCCTTTCTGATTATGCAATGTACCCGCCACATTCCAAAGGTGCATGGTGCGCATCTTCTTCGAGTATGTTTATAATATGTAACATCTCGAAATCTAGGCTTAAGTTTCTTGTTAAAATAATAATAATAATAATAATAATAGTAATAATAATAATTATAATAACAATGATAATTATAATAACAAATAAAATAAATAGATAGATAAATAAATAACATAGACAACGAATAATTAGTTTTTGAAGTAGAATAAAACATTTTAGAGATCAAGAATAAAAAAATTTGCAATATTTTGGAAATAAGGACTATATGTGTCAAGTTATCCAAAATATGATTTGACTTGACTTTGACCCATTTTGGCTACTTAGGATTAGGTTTCTCGTGTTTTGATGGGGAAGGACATGGAATGTACACTAGCAATGTTATATTCCAAGTTATTAGAACATTGGGTCACAATTACAAAAAACTCAAAATTAAGGGGTGGAAAGTGTAAAATTTAGAAATAAAAGGCTCACACTCTTCATTCCAGTAGATGGGATCAATTTTGGGGTTTAGGTTGTTGAGAACTGGCGATTCAAGCATTGAAGATGATACAATCTGATCCCAAGCATGTCTAGTTCATTTGGAGCACATTGTGAAGCAATCTAGTGGTCTAAGGTACAACTTCTTTCCCCCTTGGTGTGAAAATCCGAAATTCAATTCTTGTTTGGTTTTGAATACGGTTTTCATCTCATTTGAGGACTAGGGTTTTGTGTTCTAAGCAAACAAAAGTGATTATGTTAGCCTCTAGCTAAAATCTACCTTCCTATGGTTGAATTTCGGTGAGATTGCTAAATAACCGCAAACCAAAGATTTTCCAATGATAATGGTGATTTGATAATCTAGACCTTATATGATTCCATGAATATTCATAATGGATTGATTGCAAATCTCCATAGAATATCACAATTCTAGCAATAGAAGAATCATTTACTTGGAATATGAAGTTTGGAGAGAAGTTTGGAGTATGAACTTTAATAGTGATTGTAGGTCATATAAGGAGGACGTAATGTTCATAATCAAAGTTCTATGCTATGGATTACGAATTGAAGGTCAAAATGAAGAATCTTCACATCCTAGAGTGGTTCTAGTGGTTGTTGGGACAAAAATGGCAATATAGAAAACTGTGGAATGAATTTGGCAATTCCGCAGTTGCCCTAAGTGCCTAGGATCCTTAGGATGTGTTTTAGCATGATGTTATGCATTTGGAACATTCTTTTGGACATTGAATGGTCTTGAAATGATTCAGTTAAGGATTAGATCTATCATTTATGCAATCTCATGAATGAAATCTCTAATTCCATTTCATGGATTTCAATGTTGAAGCTAGATAGTTTAGTGGTACGTTATCTGATGAATTTATAGTTGCGTAATGAGTTCAAATAAACATTTGGTTAATATATGATCATTTGATGTCATTATAAAATATTAATAAGTTATGATGCTCATATAAGCAATCTAAAAGCTCATTGACATCAAGAATGTCTTAATGATTAAGTTTTCATGAGAATAGAGCTTATATAAGTATTTAAGAAGTTCATAACCTTTATTTAGTCCTTAACAGCCCTTTTTCAATGATAATGTTAATTATAAATTTTGGCACGAATAATTCAACTGGTGGGATTTCTATTCCTTACTCAAAATGAGCTGATCCTTGAGTAACTCACTAGACATTTCATTGTCTAACTTCTTTTGGATGTATGTTTAGAATTAGAGGCATGGTGCTTAGGAGGTAGCATGGATTTTAGAAGACTCCCACTTAAGGGGAACTTGAAAATTTGTTATGATACCTGATGAACAACCTCGCTTCTTAAACTTTTATTTAACCTTTTGGGACCATTAAACTTTTATGCATGATTTTTAAACTTTTGAACATAAAAGAGTTTACATTTTGTTCGAAAATGATTTTACAATTGGGCCCTAGCCAGGGGTGTTATAGACTATAGTTGAAGTGTTCATGGATGACTACATCATATATGAAAATTGGTTTGATGAATGCTTGGGCAACCTCATGAAGATCTTTAAAATATGCATTGAGAAGATGTTGGTCTTGAACTTCGAGAAATGTTACTTGATGGTCAATCAAGGCATCATCTTGAGACACATCATCTCCAGGAAGGGAAGTAAAATGATAAATCAAAATTGATATTATCCAAACCCTTCCTTTCCCAATTTTTGTTAGAGAAGTGAGATCTTTCTTGGTACATCTAGGATTGCATATGTTTTTGATCAAATATTTTTTGAAGATCACAAGAGCATTGTAACACTCGTATCCTTAGGTATGATTTCTAATATTTAATCTTTTCAAGTTATACAATTTGGGTCTCCTATGTTGGGTGTAGGATAGCCTCCTATGTTGGGCATAGTTAAAGAGCCCATGTAAGGGTTTAATGCTCTACGTTGGCCGTAGAGATATCTAAGATGGGCATAGGAGTGCATAATCTGATCCCTAATTGAGGGAATTTGAACATTATTTAGAGGCTCTAACTCCTTGAGGGCCTCCCCATGCTCGACCTCCACTCTCTTATCCAGCAACCTAGAAACCATATCCATGTTGTGAGTGTCTAGAAGCCTTAGTGTGTATTCTTTGTATGCATTATTGAAGAATAATTCCATTAGAAAAGCAATTGTGAGCTCCAATCTTTATTGATCCAAACTTGCTCATGTTTTGCAGTAGGATGGTTAGTGACAGTTAGATAGGTCATCCTAAAGAAAGTAGTTCTGTTATCCTTAACTTGTTCCTAGAGGGATACATTAAAAAGTCCCCTAGGTTTGTAGGCATATGCATTGGCGTAGCGTAGTGAGTCGCTCTAGCCTTGATCAGGACACTTGTTCAAGGAAGATGGTTCGGACAGTCGATTGATGTGAAAAGGTCATTACAATAGATGGTTCCATCATGGAGATGGTTCGATATTCCCCTCCTCATTTATACCTATCGCGTCAAGAGTAGTTTTCTTTCCCCTTTTCATTCTCGATTGCTTTAGAATTTTGTTTGCTCCCTCCTTCTTCTCTCTCGTGTTTGCACTAATACAACAATGCCAATTGATTGATCTGGAATCGAGCTGAATATGGAGGTGTTTGAGTCTCTGCACCTCTACTTTGGTTTCAAGCCGTAGCATGGAGTCTAGTTTGCAAGAAAGGGGCTACCATCCATTAGCCACCGATGGACAAGGTTGGAGTCCCCATCCTAATCTTTGAAGTGTGGTTTTGGTTACTGAAGACTGATTTCTTCAATGAAATCTTGTGTTTGTATGGATTTTTCTGTGGACAATTTCACCTCTAACTTTCTTTACAAGATAGTGGGGTTCGAATTGTCTTGCAAAGCACTTGGTGATCTTCCCTAATTTTGGGCATTTAACTCTTACTTTAACTCGTATACATAGTTTGGTGTTCATACCTTCTCTTAGGGGTGAAACATCCACATGTTCATCATCAAAGAGAAGGCCCCTTGGAAGACCTGACAAGACAAGTGGTTTTGTGTTAATAAAAAACCTAGTTGGTTCTGGTCATCCATATTTGACAACTTTCTCTGGCCAAGCGCCATATTACTGTTGGGTGCTAGTCTGACTGTGGCACAGGCGTTGAGAAATATTTGTATCGTCGGAGAATATTTGGAGGATTTTAGCTTGGCGGAGGCAGGAATGAGTACCATTTGGCAGGCCCTAGGGAAGATGCCTCAGTTCTTTGTGGAAGAGGATGATGAGTACTCTTCTCCTCCTCCTCCCATTTTTGGTTTCTTTTCTTGGAGTAAAAAGGAGTTTGGTAACTCAATTTTTTGCACATGCAGGTAAAGCAAGAGTCTTTTTCCTTGATATGGTTATGTGGAGCAAAAATACAAAGTCCATGTCTAGTATCATGAGATGGAGTAGGTGGAGACTATTCCTCTACCCTTTACTGCCGATCGGATGTTGGTGCTTGTTGCTCCTCCCGCCATTAGCGTTGAGGGATCCATTACCTTGGTCAACCCTAGTTTGGTGGATGTACGTAATGGTGGAATTTCCGATGACGATCCTCCCCCTCAAACCTCTAAAGATGAATAGGGGAAGGAGGTTTTGATTGAAAATGACCATACAATTACATAGCGTCGAATAATTTGGATGGAATCCCCTCTTGTAAAGATATGTGTTGGTGCTAACACTATTGGCAAGCATTTGTGCAAGAATTTTAACATCGATTTTTTGTTGGGGGAGTCCGACATGATAATCGACATCCCCGGTGATGAGAACAGAACCGCCTCGGGAACCAAAGAAAGAAGAGGAGGATGTTACTTGCCTTGACATTGATGGGGGTAAGTGTAAAAGAAATTGGAGATTTCGCTCCAAACTGCTCTTGTCCATACTTGGTCTTCGATGATGGAAAACAACATTTCTGGCATTTACCCTTCTGTATTAGTGGCTCATGGCCTTTATCTCCAGGGATGGATACTTACTGATGTGTCTTTACTCACACAACATATTGTTGCATTTGAGTGGTGTTGACATGAATTTCGTATGACAATAATGGAAGTACTGGGGTTCCTTTCCAATTCCCATATGGTGAACAACTTGCAATATGAAGTGGCCCAAATTTCCCCTTACTTGGTGGCTGCCACTAGGTGCCTGCATCATGTGGACAAAAACTTTGCATAATTGATCATTGTCAAAGTGGAGCACGACAAATTGAGTGTAAAGTGATGTGTCTTAAGGATAGGAAGCGAAAGTTTGAAGAGCCCTACGATTTATTGGACAGGGAGAGAGCTTCAGTGGAGGATCAAGTGAAAAGCTTGGATAGCAAACTGGAGAGCCTGTCACAGCAATTGGAGAACTTCACGGTGGAAAAGAGGGCTTTGGAGGAACAGGTAAAGAAGCAAGGTGAGAAATTGTTGATTGAGGTGTCGGAGAGAAGGATTTTAGAGCTGGACATGAAATGGCTACTCCAAAATGGTATTGTTCATATGGTAGATCAGGTCATCAAGAGCATTGAGTTCCCATTGGGAGTCTGACTAATGAAGGAATCTTGTGTGGTGCCGACATGGAGGGTGGAAAACAGGTGGTGCGAGAGAAAGTCATCATCGGAAATTTGGATACAAAGGAGCTGAGTGCAATTATGGAACGTACCAAGGCAATGCACGCCTCTATGTAGGCCTTTATGGAGGCAAACTTTGGTTCATATATCTATTTAGTAGTACTAGATTTGGTGGGCATGTGTCACCTGTGTCATGATTCTGACGCCAAAGGGAACCAATTGGCAGGTAGTTCACCGAATGTTAGACCCTCTTCCAATACACCTCGTAATTGATCTCTCATTGGTTTGTTGTTTTGATGTCCGTGTTTTATAAACAAACTTTGAATGATGTTTAACTTGGTTTGTGGCCCTGCATGGTCTTCTTCTATGCCCAGGAGGTGTCTGGCAGAAAATTTGTTTTAATTTGTTTCATAGTGGCATGGTTATCTTTTGTTTGACCTAGAAATTCATGTATTTGTGTCATTAAAACGTGTCGTCCACAAATTTCACACAATAGAATTACACGATGAGAAATAAGTTTTATATCAATTTTGAAGATATATTTGTGTCATGTCGTGTCTCTGTCAGAGTTGTGTATTCTTGTATCAAATTGCGAGGTATATATTTTGTTAACAGATTGCTTGATTTGTTCCTAGAAGGTTTATGTGGGCCATTGGTTTGGTTTCTTCTTGAAGGTTAATGTTGACCTATGAGGTGCATTTGTTCATGTTTTTCCCATTAAGGGGATTTTTTTCCAAAGGGTTGTGTTGGCCTTAGGAGTTGACTGGGAATCACTCCTACTTGCTTTGTATGGTGCTAAGACTCAAAGGAATCGTCCATTTTGTAGGTGAAAGTTATTTAGTTCAACAACTTAGTTGTTTTACTAGGTTGGTTTTGGCCCGAGATTTCGCCCTCGTGAGCTCGGGGTTTGTCTTTTCTTCTCGTCATTGGCGTATGTTTTTAGGCTAAGGCCTTGGCTAGCCTTCTTTTATTGAGCTTGGCTGGTTCACTCTTCTTAGGGTGTTCGCTTTTCAGAAAAGTTTTCTTGTTACTCTTTAAGTCTTTTTTCTAAGTCTAGGGCCGATAAGAGTTACACTCTTGCCCTATTCTTCTAAATTAGGTCGAGATCATCACCTCGAGTGTTTAGGACTTACTTATATTTTTTTTATCAAAGGAAAGGTTATGAGTCTTTAAACCCTTTCTTCATATTGTTGGAAAAGGTTATGGTCCTTTGAGTTAGATTGACACATTTAGGGATAGGTTATGAGCCTTTAAAGCATATGGTTGCATCCTTGCATCAATTTTGCTCAAGTGACGTGTATGATCACTCCTTGTTATCACTTGGTAAATGTGAACAACCTATTATTGAAATGATATCAAGTATGAATAATAATAAACATCTAATTGTTTTCAAAAAAAAGTCAGCCTCCATCATTCTATTAATAATGTTCCAGAAATATCAACAATATTTAATGAGGACAAAAATGACTAAACTTTGACACGAAAATGGTCCAAAAACTAGAGCTAAATGTTTAGGTGTGATTTTCCACTTGGAGTTACATTATGTTGCCCTCGACCTTGGATTGTTTTATTTTGTCTTTTTTCCCTGTTTTAGGAGTAAAAGTTGTGCAAATTGTATGCGTTTCGTGTCCGAGATATGTGCCTCATATCTTGTGTTTCCAAGACATAAGCTCTATTCTGGTGCATCTCCAATATTTGTATGGGCCTTATTAGGTGACACTTAACTTTATCTAGGGTTGGGATGATTTGATTCATTCTGCCTCAATACCCAGTCTCCTAGTTTGAAGGTCTTCACTGGTACACGTCGATTGTAGTCATTTTTGGTGCGAGCTTTGTAGGCAGCTTGGCAGAGCTGGGTGACTAGGTCTTGACGTTGTCGAACTTCATTGGCGTTCACATCAAAGTCCATCACCCTTAGTGATCCATCCAAGATTTCAGGTGGGAGTATTCTCTGTATGTTGTATTTTAGGTCAAAGGGTGTTTCCTCGTTACTAGATCTGGAGGTCGTACGATACGACGAGAGCACTATGGTCAATTCTTCAGCCCAAGCTCTTTTAGACTCCATTAGGCGCTTCTTAAGGCCACCAAAGATTGTCTCGTTCGATACCTTCGTTTGGTAATTGGCCTGTGGATGAGCCACTAAGGTGAATCGACGATGGATTTGCGTCTCTTCACACAATTCCTTGAAGGGGTTGCCATAAAATTGGGTGCCATTATTGCTAATTAGGATCATTGGGGTGCCAAAAGTTGTGAGGATGTTCTTCCACATGAACTTTATCATATGTTTTCCAATGAAGGTGGTCTGAGGTTTTGCCTTGATCCTTTTAGTGATGTAATCGACAACGATCAGTAAGAATTTAGCTTTATCCATGGCAGTTGGATATTGTTCGACAATATTTATGCCCCATTGGTGATATATCTACCAAGTATTGTCAACCTTCCATTAATTTCTTGTACTCCTTTGAGATTGTGAGGGGTTTTAGAGTCGAGGAACTCTTGTATCTTGGTCTGGTTTGGTGTGATTCCTTCGTTATTTATCTGATAACCCATGAATTAGCCTTCCTCCACACCAAAAGTACATTTACTTGGATTCACTTTCATCTTTGTCATTGTTAATGTTTGAAAATTTTCTCCGATATCGCGCAACAATACTACTACATTCTGGATTTTGATAACCATGTCATCGACATAGATTTTATCATTTCTATTGACTTGATTTGCAAACACTTTATCCTTTAGATGCAGGTATGCTGCCTCGACGTTCCTAAAGCCGAATGGCATCTTGTGGTAGAAATAGGTGTTATGATCTGTATGAAAAGCAGTTTTCTCTTCATATTCTCTTCTTATCTCAAGGTGATGATATCCCTTATAGGAATTGAGGAAATATTTGAACTGAAATCCCTCAAAGAACTCAACTTTTCTTGTCTATGTCTTGGAAAGGGTAGTAATCTCTTGGGCAGGTGTTGTTTAGGTCGGAGTAATCAGTACACATCTGCCATGAACCATCTAGTTTTTTTTACCATCCCTTAATTTTCTATCTAGGTAGGGAAAACTGCCTCCTAAAGAATGTCTGCGTCTACTAGTTTCGCCACTTTTGCATTTATTGCCTTTTTCGGTCCCTCGCTTGCCCCCTCTTTTCTTGATGGATGGGGACGCTTCCCGGGATAACATTAAAGTTGTGCTCCGTTACCTCGCGGTCGACTCTTTTCATATCTATGGATTTCTAGGCAAAGACCTTGGATTCCTGTTTTAGGTGTGTGACTAACCTTGTTTTGGTTTCTTCTGATAGGCTGGTGCATATTCATATTTGTAGGATTATTGTGTTGCCTCATGGGATGATATTTTGTATAAACCAGATTGGGCCTGTCCATCTGTGATTTACTAGGGTTATGTAGTATATATAGTGCATGCATGTATGCATTAAATTAGAACAAGATTCATTATCTTTATTATCGTTTGTAACCCTAAACACCTCCACATTAGAAATTCTTAATCGAGCTCTTCTGAGGTGTGAAAGTTTTAATCATTCGACAACATTTGAGCCATACATGTGTTTTTCATATTATTATTGTTATGTTTTCTGTTTAGAATCTATCGATCCTACTAGAGTTAATTTCGTCAACTGGTATCAGAGCACGAGACTGTGTAACAAATAAGCATTCCTTCTGTTTGAAGAACACAATAGGGTTTCAGCTTTTATCGAATATATAGGAGCCGTCTTCTTCCCGTCGACGGTAACTGGTGTGTTTGATAAAACCCTATTATCAAGTTTACAGGTCAGATTCTAGCAGTATCAAGGAAGGCTCATCATGTCTCAAGAAGATGCTTAATCGAATCCCATCAACATCTCCAACAACATCGGATCCATTACAAGAATACCCATTCTTTACACATAAGATTATGAACTATGGGCATATCACTTTGAAGATTTTGTGGTTGGATCTGAGGATAATGAGTATCTCATCTGGGAAGCAATCACGTTAGGTCCATTTGTTCACTCTGGAACAAACATAACTGTAAAAACTCAAAAGGAGTATAACAAATTGCTAGCAGACGTGAAAAATACTCCACAAGACGAGAAAGGTAAATTGTTGTGTAATGTCAAGGCCTTGAGTTTGATTAGATTCACCTTACAAGCTAACACCTTCCGTTTGGTGAGTTCTTGCACTACCACTAAAGAGATATGGGACAGGTTGAAAGAACTGTATTCAACCGACGAGGATCTAGAGCACTCAATTCACTGCTACTCTCTGAGTTTGAGGCTTTCGCACAGAAACCTGAAGAAACTCTACTTCAGACGTTTAATTGGTACATTCATCTGCTCAGTAAGATGATAAAGCATGGTATTGAAAGGAAAGATATTGAATAAAAATTCACTTTCGTGAACAATTTAAGACCCGAGTGGATGGCGGTTGCCTCGACTGTGAAAGCACACAAACAATTCAAAGCATATTCATTAGCGAAACTGATGGGGATTCTAAAATCTCATGAAAGCACGCTTAAAAAAGAAGCAAAGTTGGTCTCAGGTGTCAGTTCATTGGCTATTGTCTCAAAAAGCAAAAGTGTGATGAAAGAAGAAGAGGAAGAAGGCATGTAAGAATGCGATCTTACCAATGAGGAGTATGCAATGATGGTAACAAATCCAAAGAAGTTCGCTCGAAAGAAATTCTCTATCAGTAAAAACCAAAACTGGAAAGGAAGCTACAGTTCTAAAAAGATGAAGGAAGAGTCTAAGAACACATCACAGAAAGAAGATGAAAAGAAGGAAAACAAATTGGTGGGTGACTCAGGGTACGATTGCAATTACTGTCACGGCAATAATCACTTTGCGAAATATTGCATGTTGAAAAAGTTAGCTGAAAGAAGAGAGAGTGAAGACGACGAAGCTTATCACATGAGAAAGCTTGTGGAGATAAAGAAGAATAAATCTAATGTTGGTCCAATGAATGCTTTAATTGTTCAAGAAAATGTGGTTGATGATGAATTTGGTGGTGTCCAGATTTGGTTTACAGATTCAACGGACGAAGAGGTGAGAAAGCCCACGCATGGAAGGGCATTTGTGGTGAGAGAAAAGGACGAGAAGATGGCTGGAAGGTGCTTGATGGTAACGGCTGGCATATCAAAATGAGAGCAAGCATCAAGAACTGAACCTGCATTAAGACCTGTGCTTTGCAGCCGAGCCAGTTAGTGAGAAGATCAACGACTGTGATCATTTGATCAAAAAGGTACAGTCTCTCCTTGAATCTCTTAAAACCCGGTAATCAATTACGAAAAGGAATTAAATGATTTAAAATTTAAATTATCTAACATAAGTGGAAGTCTCGTTCAACCACATCTAACCAACTCTAACCTAAGTAACCAACTCAGCAGGGCGTCGTTGAAGAGTGAGGTGAAACGAATGTGGATTGAGCTGAAGGAGCAAGAGTTAGTTAGGTCTAGAGATGAAATTATTTATTTGCAATGAGACAATTTAAAATTTTTGAAACAAGGTAACGTGTTTTGTTTGATTGCCAAACATTTATATACAAATATTACGCAATTACATTTAGATTGTGAAATACGGAAAAAGATTCATAAGATGATCTTGCCTTTCCTTGAGTTCAAGGAGGATGAGGTCATTGCTGAATGTGAATCGATTATGTCCTCTGAAGAGACTTCAATCAATTACAAAATCAGTCTGGACAAATTTGAGACTTTCATTGATTCTAAAGAACACAAATGCATGCTTAAACAACTCTTGGATGAAAATGATAGGTTGAAAATTAAGACAGAGACTATACAATCATTTGACTCATCAAACGCCAAATTGATGACCGAACATAAAATGAATATTGATAGTACGTCTGAATTTGATGAGGAAAGTGAGATCAGTGAGATCTCCGTAGAAGATGTAGTTGATTGTTCTGAGTTTCTAAAAATCGAGACTCAAAAACCACTTATATCTGAAAACTCGGTAGAATATGCTCGCTTATCAAAAGACAAATCAACGAAACTCAAAGAGATGGCAACGGTCTACCAGAAAGTTCAAACAGTACCAAATCAAGTCTATGCTGTTAAAGGGGTGTCTGAAAACAAACAGCTGAACTGAAGATCTTGGTGGATCAAGACAATGTTGGAGAGTGTGACGATTACTTTTGTTCCGCTTCCATCGATAATGCAGACGAAACGGTCGGCTTGTCAGAACAAACCTCACGGAGAGTATAAGGTATATATGTTCCTGAGCCTTTTAACAAACCCTCAAGCTTCGCCAAACTGAGCACGAATGGAACGAAAGAGATACCAGAAGAACCAAAGAAGGAGTCCTATCCAACCGAATGTCACAACTAGAAATTTTTGGTGCCTTGTTACTACAAAACTTATGACAACTATGAATCAAAAACATGAAAGCATGCATGATGCTTACTCTATGAAAACAAAATTTCAATCAACCACTTCATACAAGCACTACAAATAGTCAACGAATAATTGGAAACCCTAGAAGTCCTTGTTTAAGTCCATTTTGGACTAGGATTTCCTTATTGGGCCCAATGGACCAATAAGCTTCCAATTGGAATATCATGGGCTTAGAACTCTTGAATGGGCTCTAATAGGACCCACTTTCATTTATTTTAATATTTTGGGCCATATTGGGCCTAGAATGAAACAAAATATTTAAATGAACCTCATTGGGCCATAACTAACCTAAATTAGCCCTAATGGGCCATACAAATCATTACTTGATTTATTTTGGGCCAATAGTTATCTAAATTAGCTATGATTTGGACTTAGGAATTTAAGGGCTCAATTCCTTCCTTTTTCTCTCCAAATCTCGGCCCAAGCCCAAAAGAAAGGGAAGAGTTGACTTCTTGCATGCCACATCATTTTTGTATGGGGGATATCTAAGCATTACACTTCAAACATCCATGCACTTCTCATCTTTCCATGCAAGCTCACTCTCTCTTCTTCTCCCTCTCTCCCTCTCGGTCGAATCCAAACAAACACACACACACACACACACACTTCACTCAAAATTCTCTCAAGAAACTCTCTCCATTTCTCTCCAAACTTTCGAGATCTTAGAGACTTTCAAAGAGATTCTTCCACAAAATCATCATCCAAGGTAAGTTGATTGTTTGATCCATGCTTTAACTCACTTCTTTTCATCAAAATTCGTCTCTTAATTCATTCAAACTCATGATCTTGCATCTTAGAGCACACTAAGTTCGAGATCCTCCAAGAAAGGTTGCTAGGATCGAATTCTTCTTCATCTTTTCCTTCCAAAACCAAAACCACACCCAAGGTGAGTTTCATACCGCTTCCTTTTCGGTTTTTATGAGTTTTATGGGGGAGAATACAAGTAAATGTGTAGATCTTTGTGTAAATGTACACTATGTGTGATTTGATGCGTGTATGTGTGTGATATCATGTGTTTTGTGATGAATATGTTATCAAAAAGTGTGTAAAAAGCGAGATCTAAGGCATGAGAAAGGAAATAAACATAACTTAAGTTATTATACACTAATCAAGTCACGAAAAATGGCTTATAAGGTCATGACGAACATAATCTAATATTAAACCCATTTTTGGGCTTAAATTATCAAAAATACAAAACTTAGGGTACAAAACGACAAATTTATAGTTTCTGGAGGGTCAAAAGTGTCCAAGCAGTTTCTATAATAAATTTTCTAAACAACAACATTTTTAGGGGACTTAAAATGTAAATTTTGAACTTAATGGGCTAGATTTGGGCTTTTCGGCCCAATAAGCCTCAAAATGCGAAATTTACAAGTTTGAGGGGCTGGAAATGTAACTTTCTGTAAAACAGGGGATTTGAAGTGAAATAAAACTATTTCCAATGAAAAAAATGCTTCTCAAATTCAAAAAGGATCAAAAATGTAAACATTTTCTATTTTGGGCCAAAACTGTAACAGTTCCGAAATTGGGGGTTTTAACCCAGAAAACATCATCCTGGAAGGGCTAAAGCTGTTTAAAAAATAAATTTTGGATTAAAAATGTCTTTTTAGCAAGTTTATGATACAAAAGTGTCAAAAAAATGTTTTAAGGACTAAAAATGAAATTCTTTTATATAAAGGACTAAAAGTGTTATTTTTATAAAAGAAAGTTTGAGAAAAGGTAAAAATCTTACTTTTGAACAAATTAATTCATTAAGACAAAATAAAAGAATCCACGACTACCAAAGAAACGGAAAAACAAATACACTCTCAACAACAAATGTCGTTACAAAACGAATTGATTCGGTCTCAAATCAATAACAAAACAAAAATCAATAACCCAAGTAATTCGTTAAACACGCGATAACTATGATGACTCAACATACAAAATTTGGGCTTGAAAGTTTCAAATCACGCTTGTTGGGCCTTGCTAGCCTAATAACCTTATCTTTGGGCCCGAAGGGAACGCGCTTACGTGTTGATGGGCATTCTATGACCCAACTCGATGTAAAAGGACTTCAATAGCTCAAATGTGTTATTGGGCCCTAAGGACCCATTAGTACTGCTAGCGAGGTCGAGAAGTCAAATGCGAGTGGGACTAAGTGCTCTTCACATTCCCGATAGCCTGGAATAACTCCTGGAAGTAAAAGGGGGCTTCGTACCCTCCTTTCTCCTCGGTTGACCGACTATGATAATTCAAGTAAACAGATTTGTGGCGTTAATCAAGAGAAGTCAGGGTGGTTGGATTAAGTGAGTAGTACGGACGACGCCTTAAGGATCGTTCGTAACCTGTGGTTATAAACTAGTCATTTTCATTAATGCGTGATTGTAACAACTCACAAACCCTAATTAATCCAATGTCACCTGGGTAATCAAAAACATTCGTCGTATCGGTATAACAATAAACAAGTCATGTATATTACGTATGGGGAAAACATCGGGTTTTCCTGAGGAGTTCAACATTTTCACTTGTGTGATGTATAAAAAGTTCAACAATTATACATGTTTTGAAAATCAACAAGCATATTTACGGATCTTCACACTTTTTTTTTTATATAGACAATTACTCTTTTCAGAAAATATCGGATTTTCTGGGTTTTACAAGTTTCACCAAATCATTTTATTATAACAACACTTATGAACTCACCAACATTTTATATGTTGACGTTTTTTCAAAATAACTTGTATTCTCAGGTAACAGGTAAGCTGAAGGATAAGTATCAAGAAATGTCATGGTGTTTTGCTTAAATTATCTATCAGACAATTTATGTTATGGAATTGTAATGTCTAAAACAGTGTACGGAATGTAAACAATATCAGTTGTAATACTCCAATGCATGGTGTTGAATTATGTTATGATTCAGGTATATTCATTGTGATGGTATTCAATTCGAGTCACAAGAGCCCTCGGACGTTTCCGCCGTCCGGTTCGGGGGTGTGACACCGAATCACAAAAGGAGAAACCAAAACCGAAGCCAAGCTTCAATATTCATAAATGTCAAGAACAGTTGGGCGACCAGAAGCACCAAAGAAATTAGAGATATAGGAAAAAATTAAGGGAGAGAAAACGGTTTTGGAAGTCACAAAATCCTGACTTTGTCACATCTAAGAAACAAACTCAAGTTAGATTTCCCTCAAACGAGGCTGGCAATCAGCTGAACCGAAAAGCCCAGTTTCAGACCCCACTCCTTTTATTCTAAGAACCGAATGTCTAGTTTCGGTCCCATCAACAGTGCTCAGAGCCGAACCTCCAGTTACGGTCCCAACAACAATAGAGTTCAAAACCAAACCCCCAGTTTCGGTCCTAACTCCAATGCACAGAGCCGAACCTCAACTCTCAATCCAAAAACCAAAGATCAGATCCGAAAGAACAGTTTTGATCCTTCTTTCAAATTCAATATGGCACATTCAACAAAGGATATAAAAGGAAATGGAAAGCTTTACTCAAATACTAACACTACTAATAAGAAAAAGATAGCTGACCGTGGGGATCAAAAGAAAAATCCAACTATCAAAAAATCTTCAAGTACACTACAATTTAAACAAGACAAAGATAAACTAAAAGTGTACACCATCAAAAGAAAAGACGAAACAACAGTAATAAAAAGAATTTATCTTGTTGATCTTTCTGTTGCTATTCCTTTTTCTGTAAAAGACTCACCAGGGCCCAAGAGACTTTGGGTTCCTAAATCTGCTTAAATTTGCAGGTGGTAAGTGACGAGCATTTTGACAACGAATGGTATATAGAAAGTGGCTGCTCGCGTCACATGACAGGAAGGAAGGAAGAGTTGAGGGAGTTTCAGTCCCTTAAGGATGGTGGATGAGTAAAGTATGGTAACAACTCATTTGGCACAATCAATGGATATAGGATGATAACCAATGGAGAGTTCTCTATAAGAAAAGTGGCTTACATAGAAGGTTTGAAGTATAACCTTATTAGTGTCTCACAATTAGTCATAGGAACTAGGTTGAAAGTATCTTTTGATGATGAGGGTTCTGAAATAATTAAAAAGCACACAAATAAGGTTCGGTTGAGGTATGAACGCAAAGGAGAGATGTATCCTCTTAATCTCAACCCTATTAAGGGTAACCCGACAATATGTCTTCTGCCGAAAGCAAAATCAGATGAAAGCTGGCTGTGGCATCGATGTCTCTCGCATCTAAACTTCAATGACATCAACAAACTAGTGCTTGGTGATCACGTTAGAGGTCTTCCTCCTCTTAAATTCGATAAGGGGCACATGTGTGCTGCATGTAAAATGAGCAATCAGAGCCGAAAGAGCCATCCTACACGCATCAATACAAAGATCATCGAACCTCATGAGCTTCTGCATGTTGACTGGTGTGGACCTTCGGCTATCGAAAGCATCGGTGGTAGTAAGTTCATTCTTGTTATTATAGATGATTTTTCTCGCTTCACCTGTGTTTTCTTTCTTAAAAAGAAATCTAAGGCAACTCCCAAGTTGAAAGCATTCATCAAGCAGGTCGAAGTTCAACTGAGAAAGGTAGTAAGGAATATAAGAAGCGACAATGGGCTTGAATTCAAGAATAACGAATTTGAATACTTATTGGTTGACAAGGGAGTAACACACAACTTTTTTGCTCCTTATACTCCACAACAAAATGGAATCGTTAAAAGATGAAACCGTTCCTTATGTGAAGCTGCACGTACAATGCTTAGTTTCGCTTCCCTGCCATTATATTTCTCGGCTGATGCCATTGCATGTGCATGCTATACTCAAAACTGATCCCTTCTCAACAAAAGATTCTCTTTAACTCCATATGAGATCTTGAACAATCGAAAGCCCAACATAATGTTTTTTCATGTGTTCGGTTCTAGATGCTTCATTTTTAACTCCAAGGAGAACCGAAACAAGTTTGACGTCAAAGCGGATGAGGGAATATTTCTTGGATATTCAATCACTTCAAAGGCTTATAGGGTTCTGAATAAGCACTCCAAACATCTCAAAGAAACCTATTATGTGACCTTCGATGACACTTATATCAAGAAGATTCATTCAACCGATAGTACTTCACTAGAAATCTTCCCAGAAACTGGTCAAGTCTTAGCTCCAATTTCTAACTTGTTTGAAGAATACATAAGGCTATTCGATGAACCAGAAAAAGCTATCCAATCAGAGGCGAGTGCAGTAGACAAAAAAATAGACCATCTGCAGAAAATTGTCGACGAAGTGGCAAAGGCTATGGAGTCACATTCTTTTAACTCAGTTGCGAATCAACCCTCTGTCTCTAACACAACAGAACTGCACGTCGAGGGGGAGCATCCAACTCCAACTCATGAAACTCCAATTGAGGGGGAGAACCCAACTCTAGTTGAGGCGGAGAACCCAACTCCAGTTGAGGGGGAGAACCAACTCCAACTGAGGGGGAGCATTTCATTACAATTGAGGATGATATATCTGAACCTGACATGGGATACGCTTTGCCATTTGAGGGGGAGAATGGCAATACAAATGATGAAGACGATCAATCAGAACTTGAAGAAGAGGTAAATGCAGAGTTGGATCCACCTTATGACCCAAACTACCCTCCTCTGATTAAATGGACAAAGGATCACCCCAGACCACAGATCATTGGTGAATCAACTAAAAGGGTACTTACACGTTCTCAACTGAAAGTGAAGCAAACTGCATTATGTTCTCAAGTTGAATTTTGTATGTTTAATTCGTTTGTATCCAAAATCGAACCGAAGACAGTCAATACTGCACTTGATCCTGCCGATTGGGTACATGCAACGCAAGATGAATTGCATGAGTTTGAAAGAAATCATGTTTGGAGATTGATTCCCACACCTAAAGATGCGTCGGTGGTTGGTCTAAAATGGGTTTTTAGGAACAAGCTTGATAAATAAGGAAATTTCATTCGCAACTAAGCGAGACTAGTGGTCAAAGGGTATTTTCAAGAAGAAAGGATATACTATGAGGAGACTTTCGCTCCAGTAGCTAGATTGGAGTCAGTAAGAATATTTCTTGCATATGCTGCTCATAAACACTTCGAAGTTTTCCAAATGGATGTGAAATGCGCTTTCTTAAATGTAGAAATAGAAGAAACCGTGTACGTTGAGCAGCCACCGGGTTTTGTGAATGAAAATTATCCTGATTATTGCTATGTTCTAGATAAAGTGGTATATGGTTTAAAGTAGGCATTGAAAGCATGGTATGAAACCTTAACTCATTTTCTTAAAATGTCTAAGTTTAAACAAGGTTCGGTTGACCCAACCTTCTTTCGTAAGAAAGAGGGCGAACATTTGATGATAGTTTAAATTTATGTCGATGTCATCATCTTCAGCTCCACGAATCCCAGCCAAACAGCTGAATTCAGGAAGTTGATGGAGACTAAATTTGAAATGAGCGTAATGGGTCTGATTAACTTTTTTCTTGGACTGAACATTAGACAGGGACTAGAAGGCATATTCATAAATTAGGAGGCTTACACCCAGAACTTGCTAACACAATTTGGAATCAAGGGAGATTCGAAGGTGAAGGTTCCCATGGGGTTTGGCACAAAAATGACGCCATCTCTGGATAAACTCGCTGTTGATATGACCCTCTATCGTCAAATGATAGGATCGCTCATGTATCTAACGGCTAGTAGACCAGATATAATGTTCTTAGTTTGTTATTGTGCCAGGTTTCAAGCTAACCCAAGAGAACCTCACATGATAGCTATGAAAAATATCTTTCACTATTTGAAGCGAACATCTTTTCTCAGTTTCTGGTATCCAGCAAATTCTGGATTCTTTATACAAGCGTTTTCTGATGCAGATCTAGGTGGATGTGGATTTGACCGAAAAAGCACAATGGGAGGATGCCAATTTCTTGATGGTAAACTTGTCAGTTGGCAGTCAAAGAAACAGACGTGCGTGTCTCTTTCAACAACTGAGGCTGAGTACATTGCAGCAACATCCTGCACATCGCAAGGGGTATGGATACAACGCCAGCTTAGAGATTATGGATTGAGTATGAAGAAGATTACTCTATACTGTGATTCTGAAAATGCAATAAGGATTTGTCATAATTGTGTACAACACTCCAAGACCAAACATATTGCAATAAGGTACCACTTCATCAAAGATCATGTTGAAGATGTCAATGTGGAATTTCACTTCCTTTGTTCATCGTATCAACTTGCCGATATTTTCACTGACGCTCTGCCTGAAATGAGTTTCAGTAGGATACTACATGGCTTAGGCATGATTGAAGCAGAGTCTGTATTGGTATTGAAACACCTTTCGACTCCTTAAAAAGATAGCTAAGTGAAATAGAACGTGACTCAGTCTATTTTGGTTCCATGAAAAATAAGGGAACCGAAATGAACCGATTGCTCGGTCTATTTCGACTCTGTAATTTTAGGGAACCGATATAAGCCGATCGCTCGGTCTATTTCAGCTCCGTAATTTTTAGGGAACCGATATAAGCCGATCGCTTGGTCTATTTCGTCTCCGTAATTTTAAGGAACAGATATGAGCCGAACGTTCGGTCTATTTCGCTTCATTATTTCAAAGTTTAGCTTCGGTTGTATCGTTTATGCTCAATTTCTTTTACGTTTTTCGCTTTCTTTCTTTTATTGTTACTTATTTATTTAATTTTTTTTATGTTTTTAGGGTATAATTTTTTTCTCATAAAAATTCACAAAAATCCAAAAATATTTTATTGTTTGCATTTCGTGTGGTTTCTCTTTGTTCTTTTTAATAGGTCTCAAAGACACAGACAATATGTGCTTTTAAACAAGGGGAGGTATGAAATTTCTCTTGACCTAGTTAAGTGTCCCTAGAAGCATGCTGCTTCATGTAGACCAAAGCCTCGAAGCCTATGAGTGAAGCCTTAATGAATCGATTATATTATTGTTTCTTCCCAATCAGGCAATTAAACTCACTCTAGTCATGAGCTACCTTACTCTTCTCAACTGAGTAAAGAGTTTTCTGCTTGGTCACTTTTACATAGCAGAGGTACTTTCGGTTCTTTAAACCCCCTCTCATCTCAATTCTTCATTATCTTTCATTTCATCAAAGTAGCCCTTAAGACTCTCGGTTATTACCACTGAGGTTTATGGTTACAAAAAATATGTGTTTATGATATTAGATACTTGTACTACGTGCTGAGTGAAACCCAAAGTCCAACACCAATAAAGAATTGACGGTGGATTTTAATATTCAAGCTCTTACTTGTTACCTAACAGTTGTCTCATTTTTTATGTGATCTTTATGAAGTTGCCTACTACCAATGAATTTCTACCCAAAGGATCTAGTTTAGTTTTTTTTAAACTTGTATCACATCACCTGTCTCCTCACAATATATCAAACCTACTTGTTTAACAGACCCTATTGGTCTCACAAGTACTTCGGCCAACTTTCGGTCTTATCTTAAGTATCGAAGTTCAGTTGGAGATTAGCCACCCACTAAAGCCTATGTATGAAAAGATGCCTTTCAATGTTTCTTAATAGACATTTGATCATATTCTAATGGGAAACCATACAATCACTTCAAGTCTCTCTTGACTTCGAAGGAAGAGATTCGTGCTCGGGATCAGCTGCTTCATGTCTTATATGACATCACTTACATCCCACACACATATTGATTTATTTCTTTTTCTTTGACACCCTAATGCACGAAAATCTTCATGATTTTCCTAAATTCTAGTAAGTAATGCAAATGGGTTAGTTTTGAATCAAACAGTTCACCAACATTAAAGGAGCCATGGGGAAGACCAACAAATAAGAAGTTGAAACGTGTTTGTGGATAAGTCCAAAATTGGGCGCGTGAATTAGAAACAACTCCTTATACCACGCCTGATGACGACTATCTAGGGTAACCAATCTGTTAAATCCCTATTCTATAGGTGCTTTTTTAGAGATCGTATCATCATCACAAATAGATTCTTTCTCTCTCCTATCAATCGTATATAAAGGATTTGCAACATAACTGTACTCTCTTACCTTTCACAAATCCTCTCAAATATACCAGGCGATCGTCTATTGTTCATCTTCTTCAACTCAATAATGGCGGACTCATCATCTCTTCATGATCTGACAGCTTCATGTTCTTTACTCATGATCAAACCTAATCAGAACATGATCATCCAAATGACTCCGATCTTGTATGTTTCATACATGCTTCAAGTTGTGGAATATCTTAAGTATTCCCCTCTTGTGCTAGCTTTAACGAAGGTGGAATTTTTTTCAATGTCCTTGTTATCCTAGGTGTACTACACAACAACTTATGACAAAAACAAAGAGAGAATCTACTTTTAGATTCATACTCACAAGGCTTCGATTTCCAAAGGAAGATTTTTCTCTCTCTTAGGGCTTGTAGTGGACGCTTCAGTCATCTCTCTAGATTTTATCAAGACCACCCAACTGTTCTCGATGTTCTATGAGATGGGTTACACTAAAGTGCTCACCACCTTCACTATGTTTAGAAAAATCGTGCTTACCCCCTCAATGGAATGGGTTACTCACCCTTCTTCACAAGGGGTTAGCAGAACGCGTTGGTGGATCTGATGGTTCTAATAAATGCTTCATGACACTTCTATATGGTCTCTACAACAGCCTCAACCTGGACAACGGTTCTTTGATTTGGACCCAACTGGTGCAGAGCTTGTCCTCTTCTACCAAGCATTCAGATATCTCCTGTGGTCGCTTTTGGACCATTGTTTCTCAAAGGGAGATAAGCTCTCTCAACGTTCCAATTATGAAGGATTCCCTGCTCTCATCTATCTCCTCATTCCACACCAAGAAGATCATTGTGGCTGATCCAATCCGGTTTTCCCATATTGGTTCAATTCTGGAGACAATGTACCATTCTGTTTCTTCAGACAGTAAACTTATCTCTAAATATAAACTACTTCCTCCCTTGGGACCACGACAACTTACTCCTAAAATGCAAGCAGCTCTGGATAATGTTGAAATGCCAACCAAAAGAGGAAAGTGATGGGTTTTAGTCATAAGAACTTTCCTATGTGCACATGCAAACCCCAAAGCTTGGATCTAGGTTTCTCTAATTGAACATGCAATATATCCAAGACTTTTCATGGCTAGATCGAGTGTAAACAAACAATTCATAACATATGAATTCAGATCTAGAAGAATACCTTGAGTTACTTGCTTGAAAACTTCTTCTTTTTGGAGCTTAGAGTCACAATTGTCACTCCTCTAATGGCTTACAAACACCTACTAGCAAGAAGATGATTTAAGAGAGGGAGAGAGGTGAGAAATCGGCTCTAGGGTATTCTCAATCATACAATGGCCGATATCTCCAACCCTAACGGCCTATTTATACTGTGAGCTCCTAGGGTTTCACCTTAAACCCTAATTGGATAACTTAGCCTCAAATCCATCCAAAGATCCTTCTAGATAAGGCCTTGGACGATTTCTAATATATCCATATCCTAAAATCGTCCCCTCCTATGTCCATAAGGATTCATAGCCCAAAATACAACTATCACACATTTGATAGTTTATGCCCCTTTATTAAATTAATCTCTTTAAGTCACAAAATTAATTCCTAATTAATTTATGACTTGTATTAATCAAATAACATTACTATTCCTTTAACATATTATTCTTATAATATATTAATAATAGTATGTCTTCTCTCTATATAAATCACCCTGTTAAGTTGCTATGGTGAAGGCAACCCAAAAGGACCATGCACAACCGGGTCAAGTACTTACCAATTATAGTTACAGCCTTAGACACTAATCCAACCGTCTCCCACTTAGATAAGTCTAGTAACTATAACTACAAACATAATCCGATTAGCAATCGTAGCTCTCAAAGACGTTGTCAACTCTAATCTTATCAGTATCATGTCCTTTAGATAAGGGATCGTACAGTCCTCTATTTTGATATCGTGCAGACAATCTCATGAAACATTGTCATACTTATTGTCTAGCAATTATTTTCTTGATCTCAGATATATATGACATAGAACTTAATTCAACACATCAATTCAGTCCTGACTGGGCCCGGCACATAAGTCAAATCAAATCATCGAGCGGTCGTGATATCGCTTTTACCCTCTTAGGATAAAAGTAACAGCTAAACTTCGATTTATATGCATTTACTTATTCACTAATCAACTATACACAACAATGCGTTTTATGACATCAATTTACTGATGCGGTTTCGCATTATCAATGCACAACCAATTAGTAAATAACAAACCATATATCTAGGTTTTAAGACCATATGATATTATCGTCTTGCGATCACTTGTGGTACATTCCTTAAAGTGATTCCAGTAAGCGCGGGTTTATTCCAATGCTCAAAACTTGTTCATAAGCACTCATGAATGTTGCAGCAAACCTTTGCTTTGTCTAATACCATTTAGACAATCTACACACCAATTCATGACAATCTTTATTCATACCTACTTCCAACATATGAACGATTGTGGACTGTTTGAATAATTCTATTATACTTAATAAAATCAATTATTCTGGAAGTCAAAACATGCAAAGTGAAATAATAGTTAAACATAAGACAAAACTTTTAAATAATACTCCTTTATTCAATCACCAAATGTCAATTACATTTATCAATTACAACTTTCCAAACTATCTTATCTAAACTAATATCATCCTTCAGCCCAATGCTCCTAGCATGCTGCAAGTGCTTAACCCTGCTCAATCCCTACGTAAGCGGATCTGCTAGGTTATCCTCTGATGATATCCTCTTAACCACGAGGTGTCCTTCTTCTACTCGATGTCTAATAAAGTGATATCTTCTGCCGATATTCCGAGATCTACTATGATCCCTTGGTTCCTTGGTCAAGGCAACCACTCCTTGATTATCACAGAAAATTTACATAGGTTCTTTGATGGCAGGCACAACTCCAAGGTCACCAATGAAGTTCTTCAACCATATCGCCTCCTTTGACACTTCGCTTGCTGCAATGTACTCTGATCCGCACGTTGAATCAGCTATAGTTACCTGCTTGGAACTTTTCCAGGTTACTGCTCCTCCATTAAGGGTAAAAACCCAGCCCGACTGCGAACGGTAGTTGCCCCTGTCGCTCTGGAAACTGGCGTCACTATACCCTCCCACCTTTAAGTCATCACTCCCTCCGAGGACTAGAAACCATTCCTTGGTCCTC
Source organism: Lactuca sativa (assembly GCF_002870075.4). Classification (NCBI taxonomy): domain Eukaryota; kingdom Viridiplantae; phylum Streptophyta; class Magnoliopsida; order Asterales; family Asteraceae; genus Lactuca; species Lactuca sativa. Next base: position 153,827,347 of record NC_056623.2, on the reverse strand, counting down.
CGAAGGTACTTAAGGATATTCTTGACCGCAATCCAATGCGCTCTGCCAGGGTTCCCTTGATATCTACTAATCATGCTCAAAGTAAAGGCCACATCAGGGCGAGTACAAGTCATATCATACATGATCGAGCCTACAACGAAAGCGTAAGGTACTTGACTCATCTCAGCTATCTCGGCTTCAGTACTCGGACGTTGAGTCTTACTCAACTTGGCATTACTTTGTATCGGTAGTTCTCCCTTCTTCGAGTTTTCCATACTAAAATATTTTAGTACCTTATCTAAGTAAGTATTCTGACTAAGTCCTATTAGTCTCTTACTTCTTTCTCTCACTATCCTTATTCACCAAATATAGGAAGCCTCTCCGAGGTCATTCATAGCGAAACACTTCCCGAGCTAGGACTTCACTTCTTGTAGAGTCGGGATCTCGTTTCCCATGAGCAGTATGTCATCGACATACAAGACGAGGAAGCGAACTATAATCCCACTTGCTTTGACAAATACACATGATTCACCTTCGCTTCGTACAAATCCAAACTCTTTGACTTTCTCATCAAAGCAAATATTCCATCTGTGAGATGCTTGCTTAAGTCCATAAATGGACTTCTCAAGCTTGCACACTCTATTGGGATGCTTGGCATCGACAAAACCCTCTGGTTGAGCCATGTAAACATCCTCAATGAACGTCCCATTAAGGAAAGCGGTCTTGACATCCATTTGCCATATCTCATAATCATGAAATGCAGCAATAGCTAATATCATCCTTATAGACTTTATTTTCGCAACTGGTGAGAAGGTCTCATCATAGTCAATTCCGGGAGTTTGAGTAAAGCCCTTCGCCACCAATCGCGCCTTATACGTGTGTACATTCCCATCTATGTCGGTCTTCTTCTTGAAGATCCATTTGCACCCAACCGTCTTATGTCCGGGCACATTTTCAACCAAATTCCAAACTTGGTTGTCATATATGGACTGAATCTCGCTGTCCATCACCACTTTCCATTTCGCAGACTCTGGGCCTGCCATGGCTTCCTTATAGCTATTAGGTTCATCTAGATTTATTAGTGTACCATCATTAATATACATGTCCCCTTCAGTAGTAATGTGAAAACCATAAACTGGGGTTGAACTCTAACTCTTTCGGAACGTCTAAGAGGTAATGACTTGTTAATTGGTTCAACCGGAGTTTCCTCCTCGGGTTGAGCGCCACCGGTAGAGGTTCCTTTATCACTCGACTCTTGAATCTCTTCAAGATCGATCTGCCTCCCACTGTCTCCATGGTTTATGAGTTCTCGTTCTTGGAAAACCCCTCTTCTCGCAATGAAGACAACATTGTCACTCAGTCTATAGAAGATATATCCAAAGGATTTCTGCGGGTAGCCGATGAAAATACATCGCTCACTACGAGGTTCGAGCTTGTCGTGAGTCTCTCGTCTTACGAAAACCTCACAACCCCAAACCTTGATATGTGCCAACAAGGGAGCTTTCCCTGTCCACATCTCGTGAGGTGTTTTGGCAACCTTCTTTGTAGGGACTCAGTTAAGGATATGGGCGGAAGTCTCTAAGGCATACCCCCAAAATGAGATAGCTAGTGAAGCACGACTCATCATAGAACGAACCATGCCCAACAAGGTTCGATTGCGTCTTTCTGCCACACCATTCAACTACGGTGTCTTAGGTGGCGTCAATTGTGAAACTATTCTGCATTCCTTGAGATAGTCGTGGAATTTAAGACTTAGGTACTCTCCTCCTCGATCAGATTGAAGCATATTGATCTTCCTGCCCAATTGATTCTCCACTTCATTCTTGAACTCTTTGAACTTTTCAAACGTTTCTGACTTGTGCTTGATTAAGTAAATATACCCATATCTACTATAATCATCAGTAAAAGTCACGTAGAAGCGGTTCGCATCCTTTGTGGTGGATCTAAAGGGCCCACATACATCGGTATGTATGAGATGCAATAAACCCTCACCCCTCTCATAAGTGCCAGTGAAGGGTGACTTGGTCATCTTTCCATGTAAACAAGATTCACATGTGTAATATTCCCTAAGGTCGAATGACTACAACACTCCATCCTTTTGGAGTTGGGCTATGCGTTTCTTGTTGACATGTCCAAGACGACAATTCTACAAACATGCTTTATCCATACTATTGGAAGAATCCATACACAACACATCATTTCCTAGTTTATCTACAACCATAACAGTTTCATAAATTCCATTATAAGGCATTACTTCAAAGTATAAAACACCATTTAGATAAGAAAAAATAGAACCATTCATATTATTAAACGAATATCTAAATCCTTGTCTAATCAAACCATGAAATGAAATGATGTTTCTTGCCATGTCTGGCAAATAGCAACAATTATTTAAATCTAAACCTAATCCTTTACTAAGAACTAAAGAATACACTCCAATCTTGGTGACAGGCAGTGATCTTCTGTTTCCCATGATTAGATTTATTCTTCCATGCTCCACATCCATATTTCTTTTTAGTGCCTACAAATCAGAACGAATGTGGTAACCAAATCCTGTAACAAGAACCCAAGAAATATCATGAGATAAATCATTAGATTTAATTGTGTAAATACCTGCGAAAGACGGCTTGATCTTCCCATCCTTGGTGGCTTGTAGATATTCTGGGCAGCTTCTCTTCCAATGCCCTATTTATTGGCAATAGTGTCACTCTGCCTCCTTTGGGTTAGAGTTGGGCTTAGCAGGGCCATATTTGGTCCAACTAGAAGAGGAACCATCTTGGGACTTTCCCTTGTTGTGGCTCTTTGACGGAGCCTTCCTCTTCTTCCCCTTTCTTTGCCCAATAGCCAAAACAGGAGCAGCGAGTGGTGCGGGAGTTGGTGTAACAGACTTTTCCTTGAGGTTGCTCTCAGCAGTCCTTGGAGTTTGCTTAGGGTGACCTCTTCCTTGTTCATGTGGTAGTTCATCTTAAATTGGTTGTAGCATGAGGGCAAGGAGTGATTCTCCACTTCCCATCTTAGCGATGATCACGTTGGTGATGATCTCATAGCGCTCTTGCCTCCCGCTTTGGTGGTACCTCTCCATTAAGTCTTGATGCATTTCATAGGGATACATGTCCTCATAGGACTTTTGGAATTCTTGGTTCAGAGTGGCTATCATGATGCAATGGACTTTCGTTGCATCACGTTCGTGGGTCTCAAACACAGCCATCTCTTCGGGAGTAGCGATTTCTGGGTTGACCTTCTCGAGCTTTTCGTCGAGGACATACTCTTTGTCCTCGTAGCGTGAAACCGTGTGGATGTATCTTATCCATTCGCTAAAGTTCGTTCCATCGAAAGTCACCTTTTGGCAAAGACTCATTAATGTAAATGAGTTAGCAGCAGCGTTGTTTGCGTTCGACATCTACAAATAGAAAGGACAAAGTTTTATTAGAATTGAATCCCTAATTAAACATCCAAAATGAAAAATTAGGGCTAGGACCCAACAACATTATTCACATATTAGAAAAGGGATGTCGTAATCCAACACACAAATAATTTGGAGGTAACTGAATGACGATTCACTAGTTCTTCACCATGAAAAACATAACCTTAAGTTTTAAATGCATTGAGAATTCCTAGATTTTCATGGAGATTCATTTAACTTTTCAATGGCATGTTTAAATATCGATATGCCCCTCTCGTTTGTTACTGGGATGCCGAAGATCACAAAGTGGGTATGAATAACCATGCAAATCTACATGGTGCCTTCATTGTTACAATCACCTATTTGATGTGCCAGTAAACCACACGCGCTCCATCGAACTATGATAAACAATGAATCACCCTTTTCCACCTTTTCTTAGAACCAATTAGTGTGTCGGTAAACCACACACGCTCCACTAACTTCGTAGCAAGGGTGCAAAGTGTAATTTCATGGTATTACATCAATTCACTCTTGCCTAAAGTAACTAGGATTGGGAATTTGGAAAAACATGTAGTTACTTTATATTTTATCATTATACTTTTAATGAGGAGAGAGAGACTTGCCCTCTCCTACCCGTTCGGCTAACGACCCTCCACCAATCAAGTAAGCGGTGGGTGTGAGTGTACACCAATTAAGCGCCATTTTATAGGCAGCAACCTTATACCCACCTTATAGACCGGCTTCGTGAATGAGGCCTACTAACGGTAAGACTAGCATTTTAATTATACTTATAGATTCATTAAGCTTTTAATAATATAATAGTATAGGGTTGAATTTTAAACTTGTAAAACTCTAGGGGTTGAAATTTAAATTCTTCTAAATTAAACTTTCAATCATAAAATTCAAGTTTAAAAACTTCGGGACAAATTTTGAACTTTTCAAAACTAAAGGGATCAAATAACAAATAATTCAAATCAAATAATTAATTTCATAATTATCTATATTTCACCTAATCCAATTTTAGTCATTAGATAATTACCAAATAATTTTAAATAGTCCATATTTATCATATAAATAATCAATATTCAAAAGATTTGAAATTGTCAATTGTTATGTCAATCATAATCATTAAATTAAGTCAAAATTCGGATTTTCACATAACAAAACGTTTTAGGTATCAAATCCAAGACAAAACAGCAACAAAATCTCGAAATATTCTCTGCCTGACGCTTGGACTCGCCGAGTCAGCTCTAGATTCGCAGAGTAGGCCCAACTCGCTGAGTCCAGACACTAACTCGCCGAGTTGGGTCGGGCAGAGGCCAAGAAAAACGATTTTCAGCAAGCAAAACAGTTAAGCATCACATTCAATTGAAACTAATCAAGGCTCTGATACCACTGATGGGTTTGAGCCATAAGAACTTTCCTATGTGCACATGCAAACCCTAAAGCTTGGATCTAGGTTTCTCTAGTTGAACATGCAATATATCCAAGACTTCCATGGCTAGATCTAGTGTAAACAAACAATTCATAACATATGAATTCAGATCTAGAAGAATACCTTGAGTTACTTGCTTGAAAACTTCTTCTTCTTGGAGCTTAGAGTCACAATTGTCACTCCTCTAATGGCTTACAAACACCTACTAGCAAGAAGATGATTTGAGAGAGAGAGAGGTGAGAAATCGGATCTTGGGTATTCTCAATCGTAGAGTGGCCGATTTCTCCAACCCTAAGGGGCTATTTATACTGTGAGCTCCTAGGGTTTCACCTTAAACCCTAATTGGATAACTTAGCCTCAAAGCAATCCAAAGATCCTTCTAGATAAGGCCTTGGACAATTTCTAAGATATCCATATCCTAAAATCATCCCCTCCTATATCCATAAAGATTCATAGCCCAAAATACAACTATCACAAATTTGACAGTTTATGCCCCTTTATTCAATTAATCTCTTTAAGTCACCAAATTATTTCCTAATTAATTTATGACTTATATGAATCAAATAATATTATTATTCATTTAACATATTATTCTTATAATATATTAATAATAATATGTCTTCTCTCTATATAAATCACCCTGTCAAGTTGCTATGGTGATGGCAACCCAAAAGGACCATACACAACCGGGTCAAGTACTTACCAATTATAGTTACAGCCTTAGACACTAATCCAATAGAAAGAAGGCAGGTTCCAAGACGAATGAAACAGAAGGACCATCCATAAAACCTGCCAAATCCATGAAACGCAAAGCAGCCGAAGGTGATTCTTCTGCTCCCAAGAAGATAAAGAGAATGGATCGAAGAAGGCAAACTCCTTCACCTTCCCATTTGGAACAGAACGCCGAGCAGTCTGCAGGTAATGAAGAGGAAGAGCAGCAGAGGGGGACTACACATCCTTGATCTCTAATACCAGAGACTGTTGTTCTTGAGCATATTCCAACTCCTCCTCCATCTCCACCTAAGACAACCGTTTCAGTTTCGGTTGCTCCTCCACCTCCAACTTCCTCTTCACAACCTACTTCCACAGCTACTTCCCTATCTCCTGTAAGTTCAACTCCTATCACCTCTACTCCATTACCACCTCCTATTTTCTCCCAATCTACCTTCACCACTACACCTATCATTACCTCTAGCACATACTCTCCTATCAACGTCAACACATCTGATGTGGGGTCGAAGACTGAAGACCCTCCTAAAGTCACTACAGATCCTATTTCCCCAACCCTTTCCGATGGTTCTAATCCAGTTCTTGGAGGAGATGGATTTAAATTTGATTCGACTTACTATAGTCCCTACCGAATTCCAAGTGAAGAAGATGAATCTTCACTAGCAACCAAGCAACAAATTCGAAAGCGTTCATGAAAAGCTTGATACGTTGCTGGATTCCACGAAGATATATAATGACGTGGTTCTCAAGGTGTTTATGGATACATCACTACAACAATACACTGATTCAATTGACAAATCTACAACTGCTATCGATGATTCCACTTCCTTGTGTAAACAAGCTATAGCTGATGTTAAAGATCTTATCCATGACTCCAAGGTTTTTCTTGACTCTCTCAAGGGTCCTGCTGACATGAATGCTGCCAAAGTCACATAGTCTATTGATTCGCTTTCTCAATCCCTTCATGCTGAGCAGACCAAGTTTGAAACAGTTTGTTCCGACATCTTTGCACACAACAAGACCTTCTTGTCTTCCATTGACACTTGGTTTGAGAAGCTTACTACTGATCTACTCATGGAAAGATAACTCATATATGATCTTACTCAACAGGCTGCACTAACTGTAGTACAACATGCAACACTTGCTAAGGCAGAACACGAGATTTCTTTGTTGAAAACAGAAAGAGCTATCTTTTGCAGTTGTGCTGGGGATGTTCCATCTCAGCTACACAACAGGCTTCAGTCTCATGATCCTATTCTCACACTTACTATTCGCAATCATTTGACCTCCAAACTCCTTCCCTCACTTGAACTTCTACGAGAAATGAAGGGTGTTTTGGAGAAAATTGTTCCTCTAAAACAAGGGGGAGAAGAGAAGCCTCAACCGATTCCAACAATTGTTCCCTTTAAACTGAAGGTTAAAACCGAACTGAAGGATAATGTAGCTTCGGGTTCTGGTGTTAAAGAAAAGAAAAGGCACGTTCTTGGAGAAGATGATGAAAGTAATGAAGATCAAGGGACTCTCACTGAGATCCTGAACCGAAAGAAAAGGGATCAGGAGCTAGACGAGACTCTTAGAATTGCTAAGGAAGCAGAAGAAAGAGAAAGGAAGAAGAAAGAAGAGGATGATGCATTAAATTGCAAGATGATGTTGTTCCCTCTTTGGACTAGGGAGACGTTGATCAAAGAAGCTATAGAGTTTCCAAGCACAATCTGGCTGGAACGTGTAACTTCTTTTGATTGTGATAATACAAGGGATTCGCAGTTCAACATGTCGATCACTCGAAAGGCGTTTATTTTTCATTGCTTCGAACCGACAGTCGAAGTCCCATCAGCTCATCCTCAAGTGGACCGTGAACTGATTGATTTTTATCTCAAGTTTGGTCAGCCTCAGTACCTGACCTGGAGTGCACAGAAGATTACAATGGTAAAGGTTCTGAAACCTTCACCTGCAGGGAAGTTTACTAATGTTTCTTTCAAAATAAGCCGAGGTTCGGACAACTCGGTTTTCGTTATTTCCCTGGCAGATCTTCCCAACCTGAACCCTCACGATTGGATCCTTCTATTCAATATCCTACTTACCAATGCGAAGGAGTATGAGCCGATTTTGGGAAATTTGAAGAGAATGTTGGCATCTTATATCCATGAAGTTGCAAAGATGGATCAGGAAATTGCTAATGTTCAAAGGACGAAACCGATGGTGAAGCCTACTGCTAAACCAGGAGATTTCAACAAAATGACTCTCGGTCAAATCAATTCTGCTCACCTCACAGTTATGTTTACAAGGGCCAAAGGTGAAAGATTTTTGTTTGCTCTTGTGGACAAACACTTGTTCCCAATTGACTTCCTAGAACACATCATCAACATCATTCATCGATGTAAGGCGAATTCAGAGTCATATATGAAGAACTTCACAGACATGCTCCGGTGGTACATTACTTTCAGGAAAATTCTTTTAGCCATTATACCGGGTGTGTTCAAGACTGTGAAGAAATCCATGATTGCTCAACCGAACTGAGCTCTCGGCTCCATGGATGCAAAGGGGGAGATTGTAGGATTATTGTGTTGCGTCATGGGCTGATATTTTGTATAAACCGTATTGGGCCTGTCCATCCTTTATTTACTAGGATTATGTAGTATATAAAGTGCATGCATGTATGCATTAAATTAGATCAAGATTCTTTATCTTTATTATAGTTTGTAACCCTAAACACATCCACATTAGAAATTCTTAATCGAGCTCTTCTAAGGTGTGAAAGTTTCAATCATTCGACAACGTTTGAGCCATACTTGTGTTTTTCGTATTATTTTTATGTTTTCTATTTAAAATCTATCGATCCTACTTGAGTTAATTTCATCGGTATTGTTTCCTCTGGATAGTTCAGGTGGATGATGTGTTTTTGTATGTGGCAACCTTACTTCAGTTTTTTAGGCCCACACTAGTTCTTGTGTAGAAATGCTTTGACACTAGCGGTGTATTTGTTTGGGTTAGTGGAAACAATTATGGCTGACCCGATGCATGTGGTGAACTTAACGATTCCATGGATTGTTGATTGTATGGCCTGTAGTTTATAAAGTGTCTGTCGTTCGATCAAAATATTATGTTCTGCTAGAAAACACAAAAATGAGAATTCAGTTGTTCGTGTGACCGTGTCTTTTTCATCGTGGCTAACTAATATGTACATGCGATGTATGGTGCCCAATGGTCATAGTCTAAATCTTGTGAACCCGACAAGTGGACTACCAGTCGGAGGTTTTAGGCCCTCCTTCCAGCAAGAGGACAGCTGTCTGAAGCAATATTCATAGACTATATCGGTGTTGCTAGCGTTGTCTGTGTATACATGATGAACTTTAGTTTTGGTGTATGTATCCAGTGAGCACGATGTAACACCGTAAATTTCAAAACAAATTTTCACATTTTAACAACATATTTCATTCGTTAGTATTATAAAATCTTGTTGTTCACATATCAATTCATAAGTACAACCCAAGATCGTAAAGTATGAAATCTCCTCTGTGTGTGTGTACTGATCATGCCAGCGCCTTCCCGCGATCCTCATTGGTACCTGAAACACATAACACAACAACTGTAAACATAAATGCTTAGTGAGTTCCCCAAAATACCACATGCAACACATATTAGCCACTCGAGGCTATAACTCTATGGGACCTCTGGCCCTAACTCTGTGGACCCTCTGGTCCAAACTCTGTGGACCTTCCGGTCCTAACTTTGTAAACTCTGGCATACACAGAACATAATCAAATGGTAATAATGCACTGCAACATATCACATAAATAGAATACAAGATATACAATCACATAAATCTGCTTACCACTCAAGGTAAAGTATAGTGAGAAGACTCACTTCGGATACTCGGTGAACCTCGAACTCTGAAATATAGCACTAGCCTCCGCCTAATCACATAAATAATTTCCCTAATTAATACAGCTTCTAAAGTCTAGGCTAACCCCTTTCTGTAAGTTCTCTAAGAAGGGTAAAAGACCATTCTACCCCTCTTATGGCTCATAAGTCCAAACATTGACTAAACCCTAAAAGTCAATGAAGTCAACTCAAGTCAACGGTCAAACTTTGACCAGACTAGTCAAGTGCACTCAGGCGACTCGGCGAGTCCACACTTGTCCTCTGAAGTCTTCTAAGCCTCGCTTGGAACGACGAGTTCCCTCTCCACTCATCGGGTTACTCAGCAACGAATCGCGGGGCAACCCCGACTCGACTCATCGAGTCCACTTATGAACTCGGCGAGTTGCTGCCATGACAGCACTGAAATGACCTTCCGTTACACCCCAAAACCGAGAACGGCGGCATACGTTCTAGGGTCGAGAACGTCATGTCAAGTATCACAACATATGCAGTATAGTAATCAAAGTACAACAACCATTTCATTAGTAGTAATAATTTTACATGGGTTACATTTAGCAACAACACCAAGAGTAAAATACAGAGAATAACATATAAAGCAGCTCGATAAAAGTTTGTCCACACAAAAGCTCCAGGAGTGTACCCGTCTACCGACGACTTGAGAACACAAGTTATTTTGAAATTGAGTATCAGCATTTTTAATGCTGATGACTTCATAAGTATTTAAGGACATTGGTATAAAAACATGTTTTACTTTAAAATAATCTCGCACAATGATGGTGGTTTAGAATCTACAGAGTGTTAGAATTCTTCCCCGAAAATCCTATATTTTCTAAATAAAAGCAGTCTTCTACCAAGACCCAATTGTTCTAGGTTTAAACCAAGGAGTAATTTCCCAAAAAATACTATCATTATCAAAATATAGCTTTTACTTTAAAGGAATTGTGAAAAGAATCACAAGTAAAGGTAATAGGGGAAAATAATATTATACCTCAGCAATAATACTGCTAGCGAAACTAAATAAAACATAGACTCTTGGAGGGTATCGAATGGACAATACGCCTGGCTCAGTCTAAAGATGAATAAAACATAGACTCCAGGAGTGTATCGAATGAACAATACGCCTGGCTCAGTATAAAGACGAATAAAACATAGACTCCAGGAAGGTATCGAATGGACAATACACCTGGCTCAGTCTAAAGATGAATAAAACATAGACTTCGTGAGGGTATCGAATGGACAATACGCCTGGCTCAGTCTAAAGAAGAATAAAACATAGACTCCAGGAGGGTATTGAATAAACAATACGCCTGGCTCGGTCTAGAGGTGAATAAAACATAGACTCTAGGAGGGTATCGAATGGACAATACGCCTGGCTCAGTCTAAAGATGAATAAAACATAGACTCCAGGAGTGTATCGAATGAACAATACGCCTGGCTCAGTATAAAGATGAATAAAACATAGACTCCAGGAGGGTATCGAATGGACAATACACCTGGCTCAGTCTAAAGATGAATAAAACATAGACTCTATGAGGGTATCGAATGGACAATACGCCTGGCTCAGTCTAAAGATGAATAAGACATAGACTCTAGGAGGATATCGAATGAACAATACGCCTTGCTCAGTGTAAGGGTGAATAAAACATAGACTCCAGGATGGTATCGAAAGAACAATACGCCTGGCTCAGTCTAAAGATGAATAAAACATAGACTCCAGGAGGGTATCGAATAGACAATACACCTGGCTCAGTCTAAAGATGAATAAAACATAGACTGCAGGATGGTATCGAATGAACAATACGCCTGGCTCAATCTAAAGATGAATAAAACATAGACTCTAGGAGGGTATCAAATGGACAATACGCCTGGCTCAGTCTAAAGATGAAAAAACATTGACTCTAGGAGGGTATCGAATGAACAATACGCCTGGCTCACTCTAAAGATGAATAAAACTTTGACTGCAGGAGGATATCGAATGGACAATACACATGGCTCAGTCTAAAGATGAATAAAACATAGACTCCAGGAGTGTATCGAAAGGACAATACGCCTGGCTCAGTCTAAAGATGAATAAAACATCGTCTCCAGGAGGGTATCAAATGAACAATACGCCTGGCTCAGTCTAAAAGTGAATAAAACATAGACTCCACGAGGGTATCGAATGAACAATAAGCCAGGCTTAGTCTAAAGATGAATAAAACATAGACTCCAGGAGGGTATAGAATTGACAATACACCTGGATCAGTCTAAAGATGAATAAAACATAGACTCCAAGAGGGTATTGAATGGACAATACGCCTGGCTCGGTCTAAAGATTAATAAAACATAGACTCCGGGAGGGTGTCGAATGAACAATACAACTGGCTTAGTCTAAAGGTTAATAAAAGGGTTGAATGTGAACTCGTATGTAACCATGCTTATTGACGGTCGAATACCTGATGACCTTCCAGGCCACGCGTACAGTTGGTAACATTATGTCACCCATGGGCCTTATCGGCTCGGACTGTAGCTAGCAGTCAGGATGCCGGAGTTTGTATTTTGGAACTTATTTTTCAATGTGTCAAGCTCGACAGTTAGATTGGCAATCTCTACTTGAGCATAATTATATTGTTCTTATTTAATACTATATTCTTCCTTAATTCTTTTTAGGTCTTTGGTTTAGGCCTCTAATTGTTGTTTTAAGGGTTTTTGAGCTATTCTGAGAGTGTATCCTTCATATTTAAGGTCCTTAATTTCCTTAATTAATAAATCATATTGATCACGTTAAAGTTTAAACGTATCGGTACAGGCTTGAGAACAGGAAGTTTCATTAACCTTGGTGATTGACTAACTCTTTATTCACCAAAAAAAGTAATTTACCAAAAATAGAACTGATTGCGAAGCCAAAAGAAATGGCCTTTGACAGCAAACCTCGAAAGTCAAACTTCAAATGTCAAGCTTGAAAGTCAGACCTAAAAGTCAAACTTGAAAGTCAAAAGTCAAATTTGAAAGCCAAAGTTGAAAATCAAACTTTTTGTCCAAGAAAAAATAGCCTTGATCGAAAACAAAAATTTCTAGATTGAAAACGAAGATTTCTAAACCAAAAACGAGGGTATTTGACAAAAACGCGCCTTTGTGACCAAAAGTGAGGCCTTAAAACTAAAGACGAAGTTATTGGATCGAAAATACGGCAATTTGACCGAAAATAAGTCAAAAACTGGAAAATCTGAGATTATAGCCGAAATTGCGAGCCCTGAAAATTTGAACTAAGAAAAAGGGATGAAGAAGCAGAAAGTCCGAACCGAAGAAGGTCCAAACTGAAGAGGATCAAACCGAAATCACGATGAAATCCGAGGTCGAGAAGCTGTAGCGGTCCGAAACCAGCTGTGCCAAGGTCAGTCGACCGAGAAGGAGGCGGGAACTTCGGACCGAGAACCCACACTTTTTACCGAGAACTATTGCTGACCTAACAGTGTCCGAGATTTCCAAGGAACCTTGACCGAGACCGAGGTTTGGCACAGAGATGTCACAAATTTTGACCTAAAACACACAAAACATTCCGAAAACACAGGATTTTCAAATCTTTAATGTCAAACTTGATCAAAACTCTAAAAATACAAAGAACACGAAAAATAATGGACAAAAATTCATAAAATATAAATCAAAAGCAATAAGAAACTCCAAGAAAAACTGTTTGCAATGACCCGATTGATACCGATCCAAGCTCTGATACCACTTGTAAGTCCCAAAATTGCTATGATGTATCAATCGGATTCACTTGATGGTGCAGAATCCCAATCAAGTGAATGATGCAAGAACTAATATGGAATAAGAATGAAATGTTAGTCTTCAATGCACACTATATTAATCAATAGTCGGGTACACAAGACTCTTAATGACACACTGTTCTCTCTTGTTTTTCTCCAAAAACATGTTCTAAGAAATATGGCAACCCCCAAAACGTTCCACACCCTTTACAAGGCTCAAATGACAGTATTTATGCCTAGACCTAATAACAAGGCCCAAGCCCAAAACCGAAACAAAACAATATTAATCCTAACAGAAATCACATGAGATTTCGATCCAATTACAAAGGAACTCAAGGGGATTACGGCCCAAGACCGAAAACCATAAAGGACTAGAAAAGTGAAGTATAAACCATAAATTATGACCTAACAAAGAGATATATCTACCAGTCTTGAAGATGGTTTAAACACACACACATATACTATCTAACTATGGTTTATAAGCTTAAGAAGTCTGGTTGAATACTTTAACTGTACTAGAGAACAAAATTTGATCATAATTGTGTTTGGTAATTTTTCTTGATCATAGATAATTATCTTAGATATATCTTACATAGCCCAACTATCCTTAATAATTAATTCTTTGTTTGCTTTTTTATGACCATTACATAGTAGTTAATGAATTGGTAAAAATGTGAGGATATCGGATTAAGAATTCTAATTATATTTATATTGGTAATGAATTGATTAAATCAATGTTTAGAAAGTTCCCATAGGAAAAAGGCGGATTCAAAGCAAAACGAAAGTGTTTTCTCAAGCTTGATAGACAATTGTTTGTAGTTAAGTTTTGCTTATTTTAAGATAATTGAATAATTTAAGTTAATCTGAACTTGAAAAGTCAGATAAAACCCCCAATTTAATTATTGTTTTTTGATTGATTTTTAGTAGTTATTTTATTAGCTAAATTTGTTCCCTGTGTTGGATACCCAACTTAGCTAAACTAATCTATAAATTTGACTATGTAAACTGCCTATGTGAAATTAGTAGTTAAATAGGTTAATATTATAATATTAAAACTAGATAGTACATAAATTGCACATCAACAAGTAAATTAACTTGTCTTTCACGCATATTTATATGTTATTGATCTTCAAGATAAGACTCGTTCGAAATTATCTATGATCTTCCTTGGAAAATATTTCATGAATACCGATCTCCCGATCATTGATGTCAACAAATGGAAAATCACCATGAAATTTGATGCAGAAACCACTGACTTTAACATCTTTAAAGCAATGAGGCACCCTACCAACGTTTCTCCATTTTATCAAGTTGATGTGATTGATCCAATAACCTAAGAAGTATATGATTTATCTCATGGGGATATTTTGAAGATAATACTTTAAATGAGCCATCATTGTGAGAGTTTAAAGAAAAAGTTGGATGTGTATATATTGGAATCGGAAGTTGAAGAAATTATGAAGAGTTTTGGAAGTTAACACGTCAACAAAGAAAGATGTCTCTCAGGTTGCCTTGTCTTATTCTCCTAAAATAATGCCGCCTTCCATTTTCCACCCACACGTACTTAAATTAAAATTCTACCTATTCACTTGAAGTATGCTTACCTAGGTAAATACGAGACTCTACCGGTGATCATCTCCTCTCAATTGAAGATTTTGAAGAAGACCAATTGGTTAGAGTTTTGGAAGATCATAAAGAGGCCATTAGGTGGACAATAGCGGATATAAAATGGGTTTGTCATAATGTAAGCACATGCAAGATTCTCATGGAAGACGATTGCAAACCTAGGAGAAAAGCTCAAAGAAGATTAAAACCTCCAATGATAGAAGTAGTCATGAAGGATATAATCAAGCTCCTCCATGTACATATGATATACCCTATTTTCAATTCCAAATGGCTGAGTCTGGTTCAAGTGGTTCCAAAGAAAACGGGAATCATGGTTGGTGAAATTAACAAGGGAGTAATGGTACCTACTTGATCTCAAAATGGATAGAGGGTGTGCATAGATTATAGAAAGTTGAATGCAAGTATAAGAAAATACCATTTTCTCCTTCCTTTCATTGACCAAATGTTAGAGAGGTTGTCAGGAAACTTACATTATTGTGGCCTTGATGGGTACACGGGTTTTCATGAAATACCCATCGCCCTTAAAGATCAAGAGAAAATGACTTTTACATGCTCCTTTGGCACATCTTCCTACAAGAGGATTCCTTTCTGATTATGCAATGTACCCACCACATTCCAAAGGTGCATGGTGCGCATCTTCTTCGAGTATGTTTATAATATGTAACATCTCGAAATCTAGGCTTAAGTTTCTCGTTAAAATACTAATAATAATAATAATAATAAGAATAATAATAATAATAATAATAATAATAGTAATAATAATAATTATAATAACAATGATAATTATAATAACAAATAAAATAAATAGATAGATAAATAAATAACATAGACAACGAATAATTAGTTTTTGAAGTAGAATAAAACATTTTAGAGATCAAGAATAAAAAAATTTGCAATATTTTGGAAATAAGGACTATATGTGTCAAGTTCTCCAAAATATGATTTGACTTGACTTTGACCCATTTTGGCTACTTAGGATTAGGTTTCTCGTGTTTTGATGGGGAAGGACATGGAATGTACACTAGCAATGTTATATTCCAAGTTATTAGAACATTGGGTCACAATTACAAAAAACTCAAAATTAAGGGGTGGAAAGTGTAAAATTTAGAAATAAAAGGCTCACACTCTTCATTCCAGCAGATGGGATCCATTTTGGGGTTTAGGTTGTTGAGAACTGGCGATTCAAGCATTGAAGATGATACAATCTGATCCCAAGCGTGTCTAGTTCATTTGGAGCACATTGTGAAGCAATCTAGTGGTCTAAGGTACAACTTCTTTCCCCCTTGGTGTGAAAATCCGAAATTCAATTCTTGTTTGGTTTTGAATACGGTTTTCATCTCATTTGAGGACTAGGGTTTTGTGTTCTAAGCAAACAAAAGTGATTATGTTAGCCTCTAGCTGAAATCTACCTTCCTATGGTTGAATTTCGGTGAGATTGCTAAATAACCGCAAACCAAAGATTTTCCAATGATAATGGTGATTTGATAATCTAGACCTTATATGATTCCATGAATATTCATAAAGGATTGATTGCAAATCTCCATAGAATATCACAATTCTAGAAATAGAAGAATCATTTACTTGGAATATGAAGTTTGGAGAGAAGTTTGGAGTATGAACTTTAATAGTGATTGTAGGTGATATAAGGAGGATGTAATGTTCATAATCAAAGTTCTATGCTATGGATTACGAATTGAAGGTCAAAATGAAGAATCTTCACATCCTAGAGTGGTTCTAGTGGTTGTTGGGACAAAAATGGCAATATAGAAAACTGTGGAATGAATTTGGCAATTCCGCAGTTGCCCTAAGTGCCTAGGATCCTTAGGATGTGTTTTAGCATGATGTTATGCATTTGGAACATTCTTTTGGACATTGAATGGTCTTGAAATGATTCAGTTGAGGATTAGATCTACCATTTATGCAATCTCATGAATGAAATCTCTAATTCCATTTCATGGATTTCAATGTTGAAGCTAGATAGTTTAGTGGTACGTTATCTGATGAATTTATAGTTGCATAATGAGTTCAAATAAACGTTTGGTTAATATATGATCATTTGAAGTCATTATAAAATATTAATAAGTTATGATGCTCATATAAGCAATCTAAAAACTCATTGACATCAAGAATGTCTTAATGATTAAGTTTTCATGAGAATAGAGCTTATATAAGTATTTAAGAAGTTCATAACCTTTATTTAGTCCTTAACAACCCTTTTTCAATGATAATGTTAATTATAAATTTTGGCACGAATAATTCAACTGGTGGGATTTCTATTCCTTACTCAAAATGAGCTGATCCTTGAGTAACTCACTAGACATTTCATTGTCTAACTTATTTTGGATGTATGTTTAGAATTAGAGGCATGGTGCTTAGGAGGTAGCATGGATTTTAGAAGACTCCCACTTAAGGGGAACTTGAAAATTTGTTATGATACCTGATGAACAACCTCGCTTCTTAAACTTTTATTTAACCTTTTGGGACCATTAAACTTTTATGCATGATTTTTAAACTTTTGAACATAAAAGAGTTTACATTTTGTTCGAAAATGATTTTACAATTGGGCCCTAGCCAGGGGTGTTATAGACTATAGTTGAAGTGTTCATGGATGACTACATCATATATGAAAATTGGTTTGATGAATGCTTGGGCAACCTCATGAAGATCTTTAAAATATGCATTGAGAAGATGTTGGTCTTGAACTTCGAGAAATGTTACTTGATGGTCAATCAAGGCATCATCTTGGGACACATCATCTCCAGGAAGGGAAGTAAAATGATAAATCAAAATTGATGTTATCCAAACCCTTCCTTTCCCAATATTTGTTAGAGAAGTGAGATCTTTCTTGGTACATCTAGGATTGCATATGTTTTTGATCAAATATTTTTTGAAGATCACAAGAGCATTGTAACACTCGTATCCTTAGGTATGATTTCTAATATTTAATCTTTTCCATTTATACAATTTGGGTCTCCTATGCTGGGTGTAGGATAGCCTCCTATGTTGGGCATAGTTAAAGAGCCCATGTAAGGGTTTAATGCTCTACGTTGGCCGTAAAGATATCTAAGATGGGCATAGGAGTGCATAATCTGATCCCTAATTGATGGAATTTGAACATTATTTAGAGGCTCTAACTCCTTGAGGGCCTCCTCATGCTCGACCTCCACTCTCTGATCCAGCAACCTAGAAACCATATCCATGTTGTGAGTGTCTAGAAGCCTTAGTGTGTATTCTTTGTATGCATTATTGAAGAATAATTCCATTAGAAAAGCAATTGTGAGCCCCAATCTTTATTGATCCAAACTTGCTCATGTTTTGCAGTAGGATGGTTAGTGACAGTTAGATAGGTCATCCTAAAGAAAGTAGTTATGTTATCCTTAACTTGTTCCTAGAGGGATACATTAAAAAGTCCCCTAGGTTTGTAGGCATATGCATTGGCGCAGCGTAGTGAGTCGCTCTAGCCTTGATCAGGACACTTGTTCAAGGAAGATGGTTCGGACAGTCGATTGATGTGAAAAGGTCATTACAATAGATGGTTCCATCATGGAGATGGTTCGATATTCCCCTCCTCATTTATACCTATCGCGTCAAGAGTAGTTTTCTTTCCCCTTTTCATTCTCGATTGCTTTAGAATTTTGTTTGCTCCCTCCTTCTTCTCTCTCGTGTTTGCACTAATACAACAATGCCAATTGATTGATCTGGAATCGAGCTGAATATGGAGGTGTTTGAGTCTCTGCACCTCTACTTTGGTTTCAAGCCGTAGCATGGAGTCTAGTTTGCAAGAAAGGGGCTACCATCCATTAGCCACCGATGGACAAGGTTGGAGTCCCCATCCTAATCTTTGAAGTGTGGTTTTGGTTACTGAAGACTGATTTCTTCAATGAAATCTTGTGTTTGTATGGATTTTTCTGTGGACAATTTCACCTCTAACTTTCTTTACAAGATAGTGGGGTTCGAATTGTCTTGCAAAGCACTTGGTGATCTTCCCTAATTTTGGGCATTTAACTCTTACTTTAACTCGTATACACAGTTTGGTGTTCATACCTTCTCTTAGGGGTGAAACATCCACATATTCATCATCAAAGAGAAGGCCCCTTGGAAG
Organism: Lactuca sativa; assembly: GCF_002870075.4. NCBI lineage: Eukaryota > Viridiplantae > Streptophyta > Magnoliopsida > Asterales > Asteraceae > Lactuca > Lactuca sativa. The sequence continues at coordinate 153,808,445 of NC_056623.2, read as the reverse complement.
ACCTGACAAGACAAGTGGTTTTGTGTTAATAAAAAACCTGGTTGGTTCTGGTCATCCATATTTGACAACTTTCTCTGGCCAAGCGCCATATTACTGTTGGGTGCTAGTCTGACTGTGGCACAGGCGTTGAGAAATATTTGTATCGTCGGAGAATATTTGGAGGATTTTAGCTTGGCGGAGGCAGGAATGAGTACCATTTGGCAGGCCCTAGGGAAGATGCCTCAGTTCTTTGTGGAAGAGGATGATGAGTACTCTTCTCCTCCTCCTCCCATTTTTGGTTTCTTTTCTTGGAGTAAAAAGGAGTTTGGTAACTCAATTTTTTGCACTTGCAGGTAAAGAAAAAGTCTTTTGCCTTGATATGGTTATGTGGAGCAAAAATACAAAGTCCATGTCTAGTATCATGAGATGGAGTAGGTGGAGACTATTCCTCTACCCTTTACTGCCGATCGGATGTTGGTGCTTGTTGCTCCTCCCGCCATTAGCGTTGAGGGATCCATTACCTTGGTCAACCCTAGTTTGGTGGATGTACGTAATGGTGGAATTTCCGATGACGATCCTCCCCCTTAAACCTCTAAAGATGAATAGGGGAAGGAGGTTTTGATTGAAAATGACCATACAATTACATAGCGTCGAATAATTTGGATGGAATCCCCTCTTGTAAAGATATGTGTTGGTGCTAACACTATTGGCAAGCATTTGTGCAAGAATTTTAACGTCGATTTTTTGTTGGGGGAGTCCGACATGATAATCGACATCCCCGGTGATGAGAACAGAATCGCCTCGGGAACCAAAGAAAGAAGAGGAGGATGTTACTTGCCTTGACATTGATGGGGGTAAGTGTAAAAGAAATTGGAGATTTCCCTCCAAACTGCTCTTGTCCATACTTGGTCTTCGATGATGGAAAACAACATTTCTGGCATTTACCCTTCTGTATTAGTGGCTCATGGCCTTTATCTCCAGGGATGGATACTTACTGATGTGTCTTTACTCACACAACATATTGTTGCGTTTGAGTGGTGTTGACATGAATTCCGTATGACAATAATGGAAGTACCGGGGTTCCTTTCCAATTCCCATATGGTGAACAACTTGCAATATGAAGTGGCCCAAATTTCCCCTTACTTGGTGGCTGCCACTAGGTGCCTGCATCATGTGGACACAAACTTTGCATAATTGATCATTGTCAAAGTGGAGCACGACAAATTGAGTGTAAAGTGATGTGTCTTAAGGATAGGAAGCGAAAGTTTGAAGAGCCCTACGATTTATTGGACAGGGAGAGAGCTTCAGTGGAGGATCAAGTGAAAAGCTTGGATAGCAAAGTGGAGAGCCTGTCACAGCAATTGGAGAACTTCACGGTGGAAAAGAGGGCTTTGGAGGAACAGGTAAAGAAGCAAGGTGAGAAATTGTTGATTGAGGAGTCGGAGAGAAGGATTTTAGAGCTGGACATGAAATGGCTACTCCAAAATGGTATTGTTCATATGGTAGATCAGGTCATCAAGAGCATTGAGTTCCCATTGGGAGTCTGACTAATGAAGGAATCTTGTGTGGTGCCGACATGGAGGGTGGAAAACAGGTGGTGCGAGAGAAAGTCATCATCGGAAATTTTGATACAAAGGAGCTGAGTGCAATTATGGAACGTACCAAGGCAATGCACGCCTCTATGTAGGCCTTTATGGAGGCAAACTTTGGTTCATATATCTAATTAGTAGTACTAGATTTGGTGGGCATGTGTCACCTGTGTCGTGATTCCGACGCCAAAGGGAACCAATTGGCAGGTAGTTCTCCGAATGTTAGACCCTCTTCCAATACACCTCGTAATTGATCTCCCATTGGTTTGTTGTTTTGATGTCCGTGTTTTATAAACAAAGTTTGAATGATGTTTAACTTGGTTTGTGGCCCTGCATGGTCTTCTTCTATGCCAGGAGGTGTCTGGCAGAAAATTTGTTTTAATTTGTTTCATAGTGGCATGGTTATCTTTTGTTTGACCTAGAAATTCATGTATTTGTGTCATTAAAACGTGTCGTCCACAAATTTCACACAATAGAATTACACGATGAGAAATAAGTTTTATATCAATTTTGAAGATATATTTGTGTCATGTCGTGTCTCTGTCAGAGTTGTGTATTCGTGTATCAAATTGCGAGGTATATATTTTGTTAACAGATTGCTTGATTTGTTCCTAGAAGGTTTATGTGGGCCATTGGTTTGGTTTCTTCTTGAAGGTTAATGTTGACCTATGAGGTGCATTTGTTCATGTTTTTCCCATTAAGGGGATTTTTTTCCAAAGGGTTGTGTTGGCCTTAGGAGTTGACTGGGAATCACTCCTACTTGCTTTGTATGGTGCTAAGACTCAAAGGAATCATCCATTTTGTAGGTGAAAGTTATTTAGTTCAACAACTTAGTTGTTTTACTAGGTTGGTTTTGGCCCGAGATTTCGCCCTCGTGAGCTCGGGGTTTGTCTTTTCTTCTCGTCATTGGCGTATGTTTTTAGGCTAAGGCCTTGGCTAGCCTTCTTTTATTGAGCTTGGTTGGTTCACTCTTATTAGGGTGTTCGCTTTTCAGAAAAGTTTTCTTGTTACTCTTTAAGTCTTTTTTCTAAGTCTTGGGCCGATAAGAGTTACACTCTTGCCCTAGTCTTCTAAGTTAGGTCGAGATCATCACCTCGAGTGTTTAGGACTTACTTATATTTTTTTTATCAAAGGAAAGGTTATGAGTCTTTAAACCCTTTCTTCATATTGTTGGAAAAGGTTATGGTCCTTTGAGTTAGATTGACACATTTAGGGATAGGTTATGAGCCTTTAAAGCATATGGTTGCATCCTTGCATCAATTTTGCTCAAGTGACGTGTATGATCACTCCTTGTTATCACTTGGTAAATGTGAACAACCTATTATTGAAATGATATCAGGTATGAATAATAATAAACATCTAATTGTTTTCAAAAAAAAGTCAGCCTCCATCATTCTATTAATAATGTTCCAGAAATATCAACAATATTTAATGAGGACAAAAATGACTAAACTTTGACACGAAAATGGTCCAAAAGCTAGAGCTAAATGTTTAGGTGTGATTTTCCACTTGGAGTTACATTATGTTGCCCTCGACCTTGGATTGTTTTATTTTGTCTTTTCTCCCTGTTTTAGGAGTAAAAGTTGTGCAAATTGTATGCGTTTCGTGTCTGGGATATGTGCCTCATATCTTGTGTTTCCAAGACATAAGCTCTATTCTGGTGCATCTCCAATATTTGTATGGGCCTTATTAGGTGACACTTAACTTTATCTAGGGTTGGGATGATTTGATTCATTCTGCCTCAATACCCAGTCTCCTAGTTTGAAGGTCTTCACTGGTACACGTCGATTGTAGTCATTTTTGGTGCGAGCTTTGTAGGCAGCTTGGCAGAGCTGGGTGACTAGGTATTGACGTTGTCGAACTTCATTGGCGTTCACATCAAAGTCCATCACCCTTAGTGATCCATCCAAGATTTCAGGTGGGAGTATTCTCTGTATGTTGTATTTTAGGTCAAAGGGTGTTTCCTCGTTACTAGATCTGGAGGTCGTACGATACGACGAGAGCACTATGGTCAATTCTTCAGCCCAAGCTCTTTTAGACTCCATTAGGCGCTTCTTAAGGTCACCAAAGATTGTCTCGTTCGATACCTTCGTTTGGTAATTGGCCTGTGGATGAGCCACTAAGGTGAATCGACGATGGATTTGCGTCTCTTCACACAATTCCTTGAAGGGGTTGCCATAAAATTGGGTGCCATTATTGCTAATTAGGATCATTGGGGTGCCAAAAGTTGTGAGGATGTTCTTCCACATGAACTTTATCATATGTTTTCCAATGAAGGTGGTCTGAGGTTCCGCCTTGATCCTTTTAGTGATGTAATCGACAACGATCAGTAAGAATTTAGCTTTATCCATGGCAGTTGGATATTGTTCGACAATATTTATGCCCCATTGGTGATATATCTACCAAGTATTGTCAACCTTCCATTAATTTCTTGTACTCCTTTGAGATTGTCAGGGGTTTTAGAGTCGAGGAACTCTTGTATCTTGGTCTGGTTTGGTGTGATTCCTTCGTTATTTATCTGATAACCCATGAATTAGCCTTCCTCCACACCAAAAGTAAATTTACTTGGATTCACTTTCATCTTTGTCATTGTTAATGTTTGAAAATTTTCTCGGATGTCGCGCAACAATACTACTACATTCTGGATTTTGATAACCATGTCATCGACATAGATTTTATCATTTCTATTGACTTGATTTGCAAACACTTTATCCTTTAGATGCAGGTATGCTGCCTCGACGTTCCTAAAGCCGAATGGCATCTTGTGGTAGAAATAGGTGTTATGATCTGTATGAAAAGCAGTTTTCTCTTCATATTCTCTTCTTATCTCATGGTGATGATATCCCTTATAGGAATTGAGGAAATATTTGAACTGAAATCCCTCAAAGAACTCAACTTTTTTTGTCTATTTCTTGGTAAGGGTAGTAATCTCTTGGGCAGGTGTTGTTTAGGTCGGAGTAATCAGTACACATCTGCCATGAACCATCTAGTTTTTTTTACCATCCCTTAATTTTCTATCTAGGTAGGGAAAACTGCCTCCTAAAGAATGTCTGCGTCTACTAGTTTCGCCACTTTTGCATTTATTGCCTTTTTCGATCCCTCGCTTGCCCCCTCTTTTCTTGATGGATGGGGACGCTTCCCGGGATAACATTAAAGTTGTGCTCCGTTACCTCGCGGTCGACTCTTTTCATATCTATGGATTTCTAGGCAAAGACCTTGGATTCCTGTTTTAGGTGTGTGACTAACCTTGTTTTGGTTTCTTCTGATAGGCTGGTGCATATTCATATTTGTAGGATTATTGTGTTGCCTCATGGGATGATATTTTGTATAAACCAGATTGGGCCTGTCCATCTGTGATTTACTAGGGTTATGTAGTATATATAGTGCATGCATGTATGCATTAAATTAGAACAAGATTCATTATCTTTATTATCGTTTGTAACCCTAAACACCTCCACATTAGAAATTCTTAATCGAGCTCTTCTGAGGTGTGAAAGTTTTAATCATTCAACAACGTTTGAGCCATACATGTGTTTTTCATATTATTATTGTTATGTTTTCTGTTTAGAATCTATCGATCCTACTAGAGTTAATTTCGTCAACTGGTATCAGAGCACGAGACTGTGTAACAAATACGCATTCCTTCTGTTTGAAGAACACAATAAGGTTTCAGCTTTTATCGAATATATAGGAGTCGTCTTCTTCCCGTCGACGGTAACTGGTGTGTTTGATAAAACCCTATTATCAAGTTTACAGGTCAGATTCTAGCAGTATCAAGGAAGGCTCATCATGTCTCAAGAAGATGCTTAATCGAATCCCATCAACATCTCCAACAACATCGGATCCATTACAAGAATACCCATTCTTTACACATAAGATTATGAAGTATGGGCATATCACTTTGAAGATTTTGTGGTTGGATCTGAGGATAATGAGTATCTCATCATGGAAGCAATCACGTTAGGTCCATTTGTTCACTCTGGAACAAACATAACTGTAAAAACTCAAAAGGAGTATAACAAATTGCTAGCAGACGTGAAAAATACTCCACAAGACGAGAAAGGTAAATTGTTGTGTAATGTCAAGGCCTTGAGTTTGATTAGATTCACCTTACAAGCTAACACCTTCCGTTTGGTGAGCTCTTGCACTACCACTAAAGAGACATGGGACAGGTTGAAAGAACTGTATTCAACCGACGAGGATCTAGAGCACTCAATTCACTGCTACTCTCTGAGTTTGAGGCTTTCGCACAGAAACCTGAAGAAACTCTACTTCAGACGTTTAATTGGTACAATCATCTGCTCAGTAAGATGATAAAGCATGGTTTTGAAAGGAAAGATATTGAATAAAAATTCACTTTCGTGAACAATTTAAGACCCGAGTGGATGGCGGTTGCCTCGACTGTGAAAGCACACGAACAATTCAAAGCATATTCATTAGCGAAACTGATGGGGATTCTAAAATCTCATGAAAGCACGCTTAAAAAAGAAGCAAAGTTGGTCTCAGGTGTCAGTTCATTGGCTATTGTCTCAAAAAGCAAAAGTGTGATGAAAGAAGAAGAGGAAGAAGGCATGTAAGAATGCGATCTTACCAATGAGGAGTATGCAATGATGGTAACAAATCCAAAGAAGTTCGCTCGAAAGAAATTCTCTATCAGTAAAAACCAAAACTGGAAAGGAAGCTACAGTTCTAAAAAGATGAAGGAAGAGTCTAAGAACACATCACAGAAAGAAGATGAAAAGAAGGAAAACAAATTGGTGGGTGACTCAGGGTACGATTGCAATTACTGTCACGACAATAATCACTTTGCGAAAGATTGCATGTTGAAAAAGTTAGCTGAAAGAAGAGAGAGTGAAGACGACGAAGCTTATCACATGAGAAAGCTTGTGGAGATAAAGAAGAATAAATCTAATGTTGGTCCAATGAATGCTTTAATTGTTCAAGAAAATGTGGTTGATGATGAATTTGGTGGTGTCCAGATTTGGTCTACGGATTCAACGGACGAAGAGGTGAGAAAGCCCACGCATGGAAGGGCATTTGTGGTGAGAGAAAAGGATGAGAAGATGGCTGGAAGGTGCTTGATGGTAACGGCTGGCATATCAAATGAGAGCAAGCATCAGGAACTGAACCTGCATGAAGACCTGTGCTTTGCAGCCGAGCCAGTTAGTGAGAAGATCAACGACTGTGATCATTTGATCAAAAAGGTACAATCTCTCCTTGAATCTCTTAAAACCCGGTAATCGATTACGAAAAGGAATTAAATGATTTAAAATTTAAATTCTCTAACATAAGTGGAAGTCTCGTTCAACCACATCTAACCAACTCTAACCTAAGTAACCAACTCAGCAGGGCGTCGTTGAAGAGTGAGGTGAGACGAATGTGGATTGAGCTGAAGGAGCAAGAGTTAGTTAGGTCTAGAGATGAAATTATTTATTTGCAATGAGACAATTTAAAATTTTTGAAACAACGTAATGTGTTTTGTTTGATTGCCAAACATTTATATACAAATATTACGCAATTACATTTAGATTGTGAAATACGGAAAAAGATTCATAAGATGATCTTGCCTTTCCTTGAGTTCAAGGAGGATGAGGTAATTGCTGAATGTGAATCGATTATGTCCTCTGAAGAGACTTCCATCAATTACAAAATCAGTCTGGACAAAATTGAGACTTTCATTGATTCTAAAGAACACAAATGCATGCTTAAACAACTCTTGGATGAAAATGATAGGTTGAAAATTAAGACAAAGACTATACAATCATTTGACTCATCAAACGCCAAATTGATGACCGAACATAAAATGAATATTGATAGTACGTCTGAATTTGATGAGGAAAGTGAGATGAGTGAGATCTCCGTAGAAGATGTAGTTGATTGTTCTGAGTTTCTAAAAATCGAGACTCAAAAACCACTTATATTTGAAAACTCGGTAGAATATGCTCGCTTATCAAAAGACAAATCAACGAAACTCAAAGAGATGGCAACGGTCTACCAGAAAGTTCAAACAGTACCAAATCAAGTCTATGCTGTTAAAGGGGTGTCTGAAAACAAACAGCTGAACTGAAGATCTTGGTGGATCAAGACAATGTTGGAGAGTGTGACGATTACTTTTGTTCCGCTTCCATCGATAATGCAGACGAAACGGTCGGCTTGTCAGAACAAACCTCACGGAGAGTATAAGGTATATATGTTCCTGAGCCTTTTAACAAACCCTCAAGCTTCGCCAAACTGAGCACGAATGGAACGAAAGAGACACTAGAAGAACCAAAGAAGGAGTCCTATCCAACCGAATGTCACAACTAGAAATTTTTGGTGCCTTGTTACTACAACACTTATGACAACTATGAATCAAAAACATGAAAGCATGCATGATGCTTACTCTATGAAAACAAAATTTCAATCAACCACTTCATACAAGCACTACAAATAGTCAACGAATAATTGGAAACCCTAGAAGTCTTTGTTTAAGTCCATTTTGGACTAGGATTTCCTTATTGGGCCCAATGGACCAATAAGCTTCCAATTGGAATATCATGGGCTTAGAACTCTTGAATGGGCTCTAATAGGACCCACTTTCATTTATTTTAATATTTTGGGCCATATTGGGCCTAGAATGAAACAAAATATTTAAATGAACCTCATTGGGCCATAACTAACCTAAATTAGCCCTAATGGGCCATAAAAATCATTACTTGATTTATTTTGGGCCAATAGTTATCTAAATTAGCTATGATTTGGACTTAGGAATTTAAGGGCTCAATTCCTTCCTTTTTCTCTCCAAATCTCGGCCCAAGCCCAAAAGAAAGGGAAGAGTTGACTTCTTGCATGCCACATCATTTTTGTATGGGGGATATCTAAGCATTACACTTCAAACATCCATGCACTTCTCATCTTTCCATGCAAGCTCACTCTCTCTTCTTCTCCCTCTCTCCCTCTCGGCCGAATCCAAACAAACACACACACACACACACTTCACTCAAAATTCTCTCAAGAAACTCTCTCCATTTCTCTCCAAACTTTCGAGATCTTAGAGACTTTCAAAGAGATTCTTCCACAAAATCATCATCCAAGGTAAGTTGATTGTTTGATCCATGCTTTAACTCACTTCTTTTCATCAAAATCCGTCTCTTAATCCATTCAAACTCATGATCTTGCATCTTAGAGCACACTAAGTTCGAGATCCTCCAAGAAAGGTTGCTAGGATCGAATTCTTCTTCATCTTTTCCTTCCAAAACCAAAACCACACCCAAGGTGAGTTTCATACCGCTTCCTTTTCGGTTTTTATGAGTTTTATGGGGGAGAATACAAGTAAATGTGTAGATCTTTGTGTAAATGTACACTATGTGTGATTTGATGCGTGTATGTGTGTGATATCATGTGTTTTGTGATGAATATGTTATCAAAAAGTGTGTAAAAAGCGAGATCTAAGGCATGAGAAAGGAAATAAACATAACTTAAGTTATTATACACTAATCAAGTCACGAAAAATGGCTTATAAGGTCATGATGAACATAATCTAGTATTAAACCCATTTTTGGGCTTAAATTATCAAAAATACAAAACTTAGGGTACAAAACGACAAATTTATAGTTTCTGGAGGGTCAAAAGTGTCCAAGCAGTTTCTATAATAAATTTTCTGAACAACAACATTTTTAGGGGACTTAAAATGTAAATTTTGAACTTAATGGGCTAGATTTGGGCTTTTCGGCCCAATAAGCCTCAAAATGCGAAATTTACAAGTTTGAGGGGCTGGAAATGTAACTTTCTGTAAAACAGGGGATTTGAAGTGAAATAAAACTATTTCCAATGAAAAAAATGCTTCTCAAATTCAAAAAGGATCAAAAATGTAAACATTTTCTATTTTGGGCCAAAACTGTAACAGTTCCGAAATTGGGGGTTTTAACCCTGAAAACATCATCCTGGAAGGGCTAAAGCTGTTTACAAAATAAATTTTGGATTAAAAATGTCTTTTTAGCAAGTTTATGATACAAAAGTGTCAAAAAAATGTTTTAAGGACTAAAAATGAAATTCTTTTATATAAAGGACTAAAAGTGTTATTTTTATAAAAGAAAGTTTGTGAAAAGGTAAAAATCTTACTTTTGAACAAATTAATTCATTAAGACAAAATAAAAGAATCCACGACTACCAAAGAAACGGAAAAACAAATACACTCTCAACAACAAATGTCGTTACAAAACGAATTGATTCGGTCTCAAATCAATAACAAAACAAAAATCAATAACCCAAGTAATTCGTTAAACACGCGATAACTATGATGACTCAACATACAAAATTTGGGCTTGAAAGTTTCAAATCACGCTTGTTGGGCCTTGCTAGCCCAATAACATTATCTTTGGGCCCGAAGGGAACGCGCTTACGTGTTGATGGGCCTTCTATGACCCAACTCGATGTAAAAGGACTTCAATAGCTCAAATGTGTTATTGGGCCCTAAGGGCCCATTAGTACTGCTAGCGAGGTCGAGAAGTCAAATGCGAGTGGGACTAAGTGCTCTTCACATTCCCGATAGCCTGGAATAACTCCTGGAAGTAAAAGGGGGCTTCGTACCCTCCTTTCTCCTCGGTTGACCGACTATGAGAATTCAAGTAAACAGATTTGTGGCGTTAATCAAGAGAAGTCAGGGTGGTTGGATTAAGTGAGTAGTACGGACGACGCCTTAAGGATCGTTCATAACCTGTGGTTATAAACTAGTCATTCTCATTAATGCGTGATTGTAACAACTCACAAACCCTAATTAATCCAATGTCACCTGGGTAATCAAAAACATTCACGTATCGGTATAACAATAAACAAGTCATGTATATTACGTATGGGGAAAACATCGGGTTTTCCTAAGGAGTTCAGCATTTTCACTTGTGTGATGTATAAAAAGTTCAACAATTATACATGTTTTGAAAATCAACAAGCATATTTACGGATCTTCACACTTTTTTTTTATATAGACAATTACTCTTTTCAGAAAATATCGGATTTTCTGGGTTTTACAAGTTTCACCAAATCATTTTATTATAACAACACTTATGAACTCACCAACATTTTATATGTTGAAGTTTTTTCAAAATAACTTGTATTCTCAGGTAACAGGTAAGTTGAAGGATAAGTATCAAGAAATGTCATGGTGTTTTGCTTAAATTATCTATCAGACAATTTATGTTATGGAATTGTAATGTCTAAAACAATGTACGGAATGTAAACAATATCAGTTGTAATATTCCAATGCATGGTGTTGAATTATGTTATGATTCATGTATATTCATTGTGATGGTATTCAATTCGAGTCACAAGAGCCCTCGGACGTTTCCGCCGTCCGGTTCGGGGGTGTGACACCGAATCACAAAAGGAGAAACCAAAACCGAAACCAAGCTTCAATATTCATAAATGTCAAGAACAGTTGGGCGACCAGAAGCACCAAAGAAATTAGAGATATAGGAAAAAATTAAGGGAGAGAAAACGGTTTTGGAAGTCACAAAATCCTGACTTTGTCACATCTAAGAAAGAAACTCAAGTTAGATTTCCGTCAAACGAGGCTGGCAATCAGCTGAACCGAAAAGCCCAGTTTCAGACCCCACTCCTTTTATTCTAAGAACCGAATGTCCAATTTCGGTCCCATAAACAGTGCAAAGAGCCGAACCTCCAGTTGCGGTCCTAACAACAATAGAGTTCAAAACCAAACCCCCAGTTTCGGTCCTAACTCCAATGCACAGAGCCGAACCTCAACTCTCAATCCCAAAACCAAAGATCAGATCCGAAAGAACAGTTTTGATCCTTCTTTCAAATTCAATATGGCACATTCATCAAAGGATATCAAAGGAAATGGAAAGCTTTACTCAAATACTAACACTACTAATAAGAAAAAGATAGCTGACCGTGGGGATCAAAAGAAAAATCCAACTATCAAAAAATCTTTGAGTACACTACAATTTAAACAAGACAAAGATAAACTAAAAGTGTACACCATCAAAAGAAAAGACGAAACAACAGTAATAAAAAGAATTTATCTTGTTGATCTTTCTGTTGCTATTCCTTTTTCTGTAAAAGACTCACCAGGGCCCAAGAGACTTTGGGTTCCTAAAACTGCTTAAATTTGGAGGTGCTAAGTGACGAGCATTTTGACGACGAATGGTATATAGAAAGTGGCTGCTCGCGTCACATGACAGGAAGGAAGGAAGAGTTGAGGGAGTTTCAGTCCCTTAAGGATGTTGGATGAGTAAAGTATGGTAACAACTCATTTGGCACAATCAATGGATATAGGATGATAACTAATGGAGAGTTCTCTATAAGAAAAGTGGCTTACATAGAAGGTTTGAAGCATAACCTTATTAGTGTCTCACAATTAGTCATAGGAACTAGGTTGAAAGTATCTTTTGATGATGAGGGTTCTGAAATAATTAAAAAGCACACAAAGAAGGTTCGGTTGAGGTATGAACGCAAAGGAGAGATGTATCCTCTTAATCTCAACCCTATTAAGGGTAACCCGACAATATGTCTTCTGCCGAAAGCAAAATCAGATGAAAGCTGGCTGTGGCATCGATGTCTCTCGCATCTAAACTTCAATGACATCAACAAACTAGTGCTTGGTGATGACGTTAGAGGTCTTCCTCCTCTTAAATTCGATAAGGGGCACCTGTGTGCTGCATGTAAAATGAGCAATCAGAGCCGAAAGAGCCATCCTACACGCATCAATACAAAGATCATCGAACCTCATGAGCTTCTGCATGTTGACTGGTGTGGACCTTCGGCTATCGAAAGCATCGGTGGTAGTAAGTTCATTCTTGTTATTATAGATGATTTTTCTCGCTTCACCTGTGTTTTCTTTCTTAAAAAGAAATCTAAGGCAACTCCCAAGTTGAAAGCATTCATCAAGCAGGTCGAAGTTCAACTGAGAAAGGTAGTAAGGAATATAAGAAGCGACAATGGGCTTGAATTCAAGAATAACGAATTTGAATACTTATTGGTTGACAAGGGAGTAACACACAACTTTTTTGCTCCTTATACTCCACAACAAAATGGAATCGTTAAAAGATGAAACCGTTCCTTATGTGAAGCTGCACGTACAATGCTTAGTTTCGCTTCCCTGCCATTATATTTCTCGGATGATGCCATTGCATGTGCATGCTATACTCAAAACTGATCCCTTCTCAACAAAAGATTCTCTTTAACTCCATATGAGATCTTGAACAATCGAAAGCCCAACATAATGTTTTTTCATGTGTTCGGTTCTAGATGCTTCATTTTTAACTCCAAGGAGAACCGAAACAAGTTTGACGTCAAAGCGGATGAGGGAATATTTCTTGGATATTCAATCACTTTAAAGGCTTATAGGGTTCTGAATAAGCACTCCAAACATCTCGAAGAAACCTATTATGTGACCTTCGATGACACTTATATCAAGAAGATTCATTCAACCGATAGTACTTCACTAGAAATCTTCCCAGAAACTGGTCAAGTCTTAGCTCCAATTTCTAACTTGTTTGAAGAATACATAAGGCTATTCGATGAACCAGAAAAATCTATCCAATCAGAGGCGAGTGCAGTAGACAAAAAAATAGACCATCTGCAGAAAATTGTCGACGAAGCGGAAAAGGCTATGGAGTCACATTCTTTTAACTCAGTTGCGAATCAACCCTCTGTCTCTAACACAGCAGAACTGCACGTCGAGGGGGAGCATCCAACTCCAACTCATGAAACTCCAATTGAGGGGGAGAACCCAACTCTAGTTGAGGCGGAGAACCCAACTCCAGTTGAGGGGGAGAACCAACTCCAATTGAGGGGGAACATTTCATTACAATTGAGGATGATATATCTGAACCTGACATGGGATACGCTTTGCCATTTGAGGGGGAGAATGGCAATACAAATGATGAAGACGATCAATCAGAACTTGAAGAAGAGGTAAATGCAGAGTTGGATCCACCTTATGACCCAAACTACCCTCCTCTGATTAAATGGACAAAGGATCACCCCAAACCACAGATCATTGGTGAATCAACGCTTTGCATTATGTTCTCAAGTTGAATTTTGTATGTTTAATTCGTTTGTATCCAAAATCGAACCGAAGACAGTCAATACTGCACTTGATCATGCCGATTGGGTACATGCAACGCAAGATGAATTGCATGAGTTTGAAAGAAATCATGTTTGGAGATTGATTCCCACACCTAAAGATGCGTCGGTGGTTGGTCTAAAATGGGTTTTTAGGAACAAGCTTGATAAATAAGGAAATTTCATTCGCAACTAAGCGAGACTAGTGGTCAAAGGGTATTTTCAAGAAGAAAGGATATAATATGAGGAGACTTTCGCTCCAGTAGCTAGATTGGAGTCAGTAAGAATATTTCTTGCATATGCTGCTCATAAAAACTTTGAAGTTTTCCAAATGGATGTGAAATGCGGTTTCTTAAATGTAGAAATAGAAGAAACCGTGTACGTTGAGCAGCCACCGGGTTTTGTGAATGAAAATTATCCTGATTATTGCTATGTTCTAGATAAAGTGGTATATGGTTTAAAGTAGGCACCGAAAGCATGGTATGCAACCTTAACTCATTTTCTTAAAATGTCTAAGTTTAAACAAGGTTCGGTTGACCCAACCTTCTTTCGTAAGAAAGAGGGCGAACATTTGATGATAGTTTAAATTTATGTCGATGACATCATCTTCAGCTCCACGAATCCTAGCCAAACAGCTGAATTCAGGAAGTTGATGGAGACTAAATTTGAAATGAGCGTAATGGGTCTGATTAACTTTTTTCTTGGACTGAACATTAGACAGGGACTAGAAGGCATATTCATAAATTAGGAGGCTTACACCCAGAACATGCTAACAAAATTTGGAATCGAGGGAGATTCGAAGGTGAAGGTTCCCATGGGGTTTGGCACAAAAATGACACCATCTCTGGATAAACTCGCTGTTGATATGACACTCTATCGTCAAATGATAGGATCTCTCATGTATCTAACGGCTAGTAGACCAGATATAATGTTCTTAGTTTGTTATTGTGCCAGGTTTCAAGCTAATCCAAGAGAACCTCACATGATAGCTATGAAAAATATCTTTCACTATTTGAAGCGAACATCTTTTCTCAGTTTCTGGTATCCAGCAAATTCTGGATTCTTTATACAAGCGTTTTCTGATGCAGATCTAGGTGGATGTGGATTTGACCGAAAAATCACAATGGGAGGATGCCAATTTCTTGATGGGAAACTTGTCAGTTGGCAGTCAAAGAAACAGACGTGCGTGTCTCTTTCAACAACTGAGGCTGAGTACATTGCAGCAACATCCTGCACATCGCAAGAGGTATGGATACAATGACAGCTTAGAGATTATGGATTGAGTATGAAGAAGATTCCTCTATACTCTGATTCTGAAAATGCAATAAAGATTTCTCATAAGTGTGTACAACACTCCAAGATCAAACATATTGCATTAAGGTACCACTTCATCAAAGATCATGTTGAAGATGGCAATGTGGAATTTCACTTCCTTTGTTCATCGTATCAACTTGCCGATATTTTCACTGACGCTCTGCCTGAAATGAGTTTCAGTAGGATACTACATGGCTTAGGCATGATTGAAGCAGAGTTTGTATTGGTATTGAAACACCTTTCGACTCCTTAAAAAGATAGCTAAGTGAAATAGAACGTGACTCAGTCTATTTTGGTTCCATGAAAAATTAGGGAACCGAAATGAACCGATTGCTCGGTCTATTTCGACTCTGTAATTTTAGGGAACCGATATAAGCCGATCGCTCGGTCTATTTCAGCTCCGTAATTTTTAGGGAACCGATATAAGCCGATCGCTTGGTCTATTTCGTCTCTGTAATTTTAAGGAACAGATATGAGCCGAACGCTCGGTCTATTTCGCTTCATTATTTCAAAGTTTAGATTCGGTTGTATCGTTTATGCTCAATTTCTTTTACGTTTTTCGCTTTCTTTCTTTTATTGTTACTTATTTATTTAATTTTTTTTAAGTTTTTAGGGTATAATTCTTTTCTCATAAAAATTCACCAAAATCCAAAAATATTTTATTTTTTGCATTTCGTGTGGTTTCTCTTTGTTCTTTTTAATAGGTCTCAAAGACACAGACAATATGTGCTTTTAAACAAGGGGAGGTATGAAATTTCTCTTGACCTAGTTAAGTGTCCCTAGAAGCATGCTGCTTCATGTAGACCAAAGCCTCGAAGCCTATGAGTGAAGCCTTAATGAATCGATTATATTATTGTTTCTTCCCAATCAGGCTATTAAACTCACTCTAGTCATGAGCTACCTTACTCTTCTCAACTGAGTAAAGAGTTTTCTGCTTGGTCACTTTTACATAGCAGAGGTACTTTCGGTTCTTTAAACCCCCTCTCATCTCAATTCTTCATTATCTTTCATTTCATCAAAGTAACCCTTAAGACTCTCGGTTATTACCACTGAGGTTTATGGTTACAAAAAATATGTGTTTATGATATTAGATACTTGTACTACGTGCTGAGTGAAACCCAAAGTCCAACACCAATAAAGAATTGACGGTGGATTTTAATATTCAAGCTCTTACTTGTTACCTAACAGTTGTCTCATTTTTTATGTGATCTTTATGAAGTTGCCTACTACCAATGAATTTCTACCCAAAGGATCTAGTTTAGTTTTTTTTTTAAACTTGTATCACATCACCTGTCTCCTCACAATATATCAAACCTACTTGTTCAACAGACCCTATTGGTCTCACAAGTACTTCGGCCAACTTTCGGTCTTATCTTAAGTATCGATGTTCGGTTGGAGATTAGCCACCCACTAAAGCCTATGTATGAAAAGATGCCTTTCAATGTTTCTTAATAGACATTTGATCATATTCTAATGGGAAACCATACAATCACTTCAAGTCTCTCTTGACTTCGAAGGAAGAGATTCGTGCTCGGGATCAGCTGCTTCATGTCTTATATGATATCACTTACATCCCACACACATATTGATTTATTTCTTTTTCTTTGACACCCTAATGCACGAAAATCTTCATGATTTTCCTAAATTCTAGTAAGTAATGCAAATGGGTTATTTTTGAATCAAACAGTTCACCAACATTAAAGGAGCCATGGGGAAGACCAACAAATAAGAAGTTGAAACGTGTTTGTGGATAAGTCCAAAATTGGGCGCGTGAATTAGAAACGGCTCCTTATACCACGCCTGATGACGACTATCTAGGGAAACCAATCTGTTAAATCCCTATTCTATAGGCGCTTTTTTAGAGATCGTATCATCATCACAAATAGATTCTTTCTCCCTCCTATCAATCGTATATAAAGGATTTGCAACATAACTGTACTCTCTTACCTTTCACAAATCCTCTCAAATATACCAGCCGATCGTCTATTGTTCATCTTCTTCAACTCAATAATGGCGGACTCATCATCTCTTCACGATCTGACAGCTTCATGTTCTTTACTCATGATCAAACCTAATCAGAACATGATCATCCAAATGACTCCGATCTTGTATGTTTCATACATGCTTCAAGTTGTGGAATATCTTAAGTATTCCCCTCTTGTGCTAGCTTTAACGAAGGTGGATTTTTTTTCAATGTCCTTGTTATCCTAGGTGTACTCCACAACAACTTATGACAAAGACAAAGAGAGAATCTACTTTCAGATTCATACTCACAAGGCTTCGATTTCCAAAGGAAGATTTTGCTCTCTCTTAGGGCTTGTAGTGGACGCTTCAGTCATCTCTCTAGATTTTATCAAGACCACTCAACTGTTCTCGATGTTCTACGAGATGGGTTACACTAAAGTGCTCACCACCTTCACTATGATTAAGAAATCGTGCTTACCCTCTCAATGGAATGGGTTACTCACCCTTCTTCACAAGGGGTTAGCAGAACGTGTTGGTGGATCTGATGGTTCTAATAAATGCTTCATGACACTTCTATATGGTCTCTACAACAGCCTCAACCTGGACAACGGTTCTTTGATTTGGACCCAACTGGTGCAGAGCTTGTCCTCTTCTACCAAGCATTCAGATATCTCCTGTGGTCGCTTTTGGACCATTGTTTCTCAAACGGAGATAACCTCTCTCAACGTTCCAATTATGAAGGATTCCCTGCTCTCATCTATCTCCTCATTCCACACCAAGAAGATCATTGTGGCTGATCCAATCAGGTTTTCCCATATTGGTTCAATTCTGGACACAATGTACCATTCTGTTTCTTCAGACAGTAAACTTATCTCTAAATATAAACTACTTCCTCCCTTGGGACCACGACAACTTACTCCTAAAATGCAAGCAGCTCTGGATAATGTTGAACGGCCAACCAAAAGAGGAAAGTGATGGGTTTTAGTCATAAGAACTTTCCTATGTGCACATGAAAACCCCAAAGCTTGGATCTAGGTTTCTCTAATTGAACATGCAATATATCCAAGACTTTTCATGGCTAGATCTAGTGTAAACAAACAATTCATAACATATGAATTCAGATCTAGAAGAATACCTTGAGTTACTTTCTTGAAAACTTCTTCTTTTTGGAGCTTAGAGTCACAATTGTCACTCCTCTAATGGCTTACAAACAGCTACTAGCAAGAAGATGATTTAAGAGAGGGAGAGAGGTCAGAAATCGGCTCTAGGGTATTCTCAATCATACAATGGCCGATATCTCCAACCCTAAGGGCCTATTTATACTGTGAGCTCCTAGGGTTTCACCTTAAACCCTAATTGGATAACTTAGCCTCAAATCCATCCAAAGATCCTTCTAGATAAGGCCTTGGACGATTTCTAATATATCCATATCCTAAAATCGTCCCCTCCTATGTCCATAAGGATTCATAGCCCAAAATACAACTATCACACATTTGATAGTTTATGCCCCTTTATTAAATTAATCTCTTTAAGTCACAAAATTAATTCCTAATTAATTTATGACTTGTATTAATCAAATAACATTACTATTCCTTTAACATATTATTCTTATAATATATTAATAATAGTATGTCTTCTCTATATATAAATCACCCTGTCAAGTTGCTATGGTGAAGGCAACCCAAAAGGACCATGCACAACCGGGTCAAGTACTTACCAATTATAGTTACAGCCTTAGACACTAATCCAACAGTCTCCCACTTAGATAAGTCTAGTAACTATAACTACAAACATAATCCGATTAGCAATCGTAGCTCTCAAAGACGTTGTCAACTCTAATCTTATCAGTATCATGTCCTTTAGATAAGGGATCGTACAGTCCTCTATTTTGATATCGTGCAGACAATCTCATGAAACATTGTCATACTTATTGTCTAGCAGTTATTTTCTTGATCTCAGATATATATGGCATAAAACTTAATTCAACACATCAATTCAGTCCTGACTGGGCCCGGCACATAAGTCAAATCAAATCATCGAGCGGTCGTGATATCGCTTTTACCCTCTTAGGATAAAAGTAACAGCTAAACTTCGATTTATATGCATTTACTTATTCACTAATCAACTATACACAACAATGCGTTTTATGACATCAATTTACTGATGCGGTTTCGCATTATCAATGCACAACCAATTAGTAAATAACAAACCATATATCTAGGTTTTAAGACCATATGATATTATCGTCTTGCGATCACTTGTGGTACATTCCTTAAAGTGATTCCAGTAAGCGCGGGTTTATTCCAATGCTCAAAACTTGTTCATAAGCACTCATGAATGTTGCAGCAAACCTTTGCTTTGTCTAATACCATTTAGACAATCTACACACCAATTCATGACAATCTTTATTCATACCTACTTCCAACATATGAACGATTGTGGACTGTTTGAATAATTCTATTATACTTAATAAAATCAATTATTCTGGAAGTCAAAACATGCAAAGTGAAATAATAGTTAAACATAAGACAAAACTTTTAAATAATACTCCTTTATTCAATCACCAAATGTCAATTACATTTATCAATTACAAGTTTCCAAACTATCTAATCTAAACTAATATCATCCTTCAGCCCAATGCTCCTAGCATGCTGCAAGTGCTTAACCCTACTCAATCCCTACGTAAGCGGATCTGCTAGGTTATCCTCTGATGATATCCTCTTAACCACGAGGTTTCCTTCTTCTACTCGATGTCTAATAAAGTGATATCTTCTGCTGATATTCCGAGATCTACTATGATCCCTTGGTTCCTTGGTCAAGGCAACCGCTCCTTGATTATCACAGAAAATTTCCATAGGCTCTTTGATGGCAGGCACAACTCCAAGGTCACCAATGAAGTTCTTCAACCATATCGCCTCCTTTGACGCTTCGCTTGCTGCAATGTACTCTGATCCGCACGTTGAATCAGCTATAGTTAACTGCTTGGAACTTTTCCAGGTTACTGCTCCTCCATTAAGGGTAAAAACCCAGCCCGACTGCGAACGGTAGTTGTCCCTGTCGCTCTGGAAACTGGCGTCACTATACCCTCCCACCTTTAAGTCATCACTCCCTCCGAGGACTAGAAACCATTCCTTGGTCCTCCGAAGGTACTTAAGGATATTCTTGACCGCAATCCAATGCGCTCTGCCAGGGTTCCCTTGATATCTACTGATCATGCTCAAAGTAAAGGCCACATTAGGGCGAGTACAAGTCATATCATACATGATCGAGCCTACAACGAAAGCGTAAGGTACTTGACTCATCTCAGCTATCTCGGCTTCAGTACTCGGACGTTGAGTCTTACTCAACTTGGCATTACTTTGTATCGGTAGTTCTCCCTTCTTCGAGTTTTCCATACTAAAATGTTTTAGTACCTTATCTAAGTAAGTATTCTGACTAAGTCCTATTAGTCTCTTACTTCTTTCTCTCACTATCCTTATTCACCAAATATAGGAAGCCTCTCCGAGGTCATTCATAGCGAAACACTTCCCGAGCTAGGACTTCACTTCTTGTAGAGTCGGGATCTCGTTTCCCATGAGTAGTATGTCATCGACATACAAGACGAGGAAGCGAACTATAATCCCACTTGCTTTGACAAATACACATGATTCACCTTCGCTTCGTACAAATCCAAACTCTTTGACTTTCTCATCAAAGCAAATATTCCATCTGTGAGATGCTTGCTTAAGTCCATAAATGGACTTCTCAAGCTTGCACACTCTATTGGGATGCTTGGCATCGACAAAACCCTCTGGTTGAGCCATGTAAACATCCTCAATGAACGTCCCATTAACGAAAGCGGTCTTGACATCCATTTTCCATATCTCATAATCATGAAATGCAGCAATAGCTAATATCATCCTTATAGACTTTATTTTCGCAACTGGTGAGAAGGTCTCATCATAGTCAATTCCGGGAGTTTGAGTAAAGCCCTTCGCCACCAATCGCGCCTTATACGTGTGTACATTCCCATCTATGTCGGTCTTCTTCTTGAAGATCCATTTGCACCCAACCGTCTTATGTCCGGGCACATTTTCAACCAAATTCCAAACTTGGTTGTCATATATGGACTGAATCTCGCTCTCCATCACCACTTTCCATTTCGCAGACTCTGGGCCTGCCATGGCTTCCTTATAGCTATTAGGTTCATCTAGATTCATTAGTGTACCATCATTAATATACATGTCCCCTTCAGTAGTAATGTGAAAACCATAAACTGGGGTTGAACTCTAACTCTTTCGGAACGTCTAAGAGGTAATGACTTGTTAATTGGTTCAACCGGAGTTTCCTCCTCGGGTTGAGCGCCACCGGTAGAGGTTCCTTTATCACTCGACTCTTGAATCTCTTCAAGATCGATCTGCCTCCCACTGTCTCCATGGTTTATGAGTTCTCGTTCTTGGAAAACCCCTCTTCTCGCAATGAAGACAACATTGTCACTCAGTCTATAGAAGATATATCCAAAGGATTACTGCGGGTAGCCGATGAAAATACATCGCTCACTACGAGGTTCGAGCTTGTCGTGAGTCTCTCGTCTTACGAAAACCTCACAACCCCAAACCTTGATATGTGCCAACAAGGGAGCTTTCCCTGTCCACATCTCGTGAGGTGTTTTGGCAACCTTCTTTGTAGGGACTCAGTTAAGGATATGGGCGGAAGTCTCTAAGGCATACCCCCAAAATGAGATAGGTAGTGAAGCACGACTCATCATAGAACGAACCATGCCCAACAAGGTTCGATTGCGTCTTTCTGCCACACCATTCAACTACGGTGTCTTAGGTGGCGTCAATTGTGAAACTATTCTGCATTCCTTGAGATAGTCGTGGAATTTAAGACTTAGGTACTCTCCTCCTCGATCAGATTGAAGCATATTGATCTTCCTGCCCAATTGATTCTCCACTTCATTCTTGAACTCTTTGAACTTTTCAAACGTTTCTGACTTGTGCTTGATTAAGTAAATATACCCATATCTACTATAATCATCAGTAAAAGTCACGTAGAAGCGGTTCGCATCCTTTGTGGTTAATCTAAAGGGCCCACATACATCGGTATGTATGAGATGCAATAAACCCTCACCCCTCTCATAAGTGCCAGTGAAGGGTGACTTGGTCATCTTTCCATGTAAACAAGATTCACATGTGTAATATTCCCTAAGGTCGAATGACTACAACACTCCATCCTTTTGGAGTTGGGCTATGCGTTTCTTGTTGACATGTCCAATACGACAATTCTACAAACATGCTTTATCCATACTATTGGAAGAATCCATACACAACACATCATTTCCTAGTTTATCTACAACCATAACAGTTTCATAAATTCCATTATAAGGCATTACTTCAAAGTATAAAACACCATTTAGATAAGAAAAAATAGAACCATTCATATTATTAAACGAATATCTAAATCCTTGTCTAATCAAACCATGAAATGAAATGATGTTTCTTGCCATGTCTGGCAAATAGAAACAATTATTTAAATCTAAACCTAATCCATTACTAAGAACTAAAGAATACACTCCAATCTTGGTGACAGGCGGTGATCTTCTGTTTCCCATGATTAGATTTATTCTTCCATGCTCCACATCCATATTTCTTTTTAGTGCCTACAAATCAGAACGAATGTGGTAACCAAATCCTGTAACAAGAACCCAAGAAATATCATGAGATAAATCATTAGATTTAATTGTGTAAATACCTGCGAAAGACGGCTTGATCTTCCCATCCTTGGTGGCTTGTAGATATTCTGGGCAGCTTCTCTTCCAATGCCCTATTTATTGGCAATAGTGTCACTCTGCCTCCTTTGGGTTAGAGTTGGGCTTAGCAGGGCCATCTTTGGTCCAACTAGAAGAGGAACCATCTTGGGACTTTCCCTTCTTCCCCTTTCTTTGCCCAATAGCCAAAACAGGAGCAGCGGGTGGTGCGGGAGTTGGTGTAACAGACTTTTCCTTGAGGTTGCTCTCAGCAGTCCTTGGAGTTTGCTTAGGGTGACCTCTTCCTTGTTCATGTGGTAGCTCATCTTAAATTGGTTGTAGCATGAGGGCAAGGAGTGAAGAACAATGTTGATAGCCAAATCCTCCCCAAAGTTAACATTTAACTTGCAAAGACGATCAACATATCTTTGCATCTTTTGCAAGTGCACGGTTAATGATTCTCCACTTCCCATCTTAGCGATGATCATGTTGGTGATGATCTCATAGCGCTCTTGCCTCGCGCTTTGGTGGTACCTCTCCATTAAGTCTTGATGCATTTCATAGGGATACATGTCCTCATAGGACTTTTGGAATTGTTGGTTCAGAGTGGCTATCATGATGCAATGGAATTTCGTTGCATCACGTTCGTGGGTCTCAAAGACAGCCATCTTCGGGAGTAGCAATTTCTGGGTTGACCTTCTCGAGCTTTTCGTCGAGGACATACTCTTTGTCCACGTAGCGTGAAACCGTGCGGATGTATCTTATCCATTCGCTAAAGTTCGTTCCATCGAAAGTCACCTTTTGGCAAAGACTCATTAATGTAAATGAGTTAGCAGCAGCGTTGTTTGCGTTCGACATCTACAAATAGAAAGGACAAAGTTTTATTAGTATTGAATCCCTAATTAAACATCCAAAATGAAAAATTAGGGCTAAACCCAACAACATTATTCACATATTAGAAAAGGGATGTCGTAATCCAACACACAAATAATTTGGAGGTAATTGAATGACGATTCACTAATTCTTCACCATGAAAAACATAACCTTAAGTTTTAAATACATTGAGAATTCCTAGATTTTCATGGAGATTCATTTAACTTTTCAATGGCATGTTTAAATATCGATATGCCCCTCTCGTTTGTTACTGGGATGCCGAAGATCACAAAGTGGGTGTGAGTAACCATGCAAATCTACATGGTGCCTTCATTGTTACAATCACCTATTTGATGTGCCGGTAAACCACACGCGCTCCATCGAACTATGATAAACAATGAATCACCCTTTTCCACCTTTTCTTATAACCAATTAGTGTGTCGGTAAACCACACACGCTCCACTAACTTCGTAGCAAGGGTGCAAAGTGTAATTTCATGGTATTACATCAATTCACTCTTGCCTAAAGTAACTAGGATTGGGAATTTGGAAAAACATGTAGTTACTTTATATTTTATCATTATACTTTTAATGAGGAGAGAGAGACTTGCCCTATCCTACCCGTTCGGCTAACGACCATCCACCAATCAAGCAAGCGGTGGGTGTGAGTGTACACCAATTAAGCGCCATTTTGTAGGCAGCAGCCTTATACCCACCTTATAGACCGGCTTCGTGAATGAGGCCTACTAACGGTAAGACTAACATTTTAATTATACTTATAGATTCATTAAGCTTTTAATAATATAATAGTATAGGGTTGAATTTTAAACTTGTAAAACTCTAGGGGTTGAAATTTAAATTCTTCTAAATTAAACTTTCAATCATAAAATTCAAGTTTAAAAACTTCGGGACAAATTTTGAACTTTTCAAAACTAAAGGGATCAAATAAAAAATAATTCAAATCAAATAATTAATTTCATAATTATCTATATTTCACCTAATCCAATTTTAGTCATTAGATAATTACCAAATAATTTTAAATAGTCCATATTTATCATATAAATAATCAATATTCAAAAGATTTGAAATTGTTAATTGTTATGTCAAGCATAATCATTAAATTAAGTCAAAATTCGGATTTTCACATAACAAAACGTTTTAGGTATCAAATCCAAGACAAAACAGCAACAAAATCTCGAAATATTCTCTGCCTGACGCTTGGACTCGCCGAGTCAGCTCTAGATTCGCAGAGTAGGCCCAACTCGCTGAGTCCAGACACTAACTCGCCGAGTTGGGTCGGGCAGAGGCCAAGAAAAACGATTTTCAGCAAGCAAAACAGTTAAGCATCACATTCAATTGAAACCAATCAAGGCTCTGATACCACTGATGGGTTTGAGCCATAAGAACTTTCCTATGTGCACATGCAAACCCTAAAGCTTGGATCTAGGTTTCTCTAGTTGAACATGCAATATATCCAAGACTTCCATGGCTAGATCTAGTGTAAACAAACAATTCATAACATATGAATTCAGATCTAGAAGAATACCTTGAGTTACTTGCTTGAAAACTTCTTCTTCTTGGAGCTTAGAGTCACAATTGTCACTCCTCTAATGGCTTACAAACACCTACTAGCTAGAAGATGATTTGAGAGAGAGAGAGAGAGGTGAGAAATCGGCTCTTGGGTATTCTCAATCGTAGAGTGGCCGATTTCTCCAACCCTAAGGGGCTATTTATACTGTGAGCTCCTAGGGTTTCACCTTAAACCCTAATTGGATAACTTAGCCTCAAAGCAATCCAAAGATCCTTCTAGATAAGGCCTTGGACAATTTCTTAGATATCCATATCCTAAAATCATCCCCTCCTATATCCATAAAGATTCATAGCCCAAAATACAACTATCACAAATTTGACAGTTTATGCCCCTTTATTCAATTAATCTCTTTAAGTCACCAAATTAATTCCTAATTAATTTATGACTTATATGAATCAAATAATATTATTATTCATTTAACATATTATTCTTATAATATATTAATAATAATATGTCTTCTTTCTATATAAATCACCCTGTCAAGTTGCTATGGTGATGGCAACCCAAAAGGATCATACACAACCGGGTCAAGTACTTACCAATTATAGTTACAGCTTTAGACACTAATCCAACAGAAAGAAGGCAGGTTCCAAGACGAATGAAACAGAAGGACCATCCATAAAACCTGCCAAATCCATGAAACGCAAAGCAGCCGAAGGTGATTCTTCTGCTCCCAAGAAGATAAAGAGAATGGATCGAAGAAGGCAAACTCCTTCACCTTCCCATTCTGAACAGAACGCCGAGCAGTCTGCAGGTAATGAAGAGGAAGAGCAGCAGAGGGGGACTACACATCCTTGATCTCTAATACCAGAGACTATTGTTCTTGAGCATATTCGAACTCCTCCTCCATCTCCACCTAAGACAACCGTTTCAGTTTCGGTTGCTCCTCCACCTCCAACTTCCTCTTCACAACCTACTTCCACAGCTACTTCCCTATCTCCTGTAAGTTCAACTCCTATCACCTCTACTCCATTACCACCTCCTATTTTCTCCCAATCTACCTTCACCACTACACCTATCATTACCTCTAGCACATACTCTCCTATCAACGTCAACACATCTGATGTGGGGTCGAAGACTGAAGACCCTCCTAAAGTCACTACAGATCCTATTTCCCCAACCCTTTCCGATGGTTCTAATCCAGTTCTTGGAGGAGATGGATTTAAATTTGATTCGACTTACTATAGTCCCTACCGAATTCCAAGTGAAGAAGATGAATCTTCACTAGCAACCAAGCAACAAATTCGAAAGCGTTCATGAAAAGCTTGATACGTTGCTGGATTCCACGAAGATATATAATGACGTGGTTCTCAAGGTGTTTATGGATACATCACTACAACAATACACTGATTCAATTGACAAATCTACAACTGCTATCGATGATTCCACTTCCTTGTGTAAACAAGCTATAGCTGATGTTAAAGATCTTATCCATGACTCCAAGGTTTTTCTTGACTCTCTCAAGGGTCCTGCTGACATGAATGCTGCCAAAGTCACATAGTCTATTGATTCGCTTTCTCAATCCCTTCATGCTGAGCAGACCAAGTTTGAAACAGTTTGTTCCGACATCTTTGCACACAACAAGACCTTCTTGTCTTCCATTGACACTTGGTTTGAGAAGCTTACTGCTGATCTACTCATGGAAAGATAACTCATATATGATCTTACTCAACAGGCTGCACTAACTGTAGTACAACATGCAACACTTGCTAAGGCAGAACACGAGATTTCTTTGTTGAAAACAGAAAGAGCTATCTTTTGCAGTTGTGCTGGGGATGTTCCATCTCAGCTACACAACAGGCTTCAGTCTCATGATCCTATTCTCACACTTACTATTCGCAATCATTTGACCTCCAAACTCCTTCCCTCACTTGAACTTCTACGAGAAATGAAGGGTGTTTTGGAGAAAATTGTTCCTCTAAAACAAGGGGGAGAAGAGAAGCCTCAACCGATTCCAACAATTGTTCCCTTTAAACTGAAGGTTAAAACCGAACTGAAGGATAATGTAGCTTCGGGTTCTGGTGTTAAAGAAAAGAAAAGGCACGTTCTTGGAGAAGATGATGAAAGTAATGAAGATCAAGGGACTCTCACTGAGATCCTGAACCGAAAGAAAAGGGATCAGGAGCTAGACGAGACTCTTAGAATTGCTAAGGAAGCAGAAGAAAGAGAAAGGAAGAAGAAAGAAGAGGATGATGCATTAAATTGCAAGATGATGTTGTTCCCTCTTTGGACTAGGGAGACGTTGATCAAAGAAGCTATAGAGTTTCCAAGCACAATCTGGCTGGAACGTGTAACTTCTTTTGATTGTGATAATACAAGGGATTCGCAGTTCAACATGTCGATCACTCGAAAGGCGTTTATTTTTCATTGCTTCGAACCGACAGTCAAAGTCCCATCAGCTCATCCTCAAGTGGACCGTGAACTGATTGATTTTTATCTCAAGTTCGGTCAGCCTCAGTACCTGACCTGGAGTGCACAGAAGATTACAATGGTAAAGGTGCTGAAACCTTCACCTGCAGGGAAGTTTACTAATGTTTCTTTCAAAATAAGCTGAGGTTCGGACAACTCGGTTTCCGTTATTTCCTTGGCAGATCTTCCCAACCTGAACCCTCACGATTGGATCCTTCTATTCAATATCCTACTTACCAATGCGAAGGAGTATGAGCCGATTTTGGGAAATTTGAAGAGAATGTTGGCATCTTATATCCATGAAGTTGCAAAGATGGATCAGGAAATTGCTAATGTTCAAAGGACGAAACCGATGGTGAAGCCTACTGCTAAACCAGGAGATGTCAACAAAATGACTCTCGGTCAAATCAATTCTACTCACCTCACAGTTATGTTTACAAGGGCCAAAGGTGAAAGATTTTTGTTTGCTCTTGTGGACAAACACTTGTTCCCAATTGACTTCCTAGAACACATCATCAGCATCATTCATCGATGTAAGGCGAATTCAGAGTCATATATGAAGAACTTCACAGACATGCTCCGGTGGTACATTACTTTCAGGAAAATTCTTTTAGCCATTATACCGGGTGTGTTCAAGACTGTGAAGAAATCCATGATTGCTCAACCGAACTGAGCTCTCAGCTCCATGGATGCAAAGGGGGAGATTGTAGGATTATTGTGTTGTGTCATGGGCTGATATTTTGTATAAACCGTATTGGGCCTGTCCATCCTTTATTTACTAGGGTTATGTAGTATATAAAGTGCATGCATGTATGCATTAAATTAGATCAAGACTCTTTATCTTTATTATAGTTTGTAACCCTAAACACATCCACATTAGAAGTTCTTAATCGAGCTCTTCTAAGGTGTGAAAGTTTCAATCATTCGACAACGTTTGAGCCATACTTGTGTTTTTCGTATTATTTTTATGTTTTCTATTTAAAATCTATCGATCCTACTTGAGTTAATTTCATCGGTATTGTTTCCTCTGGATAGTTCAGGTGGATGATGTGTTTTTGTATGTGGCAACCTTACTTCAGTTTTTTAGGCCCACACTAGTTCTTGTGTTGAAATGCTTTGACACTAGTGGTGTACTTGTTTGGGTTAGTGGAAACAATTATGGCTGACCCGATGCATGTGTTGAACTTAACGATTCCATGGATTGTTGATTGTATGGCCTGTAGTTTATAAAGTGTCTGTCGTTCGATCAAAATATTATGTTCTGCTAGAAAACACAAAAATGAGAATTCAGTTGTTCGTGTGACCGTGTCTTTTTCATCGTGGCTAACTAATATGTACATGCGATGTATGGTGCCCAATGGTCATAGTCTAAATCTTGTGAACCCGACAAGTGGACTACCAGTCGGAGGCTTTAGGCCCTCCTTCCAGCAAGAGGACAGCTGTCTGAAGCAATATTCATAGACAATATCGGTGTTGCTAGCGTTGTCTGTGTATACACGATGAACTTTAGTTTTGGTGTATGTATCCAGTGAGCACGATGTAACACCGTAAATTTGAAAACAAATTTTCACATTTTAACAACATATTTCATTCGTTAGTATTATAAAATCTCGTTGTTCACATATCAATTCATAAGTACAACCCAAGATCGTAAAGTATGAAATCTCCTCTGTGTGTGTGTACTGATCATGTCAGCGCCTTCCCGCGATCCTCATTGGTACCTGAAACACATAACACAACAACTGTAAACATAAATGCTTAGTGAGTTCCCCAAAATACCACATGCAACACATATTAGCCACTCGAGGCTATAACTCTATGGGACCTCTGGCCCTAACTCTGTGGACCCTCTAGTCCAAACTCTGTGGACCTTCCGGTCCTAACTTTGTAAACTCTGGCATACACAGAACATAATCACATGGTAATAATGCACTGCAACATATCACATAAATAGAATACAAGATATACAATCACATAAATCTGCTTACCACTCAAGGTAAAGTATAGTGAGAAGACTCACTTCGGATACTCGGTGAACCTCGAACTCTGAAATATAGCACTAGCCTCCGCCTAATCACATAAATAATTTCCCTAATTAATACAGCTTCTAAATTCTAGGCTAACCCCTTTCTGTAAGTTCTCTAAGAAGGGTAAAAGACCATTCTACCCCTCTAATGGCTCATAAGTCCAAACATTGACTAAACCCTAAAAGTCAATGAAGTCAACTCAAGTCAACGGTCAAACTTTGACCAGACTAGTCAAGTGCACTCAGGCGACTCGGCGAGTCCACACTTGTCCTCTGAAGTCTTCTAAGCCTCGCTTGGAACGACGAGTTCCCTCTCCACTCACTGGGTTACTCAGCAACGAATCGCGGGGCAACCCCGACTCGACTCATCGAGTCCACTTATGAACTCGGCGAGTTGCTGCCATGACAACACTGAAATGACCTTCCGTCACACCCCAAAACCGAGAACGGCGGCATACGTTCTAGGGTCGAGAACGTCATGTCAAGTATCACAACATATGCAGTATAGTAATCAAAGTACAACAACCATTTCATTAGTAGTAATAATTTTACATGGGTTACATTTAGCAACAACACCAAGAGTAAAATACAGAGAATAACATATAAAGCAGCTCGATAAAAGTTTGTCCTCACAAAAGCTCCAGGAGTGTACCCGTCTACCGACGACTTGAGAACACAAGTTATTTTGAAATTGAGTATCAGCATTTTTAGTGCTGGTGACTTCATAAGTATTTAAGGACATTGGTATAAAAACATGTTTTACTTTAAAATAATCTCGCACAATGATGGTGGTTTAGAATCTACAGAGTGTTAGAATTCTTCCCCGAAAATCCTATATTTTCTAAATAAAAGCAGTCTTCTACCAAGACCCAAGTGTTCTAGGTTTAAACCAAGGAGTAATTTCCCCAAAAATACTATCATTATCAAAATATAGCTTTTACTTTAAAGGAATTGTGAAAAGAATCACAAGTAAAGGTAATAGGGGAAAATAATATTATACCTCAGCAATAATACTGCTGGCGAAACTAAATAAAACATAGACTCTTGGAGGGTATCGAATGGACAATACGCCTGGCTCAGTCTAAAGATGAATAAAACATAGACTCCAGGAGTGTATCGAATGAACAATACGCCTGGCTCAGTATAAAGACGAAAAAAACATAGACTCCAGGAAGGTATCGAATGGACAATACACCTGGCTCAGTCTAAAGATGAATAAAACATAGACTCCGTGAGGGTATCGAATGGACAATACGCCTGGCTCAGTCTAAAGAAGAATAAAACATAGACTCCAGGAGGGTATTGAATAAACAATACGCCTGGCTCAGTCTAAAGGTGAATAAAACATAGACTCTAGGAGGGTATCGAATGGACAATACGCCTGGCTTAGTCTAAAGATGAATAAAACATAGACTCCAGCAAGGGTATCGAATGAACAATACGCCTGGCTCAATCTAAAGATGAATAAAACATAGACTCCAGGAGGGTATCGAATGGACAATACACCTGGCTCAGTCTAAAGATGAAAAAACATTGACTCCAGGAGGGTATCGAATGAACAATACGCCTGGCTTACTCTAAAGATGAATAAAACTTAGACTGCAGGAGGATATCGAATGGACAATACACATGGCTCAGTCTAAAGATGAATAAAACATAGACTCCAGGAGTGTATCGAAAGGACAATACGCCTGGCTCAGTCTAAAGATGAATAAAACATCGTCTCCAGGAGGGTATCAAATGAACAATACGCCTGGCTCAGTCTAAAAGTGAATAAAACATAGACTCCACGAGGGTATCGAATGAACAATAAGCCAGGCTCAGTCTAAAGATGAATAAAACATAGACTCGAGGAGGGTATAGAATTGACAATACACCTGGATCAGTCTAAAGATGAATAAAACATAGACTCCAGGAGGGTATTGAATGGACAATACGTCTGGCTCGGTCTAAAGATTAATAAAACATAGACTCCGGGAGGGTGTCGAATGAACAATACAACTGGCTTAGTCTAAAGGTTAATAAAAGGGTTGAATGTGAACTCGTATGTAACCATGCTTATTGACGGTCGAATACCTGATGACCTTCCAGGCCACGCGTACAGTTGGTAACATTATGTCACCCGTGGGCCTTATCGGCTCGGACTGTAGCTAGCAGTCAGGATGCCGGAGTGTCTGTCCCATATAGATCTATACACATGATGTCCACTCTCCCTCCAGGAGACTTTGGTTACACGGTGATGGCGCTAGGGAGCGTCGTATCGGGAAATAGTGCGTCACTTTCTATTTAAACTATTATAATAACAATATAGACTTACGAATGAACTGACTCCTGAGTAATTCTTCGTACTATATATATATATATATATATATATATATATATATATATATATATATACAGAGATAGAAAGAGAGAGAGAAAAGAGAGAGAGATAGAGAGAGAGAAAGAGAGAGAAGGTGAATAGAATATCCTAACTATTCCTATAATAGTTACTAGAGTTTTAGAAATATGAATAATGGGAGGATACCTTTGCTATCCAAATGAGATGAACTGGCTGAGAGATCTTTTATGACCATAGATGTATACATGATATATAACTAATATTTAAACGACCTTCGGATGGATAACCGATACCCTAGAGGCACACCCAAACAAGGAAAAGGAGGTAGGGCAAGCTAGCCTTCCTATGTCCATTAAACATTTATTATATAATTATACATTCACGGGCATGCATTTTATAATATAAAAGCATAAAAGAAAGTTTGGTAAAAACCTTTGGAAAACTTATAAATAAGAATTTATGAATTGATGTCATTTTATAAAACAAGCCTTGGAAACCTTTGGAAAATCTTTAATAATCTAAAAAGGGATATTCATACTTTAACGAGATTTAAAACAAGATTTGAAAACTTTTAGCTGGGTAAGCAATTTAACACGCAAAAATCTATTTTTCTATACAGTTATTAATCACATGTGATTGATCTAATAACTCTATGTTCAACTTGTATCCCCCCCCCCATAAAAGCAGTTAAAATCATTTAAAAGGATAATTTAGGGGTATGAGCTCACCTGACGTGGGCAATTCGGATGAACGGACAGTATAGGACGTTAGGTGTCAAGTGAGGGCTTGAACACACACTCGGATCCTATTTAACACGTAGTGATACATTTAAGTATCTAATTAGTCATTTAATAACTACTTATGCAAGTGAGGACATCCTAATGCATGAAAACACTTCACTATGAGTGCTAGGAGTACCAAGGGTTGCATATAAAGAGTGTATGGCCTCACATTGGATTTTACTCCTCAAATGGTGGCCCTTAGGGGTGTTTCCAGTTTCAAGACCACTTCCCCCATGAGTTTACGACCGTAAACTTATGGAAGTGGTGCCATTGGGTGCTCAAAAGTCTTATACCACTCAAGGAATTAAGCTAGACTTGAATTTAGGGCATAGGAAGTGATTAGGGCTCCAAATGGGCCTTTGGAGGACTTCACGGTCGTAAACACATGAGTTTACGACAGTAAACTCATGTGTGCCCATTCATTTTATGTTTTGGTGTTCCTAGATTGAGCATGCAAAGTTCTAGTCAATTATACAAGCCACAGGGGGTGTTAGGGGCACCATATGACCCTTTTATGGACTTTATGGCCCAAGGACCATTTCCTTAGGCGTTTACGGCCGTAAACTCTTTGAGGACATGGTTTCTTTGATGAATGATGTCCCTAGTTCAATGATGGTTAGTTCTAGACTATGTTCTGGTCATAAGGAAAGAAAGAAAGGCATAATTGCACTCTTAAAGGCAGTTTACGGCCCAAGAACATCCCTTGGCCATAAAATCTCATTCATCCTTGTTTCTTGATATTTTCTAAGCCCTAAACATGCTAAACCTAGTGTACAATGAGTTAGGATAAGAGTACTTACGATCTAGGAGCTTGAATGGTCGATTTTGGCCAAGAACACTAGTGTGTGTTCTTGGTGAAACTAAGAACACTTGAAGATCAACTCAACTGGAATGATTTCACGGATGGAATGGTGTAAGATCTCTAGATTAATCAAGACATCAACTATTTCGGACAAGAAACTTACGAGTTTTGATGATCGGGGACGAAGAACAGGATGATAGTTGAGAGGATTTGAGCCAAATGAAAGGGTGGAATGAACAAATGGCCAACCTTCCACCATATAAGGTGGAGTTTACGGCCCAAATGGAGTTTACGGCCATAAACTCCCATGTGCTGGCCGTGAACTATAGGTTGATGTGTTTCTGGCCCGTTCGTTGTACTATAGCTTCAGTAGATAAACCCCAACACTTATTCCTTAAGTGTACTGGGCTCAAAACGCTCGAACATACTTTAAATTATGCTAAATAATAGAGGGAATAAGTCTGGCATTTATTTGGGTTAAATGGCTGAGCATTCAAGGCCATAGAAAATTTCGGGTTGTCACATCATCCCCCCGTTAGAGGGAATTTCGTCCCGAAATTAGAGTTTAGTCAAGGAGGTAGGTATGAATAACCGAGTAAAGAGATGAGGGTACTTCCTACTCAGTTGGTCCTCATACTCCCAAGTGAATTTAGGGCTTCGCTTGGCATTCCAGCGAACCTTCACAATTGGGATGTAGATTCCCTTTGTTAGCTTGACCTCTCGGTTCACGATCCCTACAGGTTTTTCTACAAAGTTGGGGTTCTCAATGATTTATATCTCAACATGTGGGGTTACAAGGGTTACGTCGGACCAGTACTTTCTCAAGTCTAAGATATGGTTAGATTTGAGTGGAATTTATGGAATTCCTAAAGTAGTTGAGGTCTGACGGGGGTTGGACCGATTCTTATCGAGAATCTCGGATGGTCCTACACTCTTGGGAAGGTGGAGCTTTTTAATACTTAGAACACAATGTACTTACATGGTTAGATCATCACTCGATGTGATCACCATTCTGAAGTTCCAAAAGTTCCTTCACACTAGGGGGGTGTATTCTCCGGTTTGGCTCTTAGAGGGCTCGGATCATCTTTGGATTCGCACTTCTTAATGGTTGTCTTTCAGGGGTTTTCTGGATCATCAGATGTATCGGCTATGTTCTGGCCTCTATTGGTTACGTGGCATCTATCTCAACCTAGTGCAAAATGGATCTGCACTTCTAATTCTTGAGGTGTTTTTAACGGAAATCTCGAGGTCGGTCAGATAGGGGGTTTTACTAGACGATGCTTAGAAAATTTAAATTTTCATTAGCATCTTATAGATGCTTTCATAGCATGATCCCTGAATGAAAAGAATCATGATCTTACTCACTTCACTTTTTCATGGATAGCAGTCTCTGATCAGGGCTAACTTGGCCCTTAGAGATTTTCTGAAGTGCTGGACTATTTTAGGAGGTGGTTGTACTATCTCTTTAGAGACAGCATTCCTTGGAACACCTAGTAGTCCAACAATTCTCTAAGACATGCCTTATTCTTTAAGATGTCGGCTCCCTCCAGAACATAGGAGGCGCGTGTTCTTGTATAACACATCGACTAGCACCTAGATCGGTGTCAAGTCTACAATCTCTTCATGATTTGGGTTATAAGGCTTCACACAACATACCATTCTAATTTATTCAAGTATTCTTGGTTGCGGAGGTGGTAATGTGGTTCTTAGTATCCTACTAGTAACTTTGGAGAATGACGTCCATCGTCTATAGGGCGAAGATGACTTTCTCGCATGAGGATGCGGCGAGTCCTATGCACTACTCGTCTGTAACTGGATGGACGAAGTCCATGAGTAGTACGAGTATTACTTGCAACTACTCTTCCGATGTTTCTGAGTTTCCTCGATTTAGATCTACTCTAGATAGAAGTGGATTCTGCTACATGGACACTCAAATTTCTTCATCCACTCTCTTCAGAGTTAAACCTGTCACAGCTTTCAGGTTTTTGGGCTCACTACTGAGATGCTTAATTTGTGGGATTAAGCGTGAATGTATGGTCGTAGTCGATGTTTGACTCTTACGACTTGAGTTAATATTCCTAACCGAGGGTGTTGGCTACAATGATGGCTTAACCGGGATGACAACAAATTTCGGATTTGTGGTCATTTTAGTAGTTCAACCCTCAGTGGTTCTCTTGACTCCGGCTCCTTCTCGATGGGACAGGAAGAAGGGTCTTAATATAAGGTTCGTGGTAGAGCTCATGCTTGGCTTAATCACTAATACTTGGTGTATGCAAGTTGTATAGAATTAAGATCGTCAGGATGTTCAGTTATGTGGCCCCACCCCAGACCCACAACCCAACGAGGAACAGCGAGTAGGGAGGAAGCACACATATTAAATCTTATTGATCTAAATTATATACAACTCTAATGCATATAATCAGTAGTAGAAAGTTATTCCCATGAGTTCCTTCTCTTGATTCATGAACCTGATTGTGAGGAGCTAAGGGTCTTTCCGGGGGATCTACAGAGTAGACCTTGGGCGGTTATTGAATTATGGGATACCTGTGGCGCCTTTCACTTCGGGTTCTATCTGTCTAAGGAGAGGTTGGTTAACGGCGCGTGGTACTCCTCTCCTGGGTACTTCGGAAGGCTTGGATAAGAGAGACGACTGACGGTTCGCATTAGGTTTTCTTATTAGGTTCGGAAGAATCTTTATTTGACGCAAAGGCTATGGTGAAAGTTCTCTTTACACAACACTAGGAATTTTTCACATGTTCGCACCAAGTCGAACAATGATTGACGGCAGTGTCGAATTTAACGGGCATCGACATGATATGGAATGAAGATCGATAGGACCATCTGCTGAACAGAGCACACAAGTTCTTAGCGTCTCAAGTTTCATCCATGGTATCTCTATCGTGGATACTTGGACCGATAGAATCGACGCGGAACTATAGAGGGTCCTGATGTTTTAGCATAATGTACTTTTCATGAATGGTTTTCTGACGAGGCCTCT
Organism: Lactuca sativa; assembly: GCF_002870075.4. Taxonomy (NCBI): domain Eukaryota; kingdom Viridiplantae; phylum Streptophyta; class Magnoliopsida; order Asterales; family Asteraceae; genus Lactuca; species Lactuca sativa. Next base: position 153,771,986 of record NC_056623.2, on the reverse strand, counting down.
CTATAACCGCCTAGTATACACCAGTCATGTATAATTAAGATTAAAAGGACTGTTGACTGACCGACTCCACCCTAAATCCACAACCAAACAAGGAACAGGAGATAAGGCGGCATCACTCACTCGAGGTCTATCAATCTTAATTATAAATGGCCTTTACGAATATACCAAGCCATTATAGCTTTACCTAATGGATTTTTAAGTTTTGCAATAGTGCTGCGACCTTCTCCTTAACGAGAGAGTGATTATAATTAGGATTAATTATTTAATGTTTTCGGTTAGTTACTTAGGATTGAGAGACGTACCAAAATACTACTAGGTTCATTGATGCTTCCCCTGGGCATGAGATTTAGACTCCTCCTTCGCCTTTATCATTTCTTACAATTGGGCAGTTCCTCTTAAGGTGCCCAATTTTAGCACATAGGTGGCATATTGGACTGGTCCCATCCTTGGTGGTTGATGTAATGGACTCAATTGGGGTTCTACAGAAGCGAGCGATATGGACCTTCATGTTGCACCTAACGCAAAAGAGCTCCCGATAGTTACCATGATGATGGTAGCTACACTTGCTGCAACGGGGGAGGTTTCCTAGGTATGGTCTTCTTGGAGTCGAGACGGAAGGGTTGACAGAGGCATTAACCACATCAGCTCGTTTTCCTTCGGAAGGCCTTTGAGTCGAGGTACTTCCCTCCTCGTTCTTGAACTTTCTCTTCAGTGGATTTGGTTGGGGATCTTGGGTGGCTTTACTCACAGGTGCTGGTTGTTGTTGTCTATTGCTTTGATTGGAATTCCCAATAGGGCTCCTGCTAACGTTGGCGTTGTTAGCATTCAGGTGAGCCATGACAGCTGCTACGGATGCTAAAACTGCAGCTTGAAATGTAGCTTCATCGAATAAGAGAGTTGGTGTTTTGCCAGCGGTCTGGTTACGCTTCTTTGGAGGCATGGTTTTCCTACATTGAAAAGGAACACAAGCTGATGAGAGACGATGATTAATCCTGGGCGTATCTTTCTTTACTATGACAGGTATAAATTTTTCCCGCACCTCGAGTTATGGTTATCTGAGTGTCGATCTACCTCCTTATGATACAGTCTGGGTAATCGGGTAGGAGTAAGTATATCGGAAAGCCATAAAATGGGTGTCATTTCTACTGGGTTATCTTTAAACTGAAGAGTTTCACTCTCTAGTTTTGAAAAGACCTGAGAGAAGCTCGAAATGAGTATTATAGGGGAAAAGGCTCATCAAAACTTATGGCTAAACACCCTAAATCGAGGGTTTGGGATCCGATCAATTCGTATTACTTGCGACGGGAAAGGCGGTTTGTCTAGCACATAGCATGAGTAGAGTAATCACTAACTCACCAAATTGTATTATTTTATGGATTTATTAACATGACGATAAGGGGGAAAAGACACTTCTCGGGTTCCATGCATTGGCTCCCTCTGTCCATCTCTTATCCCCGACTGGAGTAGGCGTTGGTTTTCTTCGGGTACTTACCTAGGGTTCTCTTCTCTTGCAGACATATTGAATCTCTACTCCGCCTTACTCCTGATCCTGACCCTGAGTGTCATCACTGCCTTACTTCTGATCCTGATCCTAAGTGTCATCACTTCATGATGGATGACTGGAATCTCGAATATTTAGGAAAATTCCCCACCGATGTCCCAAAAAGGTATAGGCACATGGGGCTTCAATAGTCTCGACCTTGTTCATTTATTTCCAAATTGGAGACCTTATCAATGAACCTTTTCTGGGTCTGAATCGACTCTTCTGCCGATCCCTGAAGTGGATAAGGTTTTCTAAAGGGGTTCACACAAGAATGGAAATGTCTAAAGAATCCTAAGAGATTATTAAATAGTTCACTGGGTGATCCATACCGAGTCCTGCTACAATTCCACAGTGTATACAAATCATATATAACTTAGATCTGATAGGCCTTCGAATATGTGATACAACTCTATATCCACATCCAAACAAAGAAAAGGAAGTAGAGCGAAACCACAAATTCTTAGCCTATGAGATCCTCACTATATATGACCTTGGGAGTATACACTCTGTAATCATAGGTATATCAATAAGGATCTTTTTAGTTTTCACGCAAGGTTATTTATGATTCCTAAAACACCCCTATGGTATTTTAATTACATGTTTGATTCTTAACTTTTGAATATGGTTCTGGGATTATTGTGAGTCTTTTAGTATCCTAAAATACTCCCATAGTATTTTAAACTTTATGTTTGGCTCTAGCATTCCTATTTGTTAAATTTCAGATTTGTTGCAACACCACTATCACTCCCAACCACATGTTAGTCGCATCTTGAATAAATGTAGTTGATCAGGTTACATTTATTCCAGCTTACGATTACGTAACTACCCAGGATTGACGGTAATGGTCAACATCCAAAGACTTTTATTCTTGTTCTTCTGGTGATACCTTGTCCGGGTGTTTAGATTTTGGATGTTATTATACTTTGGTAAAATATGGTTATATCTTAAAGTATAATTTTTGGTTAGAGTGTTTTATCCCAATGCTCTGATACCAATCTGTCACACCCCAAAACTGAGAACGGCGGAATACGTTCTGGGGTGGAGGACGTCATGTCAAGTATCACAACATACGCAATATAGTAATCAAAGTACAACAATCGTTGCATTAGTAGTAATAATTTTACATAGGTTACATTTAGCAACAACATCAAGAGTAAAATACAAAGAGTAACATATAAAGCAGCTCGATACAAGGTTGTCTTCACAAAAGCTCCCAGAGTGTACCCGTCTACCGACGACATGAGCACACAAGTTATTTTGAAAGCGAGTATCAACATTTTTAATGCTGGTGGGTTCATAAGTATTTAATGACATTGGTATAAAAACATGTTTTACTTTAAAATAATCTCACACAATGATGGTGGTTTATAATCTACAGAGTGTTAGAATTCTTCCCCGAAAATCCTATATTTTCTAAATAAAAGCAGTCTTCTACCAAGACCCAATTGTTCTAGGTTTAAACCAAGGAGTAATTTCCCCAAAAATACTATCATTATCAAAATATAGCTTTTACTTTAAAGGAATTGTGAAAAGAATCACAAGTAAAGGTAATAGGGGAAAATAATATTATACCTCAGCAATAATACTGCTGGCGAAACTAAATAAAACATAGACTCTTGGAGGGTATCGAATGGACAATACGCCTGGCTCAGTCTAAAGATGAATAAAACATAGACTCCAGGAGTGTATCGAATGAACAATACGCCTGGCTCGGTCTAAAGATGATTAAAACATAGACTCCAGGAGGGTATCGAATGGACAATACACCTGGCTCAGTCTAAAGATGAATAAAACATAGACTACAGGAGGGTATCGAATGGACAATTAGTCTGGCTCAGTCTAAAGATGAATAAAACATAGACTCCAGGAGGGTATCGGATGAACAATACGCTAGGCTCAGTCTAAAGGTGAACAAAACATAGACTCCAGGAGGGTATTGAATGAACAATACACCTGGCTCATTCTAAAGATGAATAAAAAATAGACTCCACAAGGCTATCGAATGGACAATACATCTGGCTCAGTCTAAAGATGAATAAAACATAGACTCCAGGAGGGTATCGAATTGACAATACGCCTGGATCAGACTAAAGATGAATAAAACATAGACTCCAGGAGGTTATCGAATGAATAATACGCCTGGCTCAGTCTAATGGTTAATAAAAGGGTTGAATGTGAACTCGTATGTAACCATGATGATTGACGGTCGAATACCTGATGACCTTCAAGGCCACGCATAGAGTTGGTGACATTATGTCACCCATGGGCCTTACCGGCTCGGACTGTAGCTAGCAGTGAGGATGAGGTAGTGTCTATCCCGTATAGATCTATACACATGATGTCCGCTCTCCCTCCAGGAGACTCTGGTTACACAGCGATGGCGCTAGGGAGCGTCATATTAGGAAATAATGCATCACATTCTATTTAAAGTATTATAATAATAATATAGACTTACGAATGAACTAACTACTGAGTAATCCTTCGTACTAGAGAGAGTGAGAGAGAGAAAAAAAAGAGAGAGAAAGAGAGAGAAAGTGAATGGAATCTCCTAACTATCTCTATAATTGTTACTAGAGTTTTAGAAATATGAATAATGGAAGGATGCCATTGCTATCCAAAGGAGATGAACTGGCTGAGGGAACTTTTATGACCATATATGTATACATGATATATAACTAATATTTAAGACCTTCAGACGGATAACCGATAACCTAGATCCACATCCAAACAAGGAAAAGGAGGTATGGCGAGCTAGCCTTCCTAAGTCCATTAAACATTGCTTATATAATTATACATATACGGGCATGCATTTTATAATATAAAAGCATAAAAGAAAGTTTGGTAAAAACCTTTAGAAAACTTATAAATAAGAATTTATGACTTGATGTCAGTTTATAAAACAAGCCTTGGAAACCTTTGGAAAATCTTTAATAATATAAAAAGGGATATTCATACTTTAACGAGATTTAAAACAAGATTTGAAAACTTTTAGCTGGGTAAGCAGTTTAACACGCAAAAATCTATTTTGCTATACAGTTATTAATTACATGTGATTGGTCTAATAATTTTATAGTTCAACTTGTATCCCCCCCCCATAAAAGCAGTTAAAATCATTTAAAAGGTTAATTCAGGGGTATGAACTCACCTGACGTGGGCGATTCGGATGAACGGACGGTATAGGACACTAGGATTCTAATGCACGAAAACACGTCAGGGGTATGAACATCCTAATGCACGAAAACACTTCACTATGAGTGCTAGGAGTACCAAGGGTTGCATATAAAGAGTGTATGGCCTCACATTGGAGTTTACTCCTCAAATGGTGGCCCTTAGGGGTGTTTCCGGTTTCAAGACCACTTCCCCCATGAGTTTATGGCCGTAAACTCATGGAAGTGGTGCCATTGGGTGCTCAAAAGTCTTATACCACTCAAGGAATTAAGCTACACTTGAATTTAGGGCATAGGAAGTTATTAAGGCTCCAAATTGGCCTTTAGAGGAGTTCACGGTCGTAAACACATGAGTTTATGACCGTTAACTCATGGGTGCCAATTCATTTTATGTTTAGGTGTTCGTAGATTGAGCATGCAAGGCTCTAGTCAATTATACAAGCCATAGGGGGGCGTTAAGGGCACCATATGACCCTTTTATGGAGTTTGCGGCCGAAGGACCATTTCCTTAGGCGTTTACGGCCGTAAACTCTTTGAGGACATGGTTTCTTTGATGACTAATGTCCCTAGTTCAATGATGGTTGGTACTAGACTAAGTTCTGGTCATAAGGAAGGAAGGAAAGGCATCATTGCACCCTTAAAGGGAGTTTTCGGCCCAAGAACATCCCTTGGTCGTAAACTCTCATTCATCCTTGTTTCTTGATGTTTTCTAAGCCCTAAACATGCTAAACCTAGTGTGCAATGAGTTAGGATAAGAGTACTTACGATCTAGGAGCTTGAGTGGTCGATTTTGGCCAAGAACACTAGTCTGTGTTCTTGGTGTTCTTTGTGAAACTAAGAACACTTGAAGATCAACTCAACTAGAATGATTTCACAGATGGAATGGTGTAAGATCACTAGATTAATTAAGATATCAACTAGTTAGGACAAGAAACTTATGAGTCTTGATGATCGGGGACGAAGAACGGGATGATAATTGAGAGGATTTGAGCCAAAGGAAAGGGTGGAATGAAAAAATAGCCAACATTCCACCATATAAGGTGGATTTTATGGCCCACATGGAGTTTATGGTCGTAAACTCCGATGTGCTGGCCATGAACTCCAGGTAGATGTGTTTCTGGCCCGTTCGTTGTACTATAGCTTCGGTAGATAAACCCCAACACTTATTCCTTAAGTGTACTGGGGTCAGAACGCTCGAACAGACTTTAAATTGTGCTAAATAATAGCGGGAACAAGTCTGGCATTTATTTGGGTTAAACAGCTGAGCTTTCAAGGCAATAGAAAATTTCGGATTGTCACACCTTCTGAGGTCAGATCCGTTTCCCTAAGCTATAGATCTGGCTTCCCCACGACCAATAACAATGTAAAGGTCGAAACTTGACCAACATGCAACATGTACAAGGCTATCTATGGCTAAAAGGCTTCAATAATGGAATTCTAGGCTCCTTTCTATGGGTCTAGTTCGGATATCCACGACCACAAGGGACTAAGAAATCAACATAACAAGCTAAAAAGGGGTATAGAAAACCCTAGATCATAGATCTTAACCCAAAACAGTAAACAACTTGATTTAGTACCTCAAATAGTGTAGATATGGGATTGAAAATGTTGGATCCATAGCTCCCTTGACCTCCTCTTGCTTGGAACAACTTCTCATTTGCTAGAACACACTAAAATCGATCAATATGGCCTTATCTCTATCAACTCGCTCAAGCTCTTATGGGGTACTCTCTCTGGACATGTATCCACTCAAGAGAGCAATAAGGTCCTTTAAATAGGACTCAGGCCCAGGGAATTAGGGTTTCATTTTACAGCGCAGACTCGTCGAGTCCCCCCTCCGACACATCGAGTCCCTTCATTAATCAAGTCATCACTCGCAACCCTACTCAATGAGTCTATGCGTCAACTCGTTGAGTCCACCCTTTAAACTAAAAAAATAAAAGATAGATATAATACTTGGATATCCAGATGTTACAATTCTCCCCCACTAGAATCAGGCTCCGCCCTCGAAGTCTCGTTATGCAAATAACTCTGGATACTGCTCATGCATCTCAATCTCTAGTTCCCATGTCAGCTCGGACCCTTTCCGATGCTGCCACTCAACCTGCACCAAGGACACCTCCTTGTTTCTCAAAACCTTGATTCTCCGATCCCAAATCACAATCGGCCTTTCAACATAATTCAGGATTGCATCCACCTGAATATCCTCTAACGGTACCACCGCCAATTCATCGGCAATACACTTCCTCAACTGAGACACGTGGAAGGTATCATGAATCTGACTCAACTCTGCATGTAACTCCAAATGATATGCTACCCTGCCTACCCTCACGATCACCCTGAATGGACCAATATATTGAGGCCCCAACTTGCCTCTCTTCCTGAACCGGATCACACCTTTCCAAGGTGACACCTTCAGGAGAACGAAATCACCAACCTCGAACTCGATCTCTAAGCGACGCCTATCCGCCTAGCTCTTCTGACGAGTCTGAGCCGTCAGCAACCTCTGCCTGACTTGTTGTATCTGCTCAGTCTTCGGAAGCACTATCTCCGTGCTACCCATCACTCGCTGCCCTACCTCTCCCAGACAGATGGGAGTCCGACACCTCCTCCTATACAACAACTCGTAGGGAGGCATACCAATGCTATGGCGGCTTTTGTTATAAGAAAACTCGGCCAAAAACAGATACGTGTCCCAACTCCCTCCGAAGTCCAACACACATGCCCGAAGCATGTCCTCGAGAGTCTGAATCATCCGCTCACTCTATCCGTCCGTCTGTGGGTAGTAAGCGGTACTAAAATGCAGTGTCGTACCCAACTCCTCATGAAACTTCTTCCAAAACCTGGAAGTTAAACATACATCTCGATCTGACACAATCTAGATTGGTACACCATGCCGCAATACCACCTCCCTCAAATACACCTTGGCCAGCCTCTCTACGGAAGAGCTCCCACTGATAGCAAGGAAGTGAGCACTCTTCGTCAATTGGTCAACAATCACCCAAATTGCATCAACACATCTTGTGGTCCTCGGCAATTTGGTGATAAAATCCATAGAAATTTGCTCCCACTTCCACTGGGGAATCTCAAGTGGCTGCAACTTGCCATGCGGACGCCGGTGCTCGGCCTTAACCTTGCGACAGGTCAAGCACCTCTCCACGAACCACGCCACATCCCTCTTCATACAGGGCCACCAGTACTCTTTCTTTAGGTCCAAATACATCTTAGTGGCCACTGGATGAATCGAAACCTCAATCTATGCGCCTCCTCCATCAGAATGGTACGCGCCCCACCCGCAAACAGTACCCAAATCTGACCCTAAAAGGTCAATAACCCTCAACTATCGGTGGTGAACTCAGATACTTGCCCGATCATCTGCTCTCTCTTGCGGTTCTCCGGTAACACGGCCTCCGCCTGGGCCTCCCGAATGGTGTCCAACACCGGCGTCATAACTGTCAGTCGCATGCAGATATCTCGAATCGGGGAACTCTCTGCCCTATGGCTCAGAGCATCAGCAACAACATTAGCTTTGCCCGGGTGGTAAAGGATTTCACAATCGTAATCCTTTACCACATCCAACCATCTCCTCTGGCGCATATTCAGGTTGGGATGATCCATCAAATACTTCAAACTCTTGTGGTCCGTGTATATAGTATACCGAACCCCATATAGGTACTGACGCCAGATCTTGAGAGCGAACACCACTGCCCCCAACTCCAAATCGTGGGTGGGATACCTCGTCTCATGAGGCTTCAGTTGCCTCGATGCATATGCTATCACGTGCCCCTTCTGCATAAGCACTGCACCTAAACCCAATATCGATGCATCATAATATACCACAAAATCTTCCATTCCATCTGGAAGGGCTAACACAAGGGCTTCGCATAATCTCTGGCGAAACGTCTCGAATGTGTCCTGCTGCTCTGGACCCCAACTAAAAATCACGCCCTTCCGGGTCAACCTGGTGAGAGGAACCGCAATCTTGGAGAAATCCCTGATAAATCTATGATAATAGCCGTCCAATCCCAGAAAGCTCCTAATCTCGGTGGGGGATCTCGGCACCCCCAGCCCATCACCGCATCAATCTTGGCCGGATCGACCAATATCCCTTTCTGGTTAACGAGGTGCCCCAAGAATTGGACCTCTCGCAACCAGAAATCGCACTTGGAGAATTTGGCAAAAAGCCTCTCCGCCCTCAACACCCCGAGAATCTCTCTCAAATATTCCTCATGTTGCCCTCTAGATCTCAAATACACCAATATGTCATCGATGAACATAATCACCAAACGATCCAACAACGGCCTGCATACCCTGTTCATGAGATCCATGAACACTGCCAGTGCATTGGTAAGCCCAAAAGGCATCACCACGAACTCGTAATGCCCATAACAAGTTCTGAACGTCGTCTTCTGGATATCCTCATCCAGCACTCTCATCTGACGATACCCAGACCTCAGATCAATCTTGGAGATCCAAGATTCTCCCTGCAGTTGATCGAATAAGTCATCAATCCTTGGTAAGGGATAACGGTTCTTGACGGTCAACTTGTTCAACTCCCGGTAATCAATGCACATCCGGTGTGAACCATCATTCTTTTTGACAAACAAGATTGGTGCTCCCCAAGACGAGCTACTCAGTCTGATGAAACCCTTCCCCTGCAGCTCCTGAAGCTGTGAGGATAACTCTTGTATCTCTGGCGGTGCAAGGCGATAGGGTGCCTTGGCAATAGGTGCCGCTCCCGTAACTAAATCAATGCGAAACTCCACCTGCCTCTTGGGAGGCACACCTGGCAACTCCTCGGGGAAAATGTCCAGGAACTCTCGCACTATCGGTACCTCATCAACCGATCTCGGCCTCTCCACTGCCACTCGTGTGTCCATCATGTAAGCCACAAACCCACTACAACCCTGCTGTAGACTATGTCTCATCCTAGCAGCCGAACAAAATGCTGATTCAGGACAGGTACCCTCGCCGTACACTGTAAGTACTCCCCCACTAGGGTCTCGTATCGTCACTAATTTCCTCTTGCAGTCTATAACAGCCCCAAAACGGCTCAAATAATCCATGCCCACTATAAAACAAACGTCCCCCGTCGCAATCGGGACCAAATCAATCGGGAAGTCGACACCGAAGATCTCAATTACACATCCCCTAATCACCTTAGTAGCGTAAACCGCTCGCTCTTCGGCTATGGAAACCCGAATAGGTCGGCTCAACGCCTCTTGACAAATACTAATATGATGACTAAAAGCTAACGACACAAAGGACCGACTCGCACCTGAGTCAAATAACACCAAAGCAGGTACGGAATTCACAAGAAAAGTACCTACGCATATCATAATATAAGCACAATATCTCAGACTCAAAATAAATAGAGGAAAGAATACATACCAACCACAATGTCGGGTGTTGCGTGGACCTCCTCCGCAGTTAACTGGAAGGCCCTCCCTCATGCCTTCGGTGCTTCGGCCTTCACTGGCCGACTCTCGGTATCTCAGACAGCAGTAGGGGCAGATCCCTAAGATGCTCCCTGTGCTGACCCTCACAGCTGCGGACACTCGGCCTTCCGGTGTCCGATCTTGTTGCAATGGAAACACACTGAAATCCTCTTAGGGCAATCCTTGGCCATATGCCCCTCCTTGCCACACTTGTAGCAAGACCCTACTCTACAAACCCCATCATGAACCTTGCCGCACTTGCTACAAGTGCGGCCCTTCTGGTTCCCTGATCTTGAATCGGCGGGTTTGGCCCGCTTGGCTGCCGGCTGGGACTAAGTCGGTCGCCGATCCCTCCTCTGAGAATCCGCATCCTCTCTAGCATGAGTCTGTAGTTCTATCTCCCTCTTCCGAGAATTTGCCAGAAGCTCCGCAAATATTCGGTACGACGAGTTCGCCACGAACTCTCGTATGTCCCTATACCGACTCATGCGTGCCTGCTCGGTAGACACATGCTCAGGGCAGAACATCGCCCTTTCATGGAACATCCTGATGATCACAGTAACAGACTCGGTACCCTGCTTGAGAATCAGAAACTCCTGGGCGAAACGTTCCTTCTCCACTGGGGGAACATACTCGTCACGGAACACGGTGGTATATCTCTCCCAGGTAACCGCAGTAAGCTCAGCAGGCAAATAGTGCGTTGTATCAAACTTCCACCAGTCCTTCGCTACCAAGCGAAGCTGGTTCAGCGCGAAGCGAACCCTCAGGTGCTCTGGACATGAACACGTATAGAAGCATCCCTCAATATCGGAAACCCATCTCATTGCAGCAATCGGATCCTACATCCCATCGAACTCTGGTGGCTTCGTATTGCTAAACTCCGGGAACAGCAATGAATCACCACCCTGAGGTCTGGTAGCAGCGATAGCTGCGGTAGCTGCAGTAGCTGCAGCAGCTGCAGCCTCAGTAACCACTGTGTATCTCTGATCAAACGTCTCAATCAACTTGGTCTTAATATACCCGAACATCTCTGGAATCTCTGCGCGGATAGCCGCAGCCACCTCCTCACGGATCATCTGGCAGAGTTCCTTATCACTCACCCCACTGGTCTCTGGTCGGTGGTGTGTCATAACCATGATGTATCTAAAATACAACATAAGAAATATCATAGATTCGCTCGAGGATACTCGCACTCGATAACTCAAGCCTACTCGTTCCATGGTAACCCAAGGATTCTTACGTGGAATGCGCACTGCTCCGGTGTCATTAGTAGTACGGGACCAATACTACTGTCTACACCACATCAGTATTCACCCCAAGTCCTCCTCCTATGATCCCCAAATCTGAAGCACTCTACTCTCACTATGCATAATCTACTCTCTAGCAGATCTCTCATAAGCTCCTCGCGTCTATCCACTCACTCTTAAGGATCTCCTAGCAGCAACATCCCTAAGCTAAGGCATCAAAAATCAGGCCACTCTAGTCCTAATAAGCATACCTAGCCTACTCTAGCATGCATAACATATCATCACATATCACATGACACATAATGTAAGGGTATTTTGGGAAATCACCGTTCGGTACAGGCTGATCGTACACACGGCTCTGCTCTGCTCTTTTCAAATCCTTTTTACACTTTTAGAAAAAATTCTATTTTACTTAAAAAATTCCCTCAAATCCTTAGTATTAGTTCAAATGTACTCGAAACTTGTTCTGATACCAACTTGTAACACTGCAAATTTCAAAACAAATTTTCACATTTTAAAAACATACTTCATTCATTAGTATTATAAAAACTCGTTGTTCACATATCAATTCCTAACTACAACCTAAGATCGTAAAGTATAAAATCTCCTCCGTGTGTGTGTACTTATCATGTCAGCGCCTTCCTGCGATCCTCACTGGTACCTGAAACACATAACACAACTACTGTAAGCATAAATGCTTAGTGAGTTCCCCAAAATACCACATGCAACACATATTAGCCACTCGAGGCTATAACTCTATGGGCCCTCTGGCCCTAACTCTGTGGACCCTCTGGTCCTAACTTTCTGGACCTTTCGGTCCTAACTTTGTAAACTCTGGCATACACACTGTGACAACCCGAAATTTTCATTCTGAACAAACCATATCAAGCCAATAGAAGTTAGAACAGTTTCAGTGAAATTCTAGACTTCGGGTATAAGTTTGGCAGTTTTTCAGGATTTACACTTAAGGAGATATCAGGAGAGTGGTTGAACTAGGGTTTTGTGCAACACTGTTATTCCAACACTCTATTATACTAGAAATCATTCCAGGAATAAAAATATTTTCTGCCAAAAATATCTCAGGACTATAAATAGAATTCTAAACCAAATTCATTCATTATTCGCATTTCCAACTAGAGAAAAGCCAATTTCGCTCTCACGGATCTTCGGGTTTTTATCCCAAAGCGTGAGTAAACTTCTCTAGTTGTCTTATAATGCTTATTATGTGATTAATAACTTAGATTACATATCAAATTTGTAAGATTCGGGAGTTTACCGCCCAAGAACGTTCTTGGAGAGTAAACTCCTATATGTGGCTTAAATGCTACCTAGTCTTTTCCCTGTGTTAGGTAACGAACTTAGGCTTGTATATAAGTGTGTTTGAGACTAGAAAACAAACAAAACCCTTAGATTCGGGAGTTTACCGCCCAACAACACTTGGGGAGTAAACTCCATTTTAAGGGCTAAAGGTGTCCCAAAGTCCCTCAAAGCCTCGGATCTCAAACTAGAAGCCTACATTACATGTTTAGACCACAAAATCAATCAATATTCAAGGGAGAAAGAGAGTTCACGGCCCAATAGGTTCTAGGGCCGTGAACTCTAATAAATGGTGCCAAATGGTGCCATAATTCCTCCTAAGACCTTGAACAATTGCCTAGAACATATCCTATGTGAGTATAGGACTTGAAAGCATCAAAAACATCATTCCAAGGGAGCTTACGGCCGTAAACTCCAAGGGAATATGGTCCCAGGGCCGTAAACTCCTAAAAGGAGTTATATTATGCCCTAAACTCTTCCATAGACCAAGCCATTAAGTGGAAATGCTTATTAGAGCCTTATAGAGCATCAAACATCAAATGGTAACATAAGTGTGAGCTTACGGCCGTAAACTCACTTAGTAGGGTCATTAGGTCCATGAACCTCATGGTGGAGTATTCCTTGAGCCCTACACACAATAGCTTCCCCTACAAACACTTAGATGCAATCCTAGATGCTAATAACACTTGATAAAGGTGTTTAGCATGTCCTAGGGTGTCTTGAATTGTTTATTAGTTCTTTATAGACTAATTTGTTACATATATGTGAAATTATATGTTAACTAGGATCGTAAGTGTGTTCAAGACTTCACTTGACACCTAGCAATCCTACCTCTTCAGTTCATTTGTATCACCCACAACAGGTGAGTTCATACCCCTTAATCAATGTTTTAAATGATTTTAAATGCTTTAATGGGGGGAATACAAGTAGAAAACAATATGTTATTAAATCAATCATATGTATTTTATAACTGTGTTTTCACTCAGTAGATTTCACAAACGTCAAAAGGTGATACATGAAATGGTTTCCTATCTTAAAAACACGTTATCAAAACTATTACTTTGAAATGTTTATTTAAAATGACATCAAGTCACTCTTTATTATAATTTCAAAACTCTTAGATAGCTTACAAAACCATTTCTTTTACCTACTTGATCAAAACTATACTTACACACTTATGTTCATATAAATGTTTTGAGATTATAGTTTCATCTTTCATCCGGTTTTTCCCACACTCTTGTATAGTAAGGGTGTATAAAACTACTTGAACAACCAATTACCTTTCAGTTAATTATCATAGGGATAGTTAGAAGATACAAGACATTATTCCTATTACAAGGAATCACACAAGAGTCAATTCATTCATGAGTCTATACTAGTACATTACTTGATACATGAGTACATCTACATATGCCTACATGATACATTAATACGCTTACATGAACACATTACATGAATACCTTTACGTAGAGACAATTACCTATGTATACTTACATGAATACTTGAACCTTGGTTCTTTAGGATGAATTATTAGTACCTTCAGTAAATCGTCCTGCCTATTCCTGGTCAACGGGAGTCAATTACGGGACTAACCATTCGTAGAACCTACTGTTCGCTACAGAGGCTAATCGGACAATCTTCGGATGTTCATTAGGTTGTTATTACTATTATTATGGGCCAATTACGGGACTAACCATTCCTGGAACTTACTGTTCGCTACAGAGGTTAATCGGACAATCTTCGGATGTTCAGTAGGTTATTTATTTCGCTTACCACGATGTATTGTTAGCACTAGTACCTCCGGCTAACACTTACATTATTACATATTTCCTATTACTTTATTTTGTGATATCTTCACATAAACGAGTAGTTAGACTAAGTACTTGTTAGCACCAGTACCTCCGGCTAACACTTACATGATTATACTTTTTCCTGTTTACTTTATTTTGTGATACTTTCACATAAACGAGGAGTTAGACTAAGTACTTTAGTACTAGTCAATAGAAAGGAAAAACTATCATTTTACTTGCAGAACATTTAAGTCTTGGTAGAAGACTATCATATCATTTTCCTATTTTACTTTATTTTGTGATATATTCACATAAACGATGAGTTAGAGTAAGTACTCTTAGTACTAGTCAATAGAAGGGAAAACCTGTCATTTTACTTTGTCATAACAAAACATTCGGGTCTTGGTAGAAGACCACATTTCATACTTATATCAACTGTTCTATTTAAGGATTTATACGACATTCTTAACAACATTCCAAAATAGGACAATAACACATAAATACTTATGAATTCACCAGCTTTATAGTTGATACTCGCTTTCAAAATAACTTGTATTCTCAGGTCATCAGTTAGACAGGTGCGATGGCCATGTTTTTTAGGAGATGGAGCACAGACAAGACTCGCCTTATTTTGATTATTCATTTTACTATCGTACATTATGAAAGAACACACATGTATTAAAACTCTACTTATAATGCAATGGATGATGTTGTTGCTTGTTTATTATGTTACACTGTTGTGATACTGTACATGACGTCCTCCACCCCTGAACGTTTCCGCCGTTCGTGGTTTTAGGGTGTGACACACACAGCATAATCACATGGTAATACTGTAGTGCAACATATCACATACATAGTATACAAGATATACAATCACATTACTCTGGTCACCACTCAAGGTAAAGTATAGTGAGAAGAAACACTTCGGATACTCGGTGAACCTCGAACTCTAAAATACAGCACTAGCCTCCGCCTAATCACATAAATAATTACCCTAATTAATACAGCTTCTAAAGGCTAGGCTAACCCCTTTCTATAAGTTCTCTAAGAAGGGTAAAAGACCATTCTACCCCTCTAATGGCTCATAAGTCCAAACATTGACTAAACCCTAAAAGTCAACGAAGTCATCTCCGGTCAACGGTCAATCTTTGAGCAGACTCGTCGAGTGCACTCAGGCAACTCGGCAAGTCCACACTGGTTTTCTAAAGTCTTCTAAGCCTTGCTTGGCACGACGAGTTCCCTCTCCACTCACTGGGTTACTCAGCAACGAATCGCGGGGCAACCCCGACTCGACTCGTCGAGTCCACTTATGAACTCGGCGAGTTGCTCCCATGACAACACTGAAATGACCTTCTGAGGTCAGATCCGTTTCCCAAAGCTATAGATATGGCTTCCACACGACCAATAATGACATAAAGGTCAAAACTTGACCCACATGCAACGTGTACAAGGCTATATTTGGCTAAAAGGCTTCTATAACGGAATTCTAGGCTCTTTTCTTCCTTAAGCCAACATAAATCAAATTGGGGAAGCCTCTCTAGACCTCTATGGGTCCAGTTCGGATGTCCAACACCACAAGAGACAAAGAAATCAACATAACAAGCTAAAAAGGGGTATAGAAAACCCTAGATCATAGATCTTAACCCAAAACAGCAAAGAACTCGATTTGGTACCTCAAATAGTGTAGATATGGGCTTGAAAACTCTGGATCCACAGCTCCCTTGACCTCCTCTTGCTTGGAACAACTTCTCCTTTGCTAGAACACACTAAAATCGATTAATATGGCTTTATCTCTCTATCAAATCGCTCAAGCTCTTATAGGGTACTCTCTCTAACCTGGTAGCCGCACAAGAGGGCTATAAGGTCCTTTAAATAGGAATCAGGCCTGGGGAATTAGGCTTTCATTTTACAGCGCAGACTCGTCAAGTCCCCCCTCCGACTCGTCGAGTCCCTTCATTAATCCAGGCATCACTCACTACCCTACTCAACGAGTCTATGCGTCAACTCTTCGAGTCCACCCCTTTAAACTCAAAAATAAAAGATAAATATAATACCTGGATATCCAGATGTTACACATGAATGGATCTCTAGGGTCCGAATTGAGTGGCCTAGGGTCTTTTATCGAGAATGTGATTTTTTTTCTATATTTTTGGATAATACCTCAATGATGTCCTCTGTTTTGTGAAGTTCACTTCTATTGCAGGGCGCGGTGATGGTGAAGATGTCTCCCTTTATGTCTTAGCATTTCCAACATCTTAACGCCTCAATATTAGAGATGTTTTCGTTAGTTTCTTTTCTTCAATCTCTTTCCTCAACACCATGCATTTGCCAGTGTCGTGAATTTTACTTTTGGGATACTTACAGTACTAGCCCTTTTCTTTTTCTTCCATCGGTGTCGTTTTCATGATATCATGTACTTTGGTTCGATGATTTCAGTGTTCTTCTATGTTGAATGGAAGATATATCTAGGATGAATGTTGTGAATGTCATTTGTGGTTATCATGTCCCCCCTCCTTACGCTCTTGATGGCAAGTATTGGGGTGAGAGACTGTTTTTTCTTGTTTTATGTACGCATTGGTAATGACCTTTAGGATGGTTTTGTTTCTCTATTCACCTTCAAATTGTTTGAGGTAAACCTTGGGCGAAGGCACCGGTGACAAGGAATTCCTCTTGGCCTGGGAGGTTTAGCATTTCTAGAGGAAATTTATTGTAATACTCTCTAATCGATTATCCCTCCTTATGCCATGATTGAGTTCACGTCAACCTTACCCTTCCTTAACTGCATGAAGTTATCGAGGAAAAGGTACTATAAGTTCTTAATACTTTAGATGATGTCAAGTCATAGTGCCTTGAACAATTTTCCTACATTTCCTGATAATATGATGGTGAAATACGTGCAAGTGAACCGTTTATCCATTCTGAATTACATCATCGTCCGTTTATAAGTGTCGATGTGTTCTCCTGGATCGGTGGTGCCAACATACATTTGGATGTCCGGTATCATGGCCGAGTGTAGGTTCTAGTATTGTAAGAGTTCCTGGCAGAAAGCAGAGTTGGTACTCCTCACTGCGTTCTCCATCTACGGGTATGGAAATCCACCGTACATCATGAATAGGTTAGCGTAGTATGTGTTTCCTTACACCTGATTATATATATCTACTAACGATATGTAAGGTTATTGTGAGAGCTCATTTGGGTGTTTTTCAGCAACTATAATCTCGATCCTGATTACTGGAGCATGTGCAGATTTGGCCCTTGCGATTGTTGTGAGTAAAGAGTGATCTGTTGTGCCGAAAACAAGTAAGGATTCGACTCCCGTGTCGATATTGTATGAGGGTTAGACCCTTGCGACGGTGGCACTTGGGGAAGGGATCCCTGCAGCTGCTAGATATAAGGATTTAACATTGGCGGTAGTTGTGTGAATAGCAGAATGTTCTACATGTCCGCTATGGGAGCGAATTGATAGATCAACATTGGGTGTTGTGGAGAGGAAAATATGGTGTCTAGGGATCAACGGCTCGTCCTTGATTGTTGTGAAAACCTGTCACACCCCAAAACCAAGAACGGCAGAAATGTTCTGAGGCGGAGGACGTCATGTGAAGTATCATAACAGTGTAAAGTAGTAAACAAGCAACAACATCAGCCATTGCATTAAAGTATAGTTTTAATACATGTGTGTTCTTTGATAACGTACAACAATAAAATGAATAATCAAAATAAGACGAGTCTTGAATGTGCTCCTTCTTCTCAAATCCTGGCCACCGTACCTGTCTAACTGATGACCTGAGAATACAAGTTATTTCGAAAGCGAGTATCAGCCTAAAGCTGGTGAATTCATAAGTATTTAAGTGTCATTGACTTGTTTTCGAAAACTGTTATGAATGTCTTGTAAATATTTAAATGAAACAATTGATATAAGTTTGAAAACCCTAGAAAATCCGTTATTTCCTACTAGTATAAAATGTAGTCTTCTACCAAGACTCGAATATTCTGTTATGAAATGATAGTTTTTCCTCCTTTTTCACTATTACAAACAGTAATTAGTCTAACTCATCGTTTATGTGAATGTATCACAAAATAAAGTAAACAGGAAAAACTACTAATGTAAGTGTTATCCTTGGGTACTAGGACTAACACAACATCGCAATAAGCGAAATGTATAACCTAATGAACATCTGAAGATTGTCCACTTATCCTCTGTAGCAGCAGCAGGGGGCAGGAAGGGTTAGTCCCGTAATCGATCTACCTAGTATAATTATTAACCATAGGCATCCGTAGATGTTCATCAACCACTGGTGCCAATCAGCTGGGATTCGGAATGGTTAGTCCCGCCTAGTTATCCCGGGTACTAGGATAGACAGGACAATTTACATAGAAAGTACGAATAATTCTTCCTCGTAACTCTAGGTACAAGTATCCAGGTAAGTGAATATAGGATAATGCATATATGTAACAGTACTCATGTATCATGTAATTCTAGGTAAATGTACTCATGTATCATGTAAGCATATGTAAGTGTACTCATGTATCATGTAATGTACTGGTATAGACTCATGAATGAACTGACTCTTGAGTGATTCCTTGTAATAGGAATAATGTTTGATATCTTCTAACTATCCCTATGATAGTTAACTGAAAGGTAATTGGTTGTTCAAGTAGGTTTATACACTTGCTACACAAGAGTGTGGGAAACTGAATGAAGTATGAAAACTATAATCTCAAAACATTTATATGAACATAAGTGTATAAGTATAGTTTTGTTCAAGAAGGTAAAAATAATGGTTTTGTAAGATATCTAAGAGTTTTGAACAATAATTAACAATGACTTGATGTCATTTTAATAAACATTTCAAAGTAATATATTTGATAACAAAGTATTTTAAAGATAGAAAACCATTTCATGCATCACATTTTGTAGTATGTTAAGTTTGCTGAATGAAAACACCATTATAAAATACATATGGATGATTTAATAACATGTTGTTTTCTACTTGTATTCCCCCCCCCCCCATTAAAGCATTTAAAATCATTTAAAACATTGATTTAGGAGTATGAACTCACCTATAGATGGTGGTTTGGATGAACTGAACGATGTAGAATTGTTAGGTGTCAACTGAGGACTTGTACACACACTACGATCCTAATGAACATATAATCACACATATATGCACTCAATTAGTCTTAAATTAATACTTGATAATGTTAAGACTTCCTAGAACACAATAAACACTTTATATAAGTGTTATAAGCCCTAAGGATTGCATCTAAGTTCTTGTGGGACAAGGCTAGTGAGTTTTAGGGTTCCAAGGGACCTCATACTTGAATTTACTCTCCATATAACCCCACACAAGGATTTTATGGTCATAAACTCTTGAGTTTACGGCCATGAACTCCTAGGCTTAATGTCCTTTGTTGTTTTGAGGTTCTAAATGATCCCTAGAAGCATTCCAACTTGGTGGATTAATTCATGGAAGGGTTTAGCGCATAGATACACTCCTTTGAGGAATTTACGGCCCCAAGGCCAATTCCATTTGAGTTTACTATGTAAACTCTTATAGAAGGGTGTTTTTGATGCTTTCAAGTCTCACGCACATGTAGGATAGGTTCTAGACTTTTACCTAAAGCAAATGAAGGCCTTAGGCACACATTGGATGCCCTTCTTTCATGTTTACGGCCCAAGCACAATATTAGGGTTGTAATCTCTCTTTGAGAGGGGTTTTTGATGTTTTAAAGTCCTTGATTTATGTAGGAGTAAACCTAGGTAATTTTCCAAGACTTTAGGAGTGCCAAAAGCACTCTTTGGTCCATGTTTTTGGAGTTCACGGTCCAGGATCTTCTTGGGCCGTGAACACCCACACTTTGGTGTTTCATTGTTGTTTTCTTGTCCCAATTACACCTATATACAAGCCTAAGGTAGTAACATATCACGGGGGAAAGGCTAGGCATTGTTTCGGGAGTTTACCGCCCAAGAACACCTTGGGGAGTAAATTCTTAAATCTAGTTGTTTAGCTATGATATCTATGTTATAAACACATTATAAGCTATATAACACTACTAGAGAGAGGTACTCACGACTTGGGATGAAAACCCGAACATCTGTGAGAGAGAAAATTGCTTTTCTCTAGTTGAAAATGTGAATAATGAATGAAGTTGGTTCGGAATTCTATTTATAGTCCTGAGATTTTTTTGGCAGAAAATATTTTATTCCCGGAATGATCTCTAATATAATAGAGTGTTGGAATAACAGAGTTGCACAAAACCCTAGTGCATCCACTCTCCTTATATCTCCTGAAGTGTAAACCCTGAATTATTCAAACTTATACGGAAAAGTCTGAAAATTTGCTGTGACTGCTATAACTTCTATTGAAGTGATATTGTTTGTTCAAAATGGAACTTTTGGGTTGTCACAAAACCATTGTGGTTGAGAAGTCGATGCTTGTGACTTCTTATTCATCGTTTCATGTGGCATTGTGGTCATGGTTGTGACAAGATGTCGTATGGTGATGGGTAGTGGTTTCCCTAAGTTGGCTGTTGACACCACTATGGTGTCCGTTGTAGAGCCTGGTGGTGCTTGTTCAATTGGCATTTGGGTGGAGACTTGTCTCTCTAGTGCAGATTTTGTGTGTCGTTGACCGATGGCATAGATCTCAGTGGCTTATCACTCCTCCACAGGGTGTCACAATAAGGAAGCGATCCTTTCATCGAAGGGAGAAGGATTCCTTTTATGCCTTTCATCTATTGAAAATTATCCTAATGGTTTCCTTTCTCCCATTTAGGTTGACAGGACGTGGAGTTCTCCTATTGGTGGATGATGCATTACTAGTAGCAATCTTCTCTGCTATTGGTGCATAGGGAATCAAGTAATGCTCTGAGAATTACACTTGTCACCCTAGGGAGAGGATAATTATGTTTTGGTTTATAATAAACCATGGATTATCGTCTAGAGTTGGACCTAGGCACGAGAGCGCCAAGCACCAGGATCCTTGTGTGAGCCCGCAAGGGCGAGGGCGAGGGTCTGGCACTAGGCTAGTTAGTGACCATTAGCTAGGTCATCCTAAAGATAGGTGCTCTGTTACTGTTAACATATTCCTAGAGGGATATGTTAACGTGCCTAATTCTCAAAATGCAAGTGCTGGTTGCGAGAAGTGAAGTTTTCGGGCATATCATTAGCCAAAAGGGTATAATAGTCGATCTGACTAAGATTAAGCTGGTGATGCAGTGGGAGGTTCTGAGGTAACCATATGGGTTCTAGATTTTCCTTGGTCTAGCGGGTTATTATCACAGATTTATTTAGGAATTCTACAAGATTGTTGTACTTTTGACCCACTGAACGAAGAAGGATGTTACTTTCCGGTGGGGGCCTGATCAGCAGACAACTTTCTAGACTCTTAGATAGAGATTGTGCAAGATTTTGATTCTCACGCTTCTCGAGGGTATGGATGATTTTGTGGGTTATTGTGATGGATCGACATGCGGTTATGGTTTCAATGGTTTCGCATCATGATGTTCGCTTTAGTTACAAGTTCTGGAAAAGATATCACGAGGATTTAGCTACTCAGCTACTCTTCAACGCTAGTCGTCAGCACTACATTTGAATAAACTCAGTTGCACGTGTAGGAACGCCACATTCTAGACTTAGAAACTACAAACTAAGATATAACCTACAAGAATCTTGGAAAAAATTAGAAACCACATATATTTTACTTAGATTTCAAATTGATATGTGAATTCTACAACTACTTTATCTATATTAACTATCAAATTCGGTTCATTCCTTGACTAGAACATCTTTGCATGAATTGTAACATCCTAAAAATCATGACCAAAAATTTCATTTTAAATCCTTAATAAAACCATATTTCTCAAGCCATTCATTCAAAACATATTAACCAGCGTATCATGTCTAAACATATATCATCTCAGTGTAAACATCCCAGCCTAAAACATCATTGTGTGTGTGATGCAGTCATCCCGAGCTCTTCCCTATGCTACCGGAAGTACCTAAAACCAAAACTGAAATCGTAAGCACGAAGCTTTGTGAGTTCTCCATACTACCACATACCATACATATAACCATATATTGGGCCCCCTCCCGCTGCATCGAGACTTTACCGGCATCGGACTCGCTCCGGTATCGAGCCCCACCCGGCATCAGGCCCCGCCTGGCATCGAGCCCTGCTCGGTATACATATTTGTTTCTCTTAGGCCCCGCCTGTCTCAGGAGCCCCCCCGCTGAACACATATAATCATATAACATAACACATAATATATAAGCTAAACATACTCTACTGTATTGGTGAACTAAGGCGTCGCCTATCTTGGGCCTCACCCCTGTCCTACTACCGATGAGTCATGGAACCCTGTCCACACTCCTAATGGTAATGAGATACAGTTCCCCGCCCACACTCACTTCTCTCCTATCTTGGGCCCCACCCCTACTCTGCTAATAATGAGATACGGAACTCCGTCCATACCCGGCTAGTGATGAGATACGGGACCTCGCCCACACTCATCTCCCTACCAAGCACATACAAGTATCACAAATACAACAAGTATAATCTAACAAGCAACAAATAAACCTTCCTCAGACTTGCCCCGGCATCGGACCTTGGTCCAGAACCATACTATCATAAACCTTCCTTGGGCTTACCCCAGCATCAGACCTTGGTCCGGAACCTATAAACACTAACACATGCAAGAATCACAAAGACCTCTAGCATACTAACATTCCTTGGCCCTCGCCCAGAATCGGATCGTAATCCAAAACACATATCATAAAATGCCAGGGGCTAACCCTCGAGTCTTCCTACTATAAGCAAACATCATGGGTCGGCATTGTGGCTGTAGACCCATGCACACAGTGAGGAGACTCACCTCGCACTACTGAAGACCCGATGATACTCCTCTAGCTGCTAATTGGAAATTCCCCAAACTGATGCTCCTTCGGCTCCCCAAGCTACCATTACCCAAAATAATAATTAGGCCAACCATTAATTCTCCTTAGGGTAAAATGACCATTTTACCCCTAGTCCAACTTGGTCCATAACTAATGCCCAAATCATGATCTAAAAAGGCCCAACACTATGTAGGCTTCCCAAGCCCACTAGTGGCCTACTAATGGCCCAATTTGCTAAATTCGGCCCAATACTTCTAAGGAGCCTTACCCTAAGCCCAAACATATTCTTGGTCTAAATGATCTGACTTTCGATGGCCCACTAAGGCCCTAGGAACTAAAATCCACTGCATAGCCTAATCTGAGGCCCAAAACACGTCAAGCCTATATCTGATGAGTATGATGGGTGTACTCTTCTGTACGCTAAACATACTAGTTGTATGGTGAGTACCTTGTGCTTACCTGCATGTATGCCGAGCGTACATCCCTGTTAATTCACTTTTCCAATAGGAACTCAATACTCTATTCCAACGGCTATGAACATAGATCAAGGTCCTCATCAACGTCTTAATCAATAAAGTCACTGACTTGGTGACATCACATGACGCTAGTAAGCCTAATCTCCAAAATGGAATTCTATTCTCATCAAAGTGATCTTAACTCATGCATAAACCCAATAAGACATCCAAGATGGCAACTTTCTACCTTAGGGACTCATTTGGAAGTGTGAGTGGCAACTCCAAGTCCAGGAATCGGATTTGAGCCATAAAGCTCTATACTTGGGACCCAAAATGGTCCAAATCTTCACAACACTAGGTCTAAGCATACATGAGGAAAGTTTATGGCTTTATACCTCAAGGTGATCTGATTGAAACCCTAATCTCAGATCTACTGCTTCTTATTTGATCCACCGCCATGCTATACTCTTCTCTTGCTTTGGAAAATGGCTTCACACACCCAAAATGCTCTCTAATGGCCTCCTAAGCTCCAAGAACTCTCAAGGAAGGATTAGGCTTTCGTGGTGGATGTCTAACGATTAGAGGGAGGCTGATATCTAAGGCATTATGTTCTTTATATAGTGCTTATCCCAAAATATAAGGATTTAGGAGCTCTAAGTGTACGCCTCCCACAACCATGTTCACTTTCTTCTCTATGCTGGGCATACCCATAGCTTACGTTGGGCGTACTTCGGCGTTGGCCACCTTGCATGCATGGTACCATCTTGCCACTTTTCTCCATTAGGGACTAATATTGCCAATAACTTCAAACTACTATAACTCCAACATTCTAAGTTCGTTTCCGACGAACTTTATATCCACAAAAGGTGGCAGGAAACCCTACGCTCATAGCTTCATACCCAAGCCTTAGATCCTTCCGAATAAACCCGAGACCCATAAAAGTCTGAATCATCAGATTACGCTTATACCCTTGGACTTCGAAGCCACAACCGAACACTTTCTAAACTGGGTGTTACAACTCTCCCCCACTTAAACTAGACTTCATCCTCGAAGTCTTCTATGGTTACTTATTTATATAAAGAATATATTCTTTGTTGTAACTAAAATCCCAACCATTCCCAATGTCGGTCATTTCGTCGTTACCCACTGAACGCTTCCACTTACTATGCATAGATGTTGAATGCTCAAAATTAGCGTGTGAATTAGATAATACTTCGTGTAAAATATTCATCTCTGCAACGGTTAGACTCATACGACAGCTGCGTAACAAAGTCAAATCATTTACTCTAATATTATTTAATCCCGTAGTGAGTGACTTGGCACCTCCCGGTCAACTAGCTGCTCCATGCAAGAATTTCCTTATCACTACTCTTGTCTGAAGATCATGTTGTCTCTTATCCGCTTTCTGGATGAACCGAGACCACCCTGGTCCTGACTAATCTGCCATTATCTGGAATACCGGACTCCCACCAGTTACTGAACCCAAGCATAATCCCTCGGTCGCTCCCAGTGACTTCCGAAGAAAACTTCGGCTATCTAAAACTGCTCTATCTATATTGCTGCTTGGCTACCTGATCTTGGGATCCCTAATCCCGTACTTTGACCCTACAGTCTCTGTCGGGTCCTACCCACTTTGTTATAAACACACGGGCCTTGCCCACGGGTCTCACCCAAACAATATCTCGGAGTGGCCTCTCCCACAAGTCTCACCTATCTAGTGCTAAGCAGGACCAACTCCATCATGAAACTCAACAAACTATCCTTTCTCCATCTTTATCATGCTAACTAGGATATAAAGACCTCGCCAAACCTCCGCTAACTAGGAGATACGGGCCATCGCCCACACTCCTCTATCTAGGAGATACGGGCCCTCACCCACACTCCTCTATCTAGGAGATACGGTCCCGCCGTCACTCACACTCCTCTAACTAGCTGCTAACGAATGCTACGGCTATCCCGCAGTCTTACTACATTTCTCACACTAGCTAACTGTTGGGGATTGCTACGGCTATCCTACAGTCTTATATCCAGACTAAACGCACATATTACCCGTCAAATCTCCAACCTGGTTTCCCAACCGAGTCATCATCTGATTGTGAATACACAAACTCAATGTCGGGAAGTTTCCCAAACTCCTAACTCACTCATTTCTCTATTTGAACAGCCACTCAGGCTGCTATCCTATTCAACAAAGTTGCAAACTCACCCCAGTTTCTCACTTACTTCTATTCCTGGCTATATGGAGGTTTCTCACCCACTTTGATTCGACTAGGTCCTTACATCTCACAGCTTGGAAAGGATTCCCAACCCTCCTTACCATCCAATGATCAATCTGCTAGCAACCCACGCTTGCCACTGCTAGTGATCCAAAACTAACCAATACCAAATCCGAACCACACTTTAAGACTAGCTAAACATTTACCGAGTCCTACTTACACTTGCTACAGTGACTGCCACCTGGGAACCTGCTCTAAAGGGAAACATTTTCGAACGACTACTCCAACATCCATGGTATGCAAATGGCATAAAACTTATTCATTAGAAGGAAACATAATAATTTGAAATACACTTACTAACATCGATGCAGTACAATAATAATAAATCTTAAACAACAACCAATAGGAAAGAAAAAGTTATGCACCTGCAACATCAGGCATTGCCCGCGCCTCCTATGTGGCCAACTGGAAAGCTCTACTCCTCGTTGTAGGTGCCTCTTCCTGGCCCTGACGTTCATCAGTAATCCTCAACGTTACAGGGGCAGGTGTTATCACCTATCCTACAATAACAAAACTCAGACATTGGGTCATCTTATGGCCCTGCTGATTTCAATGGAAATGGATCAGGTCTGATCCCTAGGTGGTGGTAGTAGTAGAATCCCTGCTAAAATGACAAGTCTGGTCGTACTTGAAGCAGCTTGAATCACCACCATTGCCACTCCTACACGCACCCTCGTGCGTCCTGCCTCACTTGCCACAACGGTTGCGGCTCTGATAGTCTCTCGATCTAGAATCCGTCCCCTTGGGCCTCTTGCCCAAACCTGCAGATACTTGAATCTCCTCCGAATTCCTCTTCCTTTCTGTCTCCAAATCAATCTCTCTCTCTATCTCTCTCTCTCTGTCTCTCTTTCTCTCTCTCTCTCTCTCTCTCTCTCTCTCTCTCTCTCTCTCTCTCTCTCTCTCTGGCATGAGCAATCATATCCTTCAGCATCTTGCAGCAGGACCTGCTAACAAACTGCCTGATGTCACACCTCAGCATCTCGTGATATCAGGCCTTCTTCATCTCCCTGTTTGCCAAATACTACGGAACAAGAAGGGCCCTCTCCCCGAACTTGGCGGTAATCCGCCACAATCTCTGTCATCTGCCGAAATCCTAAATCTCTCTTACTAGCTGCTACACCTTGATCACCAGTGCAAACTTGGCCCTGAAACTAGTCTAGAAATCACTCCATGTCATTGTGTCCAACGCGACATCATCCCTAATATCATGTCCAACCTCCTCCCATGAATCACGTGCTCTGTCCTTCAGAAGACACGAGGCGATTCAGACCTTGTCCCCCTTGGGACACCGACTAGTACGAAAGGCATTAGCGACATCAGCCGACCACCGGCTGCTAGCCATGGGGTACCTAGCCCCATGGTAATCTGGAGCTCCACAAGCTCTGAACTCTCGGAATGTCAGGGTATGTGCCCCCATCATGGTCATCATCTCAGAATGGAAGGCTCCCATCCTCTCTTCCAAAATCTCCAATATACCCTCCTTGACCGTACCGAAGATCAAGGGAGTCTGGTCTAGTATACTATGTTTAATCTCAGCTGATACAGACTCTCTGATCGGCTCCTCGAGCTGACTAGCTCCTGAACCTGAGCCTGATCCCTCACTGGCATCCGAACCGCCAACTGGTCTATCCCGTAGAGTCACCATGTAGCAATTATACCATAGCTACCATCAGAATACTCATAACTATCGAGGGATCACACACACACACACACACACACACTTTCAGTTCCCTGGTTTCATCTCATCCTTTCTTGAATTGATTATGGATGCTCTGCTTTCAGTAGTACGGGCCCATACTACTTTCCACATCTATCCGTACTTTCCTCAAGAATTGACTTGACTCCACCAAGTCCCTTTTACTAACACTAATCCCAGCACTAATCTCATCCTAGGCTTGCCCTAGGGTATCCTCCAACTCACTCCCTCCCATCAGATGCATAAGAAGTTCCTGATATCTCTCCCTAACTAGCTTGTGAATACCATTACATATTACTAAGACTAGATAATTCTTCGAATGAGAGGTCCTACCCTACAACTGTTGGACTCAGACAAGAGCTACGAAATAGCGCTAGACCTAACCTTCTGAAATTATTTAGTGCTTGCAATATGTAACTTAACATATTCGTTTACTAAGTAGTAAAAGATAACTAGAACTCCTAAAAGCACAAAGCAAGCAACATTCGGGCGTTGGGAAAACTAACCACATAATCCAATCAAGTTGTTCTATCCTCTAATCAGGAATTTGTACTAGCGTGCAACTCATAAAGCTTATACATATAAGGGGAACATAAGGCATCCTCCTAGATCCTTAGTCCTAATCTAGCATGCAGTTCTAATGCACATATCATAACCTAAACTTGTATGGGTAATTTGGGAGAACTTACTTGAGCTCGGCCGATTGCATGCACCACACCTTTTTTGTTTTTCAAAGTTTTTTCCCTTTTCGAAATTCTTTTCCTTTTTCTCAAAGTTCTTTTATAAAAATGATTTTCCTTTGAAAATTTTCATACCAACTCCTTAGTTTGAGTTCAGACACACCCGAGAGTGTGCCCGAATCCCTCAAACCAAGGCTCTGAAACGAACTTGTAACATCCCAAAAATCATGACCTAATATTTAATTTTAAAACCTTAATAAAACCATATTTGTCAAACGATTCATTAAAAACATATTTAATCAGAGTAACATGTCTAAACATATATCATGTCAGAGTAAACATCCCACGCTAAAACATCATGGTGTGTGCGATGCAGTCATCCCGAGCTCTTCCCTCCGCTACCGGAAGTACTTGAAACCAAAACTTAAACCGTAAGCACGAAGCTTAGTGAGTTCCCCATACTACCACATACCATACACATAAACACATATGCGGCCCCTGACCCCTGCATCGGGACTTTCTTGACATCGGACTCGCTCTATTATCGGGCCCTGCCCAGCATCAGGCTCTACGTCGCATCGAGCCCCAATCGGTATACATATATGTTTCTATTATGCCCCGCCTGTCATCTGGGCCCCTGTCACACCCCAAAACCAAGAACGGAGGAAATGTTCTGGGGCGGAGGACGTCATGTACAGTATCACAACAATGTAAAGTAGTAAACAAGCAACAACATCATCCATTGCATTAATAATAGAATTATTATACAAGTGTGTTTTGTCAAATTTTGATAAACACTAAAGCATAAATCAAAATGAAAGATGAGTCTTGAACAAGCTCCATCTTCCTTTCTCCTTGCATCGGTACCTGTCTATGATGACCTGAGGATACAAGTAATTTTGAAAGCGAGTATCAGCTTTGAAGCTGGTGAGATCATAAGTATTTAGTGTCTTAATTTGTATGTAAGAATTTGTAAGTAAATGAATTGTAAGTATTGAAAATGTATATGAACTGTAAGTATGAAAATGTTTGTAAAACAACTGTAATTGTTTGAAAAACTCTAGAAATCCCTATGATTCCTACTATTATATAAGGGTGTCTTCTACCAAGACCTAACTGTTCTCAATGTAGTCTTCTACCAAGACTTAACTGTTCTATATGTTCGTCTCTTGTAAAAGTGTGTAATTTTCCCAAGTGTAACTATCATTATCAAAATATAGTTTTTACATTTATAGTTTAAGTGAAAAGATCACTAAATAGATGTACAAGGAAAATTAATGTAGTACTAAAACGTAGCGCTATAAGAACTACTGTTGTACTAACTACCTTAAACTGGATTAATATTAAGGCATCATGTGATTAATTGCACCATATTATCGACTGGTAACAACGACATAAGAATGGTCGTAATAACGGAATGACGTTTGGCACCCGCAGACCTGCAGGTTTGGCCGTAGCTAGCAGCAAGGTGTAGGATAGCCAATCCAGTATAGATCTATACGCAAACTCACGCTCTCCCTCCAAGAGAATTTTGGCTACAACTCGGGCCATGACAATTAAGGCATGCTCCGATACAGTGGATCACAATTTAATGAACGTATTAATGTAAGTGTAATATACGGAAATGTTCGACGTGTCCTAGCTGTAATGTGTGTTCTCTCTCTATCTAGCAAGTATAGTAATGTACTCGTTCTAGTATCGTTGTATATGTTCTATTCCTAGTATCGTAGTATATGTAATGTACTGTAATGTTCTAGAAAGTATTGACTCATGAATGAACTGACTCATTGTATGATATCGCGTTCTAGTAATTGTTCTAGTATCTTCCTAAACTACCCATATGGTAGTTTACTAGTAATCTAACTGGTACGTATGGACATGGATGTACACCCTTGCTACCCAAGGGCATGGGATGAACTGGAAGGGCCTTTATGACTATATATCTACACATGATATATAACTAATATTTAAACGACCTTCGGACGAGTACCTGATATCCCACCAGACCACATCTCAAGCGCGAAAAAGGAAATAGGGTGGATAGCCTTCCTAAGTCTTTTAAACATTTCTTATATAACTATACATATAGAGGCATGCAATTTATAATATAAAAGCATAAATAAGTTTTGTAAAACATTTGAACATAATTATTATTTTAAGAAAAGATCGACTTGATGTCAATCTACAAAACAGTTTGAAGGCATGGGTTTGAAAAAAACAGTTTAGTATATAAAGGTACATTTGTTTGAACACAATTGTAAATAAGTTTGAAATGTAATATACAGAGTAAAATGTACAGTGTAATAAGGAGTTTAAAACATATAAAATGTTTATAAAAATCATTTGAAGGAAACTGTTTGGTAAAACGGCTAATGAGTAGCCAAATCATTTGAATGCTATATATTAATCACATGTGATTGACATAATAACTAGCATAATTCTACTTATTAATCACATGTGATTGATATAATAACTAGCATGATTCTACTTGTATCCCCCCCATAAAACATTTAAAAAATAGTTTAAAACATTAGTTAAGGGGTATGAACTCACCTGAAGTAGGTGACTGGAATTGAACGGGCTGTTATCGTAAGTAAGGATCGGACAAGTGCTTGGTGTC
This sequence comes from Lactuca sativa, assembly GCF_002870075.4. Classification (NCBI taxonomy): domain Eukaryota; kingdom Viridiplantae; phylum Streptophyta; class Magnoliopsida; order Asterales; family Asteraceae; genus Lactuca; species Lactuca sativa. The sequence goes on along the minus strand of NC_056623.2, from coordinate 153,740,861 downwards.
AAGTGAAGACTTTAGACACACACAATGACCCTAATTACATATGAATACATATGTATATAAATAATTAGTGATTAAAACACTAATTATACAAGTATAAACATTTAAACGCGAGGAAAACACTTATGGTCAAGTGCTAGGAGGCTAATGGGTTGCAACAAAGGAGTGCAATGCCCCTAATGGGAGTTTATGGTCTAATGGCCATATATTTTGGAGTTTACGGCCCAGGGGAGTAAACTCCTGGCCGTAAACTCTCAACCAAGTCCCTAAATGAAGTCTAACAATTATACAACTCATGTGGTGAATTTCTCTAAGGCTTAAACAAGTGTTTGGGCTTCCTAATAACTCCATTGAGGAGTTTACGGCCTTGGGACCATATCCCATGGAGTTTACGACCGTAAACTCCCTTGGTAGGGTGATTATGGTGTTTTCAAGTCTCTAAATTATCTAGGAACTAAACTAGGCTTTTGTACTTGGCTTTAGAAGAGTTTATGGCACCATTTGGCACCATTTGGCACCATTTTATGGAGTTCACGGCCCTAGAACCTTTTGGGCCGTGAACACCTTACTCTTGGTGTTCTATGTGTGTTAGCTAGTCCAAAACTCATTTAGGTACATGCCCAAATTAGTCTCTTGGCTTAAGGAAGGTTTTAAGGGCATTTTGGCACTTAAACATGGAGTTCACAGCCCAAGAACACCCTTGGCCGTGAACTCACTTTTCATCATTGATTTTAATTCCTTTTGGTGTCCTAAACATGCAATGGTGGGTTCTAGTTCGATTTCTAAAGCTTTGAGGGTCATCGGAACACTTTAGGACCTTAAAATGGAGTTTACTCCCCAGGTGTTCTTGGGTGGTAAACTCCCAAATCTTGGGGTCTTAATCCGTTTTTGATGTTTTCTAGTCATAAAATCACTAGCATACAAGTCTAAGGTAGATACAATTCACGGGGAAAGGACTAGGTAGCATTTAAGCCACTTATCGGAGTTTACTCTCCAAGAACGTTCTCGGGCGGTAAACTCCTAAATCTCATAGATTTGATATGTAATTGGTGTTTCTAAACACAGTCTAAGCTATTTAACTTAACTAGATCGAAGTACTCACAATTTGGGATAAAAACCCGAAGATCCGTGAGAGAGAATTTTGGCTTTTCTCTAATTGGAATTCAACTAATGAACTATTTGGTTCAGTTTTCTATATATAGTCCTGGGATTTTTGGCAGAACATATTTATATTCTCGGAATGAACTCTAATATCCTAGAGTATTGGAATAACAGTGTTGCACAAAACCCTAGTGCATCCACTCTCCTAATATCTCCTTAAGTGTAAAAAACCTGAAAATTGCCAAACTTATACTCGAAATCTGAGTTTTCACTGTAACTGTTCTACTTCTATTGGCTTCAAATGGTTTGTTCAGGATGAAAATTTCGGGTTGTCACATCATCCTAATCAATTGGTTCTAGTGCTCCTAAGTGAAATCGGGTTCTCGGTTGGAATCCCAACGAACCTTCACTATCGGGCGATGGCGCTGCTTCGTCCACTTGACCTCTCGGTCGAGGGTCACTACGGTTCTAATACGAAGGCGAGGATCTCGACGATTGGACTTACAAGAATCCTAACGGAAAGGTACGACTTCACGACAGAGACGCGAAGAGTAGAATTTACGTTACTGAGTTCGCGGAGTAGGTCTAGTTTGTGCAAGGCACAGGACCGATTCTGATAAGAATCTCGGGGTCCTAACTATATTGGATTTAGCTTTCCACGCGATACGAAGCGTATTAAGCCTTTCCCGAGTGAGACATCCTAAAGAACTTGGTCTCTCACTTGGAATCTCCACAGTTTCCTTTTCTTGTTTAACTTCCCAGTCAAGGGCCACTCCTTGCCGTGTCAAGGTCGAAAGGGTTTCTGTAATTTACGAGGAGTTATGGACGAACTATGACAGTAGGTCTGTAAGACCTAGAATTTGGCAAATGTATGTCGGCATCTCTGGTGTCGACAAATTCTCAACAGTTTTGACAAATTGAAAGAGTACTCAAAATTTCTCACATTACTAACAGTGTGTCATAAAAATTTGACTTTTCAATTTCAAAACTCGTGCCTAGAGAACTTCGCGAGAAGTTCCTCTGTAGGAAATGTTTCCATGGGTTTTCTTCTTACTACGAGGGTAGATAAGTAAGTCATTACATGGAGAAATGACGAACTGATCCAAGTAATAAAGACGTACTCTATTCGTTTAGCTCATGAAAGCTATGGGCGTATTGGTCCTATCCGAAGGGTATCACTACGGACTCGAAGTGTCCGCATCGAGTTCGGAAGATAGTCTTCCGGACATCCTTCCCTAACACTCGAACTGGTGATACTCGAATCTTAGATCCATTTCTGAAAGTAATTATTTCCTTGCGTTTGCTCAACCATTTCATCTATGCGAGGCAGAGATAACGATTTCTAATGAAAAATCTTGATGGAGTCCTCGATATCCGAGGCACATACGATGCAATCCGTCGATCTCTAGGAGGATAAGACTGGGGGTTCTCTAGGTTGAGAAGCCTAGTCTTCTTATTCTATCGTTCTTTAGTTCGTTAAGTTGTCTGTACTGTTCTGGTATCTCCATAGGTGTTTAAGCAAATGGGAGATCCGTTTATGGGAGTCGTACAGCTTTCTATGTTTGTTCACATGATGATGTGATTACTCGTAGTCTTGAGCAGTTCTCCGTCCTGAAGTTCATATTAGAATTCATACTTGGCTCACAATCACAATTTCGTGTATACGAGTCGTATATAATTAAGATTGAAAAGGTAGTCGAATAACTGATTCTTTTTTAAGCTCACATCCCATCGAAGAAAAAGAAGTTAAAGTGGAATCATCAATTCTAAACCTGTAGAACCTTGATTATATATCACTCTTATGTATACATTCCTCAGTGATAGAGCAATCGTATGAATCCTTGGATTGAACTTGACGTACTGCACGAGTGGTACTTCGGGGATTTCTTCGGAAAGAAAATAATCAAGAGGTACTCCTGGCATGAGTACTTCAGTGTTCTGATATGACGGCTTCGCTGGAAAAGTGATCTAGAAGAAAGAGATGTACGTATGAAGCTGTTTTCGTGAAGAACAAATTGAATCGAATCGTATGATAATGTCGGAATCATAGTGAAACTTAAAGACATTAGATTTGAACATAAGACGTTTACAGACAAAACACAACCGTGCAACCATGAACAGAGTTACAGTACTTTAGATTTACCACAAGACTATTGCTGCGAATAAGATATACTACAAAAGAGAAGTATACGCAGCACGAGAATCCCTATGCAGTCAGGATCTCGCAAGAGGTAAGACTCTAGTTGCACTAGTTCTGGATAGTTTATAAATCTATTACAAAGACACGCCTAAGTTACATTAACGAGGGTTTCGGCATAGGCTCTCCTGCAGCTGTGATCCTGAGAATCTTCTCGTCTGCGCCAGAGTTCTTTGCTATAGGGCAATCCTCCTTGAAGTGCCCTATCTCCCCGCATTGGTGGCATAACTGGTTAGTACTAGCTTTGGCCACGGGATTGCGGTGTTTAGCCAATGTTATGTGGACACGAGTGCCTTCCTCGTTACTCCACTTTGAAAATTGCTTCCTAAAGTGTTCGGCATTATAACTACTCCTGTGTGTAGGATTAGTCCCGATGAAAGGGACTTGAGTGATGGGTCGTGCCGGTGCTCCATAGCTACTAGCATGGTGCCTTATTTTTAGGCAATTGCAACATTGCATCTCATGACAAGCCCCATGATGATGGAAACTACACTTATCTCACTTCGGGAGTTTTCCCTCGCATGGCCTGCTCGGTACTGGGATGGCAGGGGTTTCCACTTGTTGTTGTTGCATAGCAAGTTTTTGGGATTTCTTGCGTTCTTTCTGGGCTTGACGCTTTCGTTTCTTGTTCTCTGTCTTTCGGCTTTGCGAGCCAGTGACTGTTACTGTTTGTTGGTTTCCCGGTTTGATACTACCATCTAAACTCTCGACTCCTTTTTCTGTCTTGTTTATGTTGCCTGAGTTGATGTGTGTAAGGAAAGTTGTCACAGCAGCTGCTACTGCAGCTTGTAATGTAGCGGTGTCGATATGGAGGATGGGGGTTTCGTTGCTTGGCTGATTGTTTCCGGATGACGACATGATTCTGTAACATGAAAGATAAGGATTTTGTGAGCGGTTCTGGTTGACCCTAGGTGTAGTTCTACTGTTATGTAAAGAATAGAAGTATGTTTTTGAAAATTTGACCTACATCCCTATGATGCAGTCCTAGTACATAATGGAAGTATGTTCGCGAAGGTTCACCTACATCCCTATGATGCAGTACTTTCGTAGAATGGTCTCAAGACGTTTGTCGTTCAAGCCGAGGTATCGTGGGTTGGTGAATAACAGGATCCAACCACTGAAAGAGACTTGGAAATGTCTCCGGAGATAAATCACTATAGTCCAATGACTTGACTAAAGCATGATTCAGATAGACTCCAATGAAAGTATGATAAAAGTACTTGAATGAAGAATGACACAGAAGTTAGCCGGCTGTCAATATCTTGGATATTTACGACGTAAAGATTTAGGAAAATGACCTTGTAAAGGTCTTACATCATATCCAAAGAAGATAGTTCCTAACAGCATAAGGACCTAACTAAAAGTACTTACAGTACAAGATAATTTCGTGGAAAATGCCACATCAGGCAAAGACAGAAAACGACTACTTTCTAACAAGGGAAGAAAAGTAAAGAGTCTACTACTGACGACGGTCACCCCTCTGGTGAACTCTCAATTCAGCCAGTTGACGTTCTACATCAAGTAGGTGTGTTTTGTACCCCCTTTGGCGTACTCGGAGCTCTATGACTTTGGCTCGAGTTTCAGCTAGTGCTTGCAGCAGGGTTTCATGGTTTCTCTCTAATCTCACGTAAGCATCTTCTTAGACGAATGGTGCGGAGGGTATGCATTCTCACATCGGCGACAACTTCGGTAATCTGATGTAGGGCTGTCCTGCCTTGAATCTCATTTCGGGTCACTCTGCGGACCAAGATTGGCAAGACTCTATCTGCTGAGCCCCCATTGTTCAAGTCGCAAAAGCTTCGGTCGCCATTAAATGGCACGGGTTGATCTTGTCCTTGGCTCCATGTTTCCAAGCATTCCACTCACTCAAAGTCGGGCCATGAAAAGCCGGACGAGGGTTAGGAATTGGAAAGGGAGCTGCTTAGGGTAGGTTCTCAACCTCTGGTTCGGAGTTAACATAATACGAAAGGTCTTCATCATGGTGATCATTCAAGGGGATAGGATGATCATTATCTGGTTCTTCTCCAAACCAACCAGCAATGACTTTGTTCGGAAGATACTGGTTGCCATGGGGATGGAGTCCAGCTATGTTTTCTATGCAAGAATCTAGGGTAAGAGAATAATTATTAGACGAACTATCTAGATAATTATTTAGAAGACCTTCATTAGTTACATCGCTATTTGTGAAGTGCATACCAGCTATGTGTAATCTAAACAGGATAGACCTTCGAATAAGTGACCTTAACTCCGTATTCACACAGAATAAGGGTGAAGTAAAATTTCCACAGATTCTAAGTCTATAACATCCTAATTACATATAGCCTTAGTGTATCCACTTAGCAACTATCAACTTAGTAATGAAGATCCCGTTTTAGTTCTCAAGTATAAAGTACTTATAGTAACACCAAATACTCCTATAGTATTTTAAATTTATTGTTATGTTCTATTGTTCTCATTATGGTAGGGTTGGTAAGATTTTAGCATTGTTGCAACCACAAAATTAAACTTAGGCACATGCTAGTCAACCCTCGGATAATATAGGTGATCAGGCTATATCTTCCCAGTTTTGACCATATGCCTCTAAGCCCACTTGTGTTGCCCAACAATCGTAATTCTTTTGTACTGTCCTAGTGACACTGATTTTAGTATGAATGCAGGTATGTATACTTACTTAAATATTTTATTATTTAAAGTATAAACTCTTGGTCAGAGTATTTTTAATCCCTTATGTATTTATAGTTAGTATATCTTTTATGGGTTGATATACTTAATTCACTATAAACAATGCTCTGATACCAATCTGTCACACCCCAAAACCAAGAACGGTGGAAACGTTCTGGGGCGGAGGATGTCATGTATAGTATCACAACAATGTAAAGTAGTAAACAAGAAACAACATCATCCATTGCATTAATAATAGAATTATTAAACAAGTGTGCTCTATCAAATTTTGATAAACACTAAAGCATAAATCAAAATGAAAGATGAGTCTTGAACAAGCTCCATCTTCCTTTCTCCTTGCATCGGTACCTGTCTATGATGACCTGAGGATACAAGTAATTTTGAAAGCGAGTATCAGTTTTGAAGCTGGTGAGATCATAAGTATTTAGTGCCTTAATTTGTATGTAAGAATTTGTAAGTAAATGAATTGTAAGTATTGAAAATGTATATGAACTGTAAGTATGAAAATGTTTGTAAAACAACTGTAAACGTTTGAAAAACTCTAGAAATCCCTATGATTCCTACTATTATATAAGGGTGTCTTCTACCAAGACCTAACTGTTCTCAATGTAGTCTTCTACCAAGACTTAACTGTTCTATATGTTCGTCTCTTGTAAAAGTGTGTAATTTTCCCAAGTGTAACTATCATTATCAAAATATAGTTTTTACATTTATATTTTAAGTGAAAAGATCACTAAATAGATGTACAGGGAAAATTAATGTAGTACTAAAACGTAGCGCCATAAGAACTACTGTTGTACTAACTACCTTAAACCGAATTTATATTAAGGCATCATGTGATTAATTGCACCATACTATCGACTGGTAACAACAACATAAGAATGGTGGTAATAACGGAATGACATTTGGCACCCGCAGACCTATAGGTCTGGCTGTAGCTAGCAGCAAGGTGTAGGATAGTCAATCCAGTATAGATCTATACGCAAACTCACGCTCTCCCTCCAAGAGAATTTTGGCTACAACTCGGGCCATGACATTTAAGGCATGCTCCGATACAGTGGATCACAATTTTATGAACGTATTAATGTAAGTGTAATGTACGTAAATGTTCGACGTGCGCTAGCTGTAATGTGTGTTCTCTCTCTATCTAGCAAGTATAGTAATGTACTCGTTCTAGTATCGTTGTATATGTTCTATTCCTAGTATCGTAGTATATGTAATGTACTGTAATGTTCTAGAAAGTATTGACTCATGAATGAACTGACTCATTGTATGATATCGCGTTCTAGTAATTGTTCTAGTATCTTCCTAAACTACCCATATGGTAGTTTACTAGTAATCTAACTGGTACGTATGGACATGGATGTATACCCTTGCTACCCAAGGGCATGGGATGAACTGGAAGGGCCTTTATGACTATATATGTACACATGATATATAACTAATATTTAAACAACCTTCGGACGAGTACCCGATATCCCACCAGACCACATCTCAAGCGCGAAAAGGAAATAGGGTGGATAGCCTTCCTAAGTCTTTTAAACATTTCTTATATAACTATACATATAGAGGCATGTAATTTATAATATAAAAGCATAAATAAGTTTTCTAAAACATTTGAACATAATTTTTATTTTAAGAAAAGATCGACTTGATGTCAATCTAGAAAACAGTTTGAAGGCATGGGTTTGATAAAACAGTTTAGTATATAAAGAAACATTTGTTTGAACACAATTGTAAATAAGTTTGAAATGTAATATATAGAGTAAAATGTACAGTGTAATAAGGAGTTTAAAACATATAAAATGTTTATAAAAATCATTTGAAGGAAAATGTTTGGTAAAACGGCTAATGAGTAGCCAAATCATTTCAATGTTGTATATTAATCACATGTGATTGACATAATAACTAGCATAATTCTACTTATTAATCTCATGTGATTGATATACTAACTAGCATGATTCTACTTGTATCCCCCCCCCCCATAAAACATTTAAAAATAGTTTAAAACATCAGTTAAGGGGTATGAACTCACCTGCAGCAGGTGACTGGAATTGAACGGGCTGTTATCGTAAGAAAGGATTGGACAAGTGTTTGGTGTCAAGTGAAGACTTTCGACACACACAGTGATCCTAATTACATATGAAGACATATGTATATAAATAATTAGTGATTAAAACACTAATTATACAAGTATAAACATTTAAACGCGAGGAAAACACTTATGGTCAAGTGCTAGGAGGCTAATGGGTTTCAACAAAGGAGTGCAATGCCCCTAATGGGAGTTTATGGTCTAATGGCCATATGTTTTGGAGTTTATGGCCCAGGGTAGTAAACTCCTGGCCGTAAACTCTCAACCAAGTCCCTAAATGAAGTCTAACAATTATACAACTCATGTGGTGAATTGCTCCAAGGCTTAAACAAGTGTTCGGGCTTCCTAATAACTCCTTTGAGGAGTTTACGGCCCTGGGACCATATCCCATGGAGTTTACGACTATAAACTCCCTTGGTAGGGTGATTATGGTGTTTTCAAGTCTTTAAATTATCTAGGAACTAAACTAGGGTTTTGTACTTGTCTTTAGAAGAGTTTATGGCACCATTTGGCACCATTTTATGGAGTTCACGGCCCTAGAACCTTTTTCGCCGTGAACACCTTACTCTTGGTGTTCTAAGTGTGTTAGCTAGTCCAAAACTCATTTAGGTACATGCCCAAATTAGTCTCTTGGCTTAAGGAAGGTTTTAAGGGCATTTTGGCACTTAAACATGGAGTTCACGGCCCAAGAACACCCTTGGCCGTGAACTCACATTTCATCATTGATTTTAATTCCTTTTGGTGTCCTAAACATGCAATGGTGGGTTCTAGTTCGAGTTCTAAAGCTTTGAGGGTCATTGGAACACTTTAGGACCTTAAAATGGAGTTTACTCCCCAAGTGTTCTTGGGCGGTAAACTCCCAAATCTTGGGGTCTTAATCCGTTTTTGATGTTTTCTAGTCATAAACTCACTAGCATACAAGTCTAAGGTAGATACAATTCACGGGGAAAGGACTAGGTAGCATTTAAGCCACTTATCGGAGTTTACTCTCCAAGAACGTTCTCGGGCGATAAACTCCTGAATCTCACAGATTTGATATGTAATTGGTGTTTCTAAACACAATCTAAGCTATATAACATAACTAGATCGAAGTACTCACAATTTGGGATAAAAACCCGAAGATCCGTGAGAGAGAATTTTGGCTTTTCTCTAATTGGAATTCAACTAATGAACTATTTGGTTCAGTTTTCTATATATAGTCCTGGGATTTTTGGCAGAACATATTTATATTCTCGGAATGAACTCTAATATCCTAGAGTATTGGAATAACAGTGTTGCACAAAACCCTAGTGCATCCACTCTCCTAATATCTCCTTAAGTGTAAAAAACCTGAAAACTGCCAAACTTATACTCGAAATATGAGTTTTCACTGTAACTGTTCTACTTATATTGGCTTCAAATGGTTTGTTCAGGATGAAAATTTCGGGTTGTTACAGCCCCACCCACTGAACACATAGAATCATATAACATAACACATAACATATAAGCTAAACACACTCTACTATACTCCTGATCTAAGGCCTCACCTATCTTCGGCCTCGACCCTGTCCTACTACTAATGATTCATGGAACCCTGTCCACACTCCTGCAGATACTGAGATACGGGCCCTACCCGCACTCACTTCTCTCCAATATTGGACCCCTCCCCTTGTCTGCTAATAATGAGATATGGAACCCCGTCCATACTGGGCTAATGATGAGATATGGGACCTCGCCCACACTCACCTCCCTACAAGGCACATACATGTATCAAAAAGACAACAAGTATAATTTAACAAGCAACATATAAACCTTCCTCGCGCTTACCTCGACATCGGACCTTGGTCTGGAACCTATAAACACTGACACATGCAATAATCAAAAAGAACTCTAGCATTATACCATTCCTCGGGCATCGCCTGACATCGGATCGTAATCCGGAACACATATCATAAAATGCCTAGGGATAACCCTCGGGTCTTCCTATTATACTCAAACATAATGGGCTGGCATTGTGGCCTTAGACCCATGCACACATTGAGGAGACTCACCTCGCACTACTGAAGACATCTGGATACTCTTATGGCTGCTAACTGGCAATTCCCCGAACTGTTGCTCCTTCAGCTCCCCGAGCTACCATTACCCAAAATAACAATTAGTCCAACCAATAATGCTCCTTAGGGTAAAATGACCATTTTACTCCTAGTCCATCTTGGTCCATAACTAAGGCCCAAACCATGATCTAAAAAGTCCCAACACTAGGTAGGCTTCCCAAGCCCACTGGTAACCCACCATTGGCCCAATTTGCTAAATTGGGCCCAATCCTTCTAATTGGCCTTACCCTAAGCTCAAACATATTCTTGGCTCAAATTATCTGACTTTTTATGGCCCACTAAGACCCAAGGAACCAAAATCCACTGCATGGCCCAATCCGAAACCCAAAACAGGTCAAGCCCATATCTAATGAGTACGATGGGCGTACACTTTTGTACACTAAGCGTACTCGCTGTATGGTGAGTACGTTGCGCGTACCAGCATGTATGCCCAGCGTACGTCCCTGTTAAGTCACTTTTCCATTAAGAACTCAATACTCTATTCCGACGGCTATAAACACAGATCCAGGTGACATGACCCTAATAAGCCCAATCTCCAAAATGGCATTCTATTCTCATCAATGTGATCTTAGCTCATGCATGAACCCAATAAGACATCCAAGATTGCAACTTTCTGCCTTAGGGACTCATTTGGAAGTGTGAGTGGCAACTCTAAGTCCAGGAATCAGATTTGAGCCATAAAGCTCTATACTTGGGACCAATAATGGTCCAAATCTTCACAACACTAGGTCTAAGCATACATGAGGAAAGTTTATGGCTTTATACCTCAAGGTGGTCTGAAATGAAACCCCAATCTCGGATCTACTGCTTCTTATTTGATCCACCACCATGCTATACTCTTCTCTTACTTGGAAAATGGCTTCACACACCCAAAATGCTCTCTAATGGCCTCCTAAGCTCCAAGAACACTAAAGGAAGGATTAGGGTTTCGTGGTGGATGTCTAACGATTAGAGGGAGGCTGATATCTAGGGCATTATGTTCTTTATATGGTGCTTAGCCCCAAAATAATAGGGTCATACGTTGGGCGAATGCCTCCCACACCCGCGTTCACTTTCTTCTCTATGTTGGGCATACTTCCGCACTGGCCACCTTGCATGCATCGTACCTTCTTGCCACTTTTCTCCATTAGGGACTAATATTGCTAATAACTTCAAAGTGCTATATCTCCTTCATTCTATGTCCATCTCCAAAGAAATTTATATCAACAAAAGGTGGCGGGAAACCCTACGTTGCTAGCTTCATACCCAAGCCTTAATGCTTTCTGAATAAACCTGAGACCCATATAAGTCTCAATCGTCAGATTACGCTTATACCCTTGGCCTTCGAAGCCATAACCGAACACTTTCTAAACTAGGTGTTTCATGAATCATGTAGACATATCATACACTTGACCTAGCAGTAGAAACTAGGTCAGATTCCCCTAGGAACTTAAGTCAATGTTGAAAACTAGGACTGGTATACTTGATTCTTCAATTTCACTTGAATCTTGGAATCACTACATAGAAATGCCAATAAATCGACAAAAGCAAATTTCCAACATTTTTATAATTGGAAAAGAATTATAAGTGTCTAAAATGATTTCAAGTCTCAAAAATTCAAATGATGTTGATATCTAAAGATTACAAGCTCCTTAAAACCCTACAAGCCATAAAAACTCAAATTTATAATGTTTAACATCAAGAATTCTATGAAAATTATTATGAACTGTATTATATCAATTAGGATATTTAAATTAGGGAATATAATCAAGGAAAGAAAACTTTAATTAACAACATTTTATTCCTAATATATAATTGAAAGCCAAGGTTTTATGACAATAAAAGTAGATTAAGGATATAATTTATAAAACAAGGAGAAATTTTATAAAAATGGAAGAAATATTTAAAAAAAAATGGAAGAGAGAGGGAACCTCTGTGGCCTCCTCAAAACTCGGTCCCTACTCCCTATACCCTTTTCCCAAAAATCTTCAATCATTTTTACTTCCTCCACACACTTCTCCTTCTGTATTTTGTCTCATTTCTCTCTAACTTTAGAACACCGCTTTCTCTCTTTCCCTCTTACAAACTCACAAAAATCCAGCTAAGAGCATCCATTTTTACTCAAAAAAATAATCATTTTGAAGTTGTTCTTGAGGTAAACAGGAAAGTCCTCCATTCTTGCTTCATTTCATTATGATTTTTCTTGCATTTTTTTCTCCTTCTACACCTTTCTATTTGAAAATCTTTGTGCATGTTCATGCACTTCAGTTTTTATGATGACGATGGCAGAATTTCACCCAAAAACAACATGGATGTTGTGAGAAGGTGAAATCCACTGATCAAAACATAAATAAAATCCATAAACTTGAGTTTTTACAAGTCTAAAAGTTCACCAACCACATGAAATCGAGTTTTTCTTTTAAAAACATCATTTTGAAAAAAATAAGTCCATGCATGGTCTTCAAAACAAGATGCATGTAATGAACATCAAGCTTAAACGCATGATGATCAAAGTACATTATTAAGAATGTTCAAAAAGGATTTATTCTCAAAAAATATGTAACACTCCTTTCATACTCAATTCAAATTTTTCCCAGAATCACAGTACCAACATAAGGTCATCTACAAATTTTCATAAAATAATTCATTTTTCTCGAATTATTATAATTTTTCAAGAAAATAGAGCATTAATTCACATAAATTACTTTTTAAGGTTAATAAATTCTAGAAAATTTTTGGAATGACCTATACATTCATTAAAGAGAGTTTATGAAATTTAATGCATTTTTATGGAAATTTTTTATATATTTCGATTTTGTTTTTGTTGAGAATAAATATATAATAAAATATAGTTATGAATGTTGAAACCCATTTTTGATAATTTTCACAACTTGTGAACATTATACAACCTCTATAAAAAAATGTTTACAGACTTTTACATTACCATTTCTGATTTCTCATGGGTTTAATGAATGTTTAAGAGGTTAAATTGATAAAAATTGTTATACTTGTCCAAAATTCATGCACAGTTACCAGGACATCACTCATTACAACGGAATCTCAAATAAAAGTCTTTAGCAAATTTTCTTTACTGTTTACCATTTATTTTGAATTTCGTGGCATTAAACACATCTAAGGTCATTAAAATGGGTTTTGCAGTTTAGAAAGTACATTGATCATTTTTCCTAGCTTCAAAATACTCTAAATAAATTAGCCAAAAAGGTTTAGGATTTTTTTTCAAACGTTGCTATCTATTTCCATTTTCCTAAGATTAAACACCCATAAATCCAAAAATCGTACTCCATTGTTTTGAAAAAGACTTTTGATATTTTTCCTAGCTTATATACATTTTATATCAGTTGTATAAAAAATTGTCAATTTTTATTAATTGGTTGATGTTATTATTGAAATTGTGTTGATTCAAATAGTTCAATGAAGGGAAAATAGCTATATATATATATATATATATATATATATATATATATATATATATATATATATATATATATATATATATATATAAAATTAATGAAACATTTTCTTGAAATCTTTGATTGCATTTAAATCACAAATAAGAAGTTTGGTGTTTAAAGTATTGTTTACGATTTAATTAGAATTTCTTAGTGCAAAACACATTTAAACTATAAAAACTGGGTTTTATTGATCAAAGGTGGCTTTTCATTTTTTTTCTAGTTTAGGGACACTGTGAAATAGTTACACAAAAATTTTAAAGAATTTTTTATGATAATTTAAAAAAATTCCATTAATTTATGATTACTCAAGGAACTAAAATGGTGAAAAATAGTTAGACAAATCAATAATTCAACAAAATTTATCTTAAGGACTTTTACTTCAGTTAAAGCTAAAATACAAAGTTTGGGAAATTTTGTAAATTATTTGATTTAGTTTTGAATATTTAATCATTTGAAACACCTTCTAAAATGTTATAACTACATCACATTTAACATTGTGGAAATGGATTTTCCATTTAAATTTATTGTTAGATAAATTTACTCTTAAAAATATGATTTTTCATAAAAATGTTTCCAACTCATATAAAAACAAATTTTGACACGATATTGGCACAATTCTGTTATAGAAAGTAAGTATGCTTGTGTTAGATTTTCGACTAAGGACATACTAGTGTGTAACATTAGCATAGGGAATCAGTAGTGGTACGAGTGGAACTTAGTTCAAGGCATCATGAGCATCAACGCGATATAAGTTGTAAGTATTCATGGCCCCTATTTTAAGTTTTTACGTTTTGGGGTGGATAAGCATGTCCAAAACTATTTATGTTCGTTGTATTTAATTTGACTTGTATCAAACTTAGTTTCTATATTTTGCTATGTATGTGTTTGCAAATGTTGATTCATTAACCCCATATCGCACTAAATCCCTGGAATGTTTAACACAACTCATTAACTCTTTTGAGACGATGGTCATTATGGATAATGCTATTAGGAGGTAGACAACTCCTCACTCGCACACTCGTGGAGTGCATTTTACCATATGTTTCCCTATGTTAGTGATAAACATAGTATTCAGGAGGGCACTCGATCATTAGGCTTGGATTGTGAACTCTTGGTTTGTGGATTATGCACATACATACTTTGTTTCTCATGTTAGCATCTAACTTTGTTTCTCATGATGTTAACAGGCTTTATTTATCATGATAGCAACAAACTTGTTTATGCAAACTTCTTTACTCAATATACAAATGAAATTGTTTACTCATATTAGTAATGAACTTGTTTACTCAATATAGCATTGAACTTGTTTACTTATTATAGGAATGAAATTGTTTACTCATTATAGCTATGAACTTGTTTACTCATTTTAGCAACGAACTACAGTTTGTACACTTGTGTCACACCCCAAAACCACGAACGGCGGAAACGTTCAGGGGTGGAGGACATCATGTACAGTATCACAATAGTGTAATATAATAAACAAGCAACAACATCATCCAATGCATTATAAGTAAAGTTTTCATGCATGTTTGTTCTTTCATTGTAGTAAGACACCAAAAATATACAATCAAAATAAAAGACGAGACTTGTCTGCTCCGTCTTATCAAAACCTGGCCATCGTACCTGTCTACTGTTGACCTGAGAATACAAGTTATTTTGAAAGAGAGTATCAGCTTTAAAGCTGGTGAATTCATAAGTAATTAAGTGTCATTGTCTTGCCTAAGAAAATCTGTTATGAAGGCCATGTAAACCTTTAAATGAAAATGTTGATGTAAGTATGAAAAGCCCTAGAAAATCCCTTATTTTCTATCAGTTGGAGATGTAGTCTTCTACCAAGACCCGAATGTTTTGTTATGACTAGGTAGTCTTCTACCAAGACCCGAATGTTATGTTATGACTATGTAGTCTTCTACCAAGACCCGAATGTTTTGTTATGACTATGTAGTCTTCTACCAAGACCCGAATGTTTTGTTATGACTATGTAGTCTTCTACCAAGACCCGAATGTTTTGTAAGTAAAATGATAGTTTTTCCTTTCTATTGACTAGTACTAAAAGTCCTTAGTGTAACTCATCGTTTATGTGAATATATCACAAAATAAAGTAAACATGAAAAAGCATAATCATGTAAGTGTTATCCCTATGTGACCAGGATTAACACGACATCGCCGAAGCGAAAAATAGACCCTATGGACATCCGAAGAGTGTCCCCTCATCCTCTGTAGCAGCAGCAGGGTGGAGGGAGGGTTAGTCCCGATATCGATCTCTTAATATAGATCGCTAACCTAATGATCTTCCGAATATTCACATTTCATCCACTGTTGCAATAGTGGACAGAGGGATGGTTAGTCCCGTCACTGACTACTAAATAAGTGACAACCTTAGACATCCGTAGATATTCATTGACCACTGGTGCTAATCAGTGGGGTTCGGAATGGTAAGTCCCGTCGAGATATCCCATTGAACCGGGATAGGAAAGACAATTTACACAGTAAGTACTAATAAATCATCCTTGTAGTTCTAAGTACAAGTATCCAGGTAAGTAAATACAGGATAATGCACCTATGTAGAAGTGTTCCTGTATGGTATTCATGTAAGTGTGTTCATGTAACAGGTAAGTATATGTAAGCATATTCATGTATCATGCATTCCTAAGTATGTGTACTCATGTATCATGTAAGGTGTTGGTATAGACTCATGAATGAACTGACTCTTGTGTGATTCCTTGTAGTAGTAATAATGTTTTGTTTCTTCTAACTATCGCTATGATAATTAACTGGAAAGTAAGTGATTGTTCAGGTAGATTTATGCACCCTCGATACACCAGGGTGTGGGAAACTGAACGAAGGATGAAAACTATAATCTCTAACATATAAATGAACATATGCGCATAAGTATAGTTTGATTCAAGAAGGTAAAATAATGGTTTTGCAAGATATCTAGGAGTTTTGAACAATAATTAAGAATGACTTGATGTCATTTTAATAAACATTTCAAAACTAATACTTTTGTTATCAAGGTATTTTAAGATAGAAAACCACTTCATGTGTCACCTTTTGAAATAAGTGAAATCTACTGAGTGAAAACACAGTTATAAAATACATAAGATTGATTTAATAACATATTGTTTTCTACTTGTATTCCCCCCCCCCCCCCCCCCCGGTTAACACGTTTAAAATCATTTAAAACATTGATTAAGGGGTATGAACTCACCTGTAGTTGGTGGCTCGGATCAACTGGACGGTGTAGGATTGCTAGGTGTCAAGTGAGGACTTGTGCACACACTACGATCCTAATGAACATATAATCACAGATATATGCACTCAATTAGTCTCTAATTACTAATTGATAATGTTAAGACATCCTAGACATAATAAACACTTTATATAAGTGTTTTAAGCCCTAAGGATTGCATCTAAGCTATTGTGGGACAAGGCACTTGTGTTTAGGGTTCCAAAGGACCCCATATATGAGTTTACTCCTCATATACTAACACACATGGAGTTTACGGTTGTAAACTCTTGAGTTTACGGCCATAAACTCCCAACCATGGGTGTATTGTGTGTTTTGAAGTTCCAAATGATTCCTAGAATTATTCCAACTTGGTGGTTCAATTCTTGAAAAGGGTTTAAGGCCTAGAAACACTCCCTAGAGGAGTTTACGGACCCAAGGCCATTTCCTTTGGAGTTTACGGCCGTAAAATCCCTTGGAATGGTGTTTTTGTTGTTTTCAAGTCTCTTGCATTTGAAGGATAGGTTCTACACATTTGTTTAAAGCTAATGAGGACCCTAGGCACACTTTGGTGCCCTTGTTTGGTGTTTACGGCCTAGGAGCATTACCAGGGCCGTAAACTCACTTCAAGAGGTGATTTTGATGTGTTTTTGTCCTTCAATTAAGTGGGAACAATTCCTAATAAATGTCTAATGCTTTAGGTGCCTTAATAGCACCATTTGGAGCTTGAATTTGGAGTTTACGGCCTAAGAAACTCTTGGGCCGTGAACTCCCAAACTTGGGTGGATTTTGCTTGATTTCATGTCCCTAACACACTTATAAATGAGTCTAAGGCAGTAGCATAACACAAGGGACGGTCTCGGCTTTGTTTCAGGAGTTTACCGCCCAAGAACACCTTGGGGAGTAAACTCCTAAATCTAGTGATTTAGCCTTCTAAATCATGTTATAACTACATATTAAGCTTTCTAACACTACTAGAAAGAGGTACTCACGTTTTGGTATAAAAACCCGAAGATCCGTGAGAGAGAAAATGGCTTTTCTCTAGTTGGAAATGCAAATAATGAATGAATTTGGTTCAGAATTCTATTTATAGTCTTGAGATATTTTTGGCAGAAAATATTTTTATTCCCGAAATGATCTCTAATATAATGGAGTGTTGGAATAACAGTGTTGCACAAAACCCTAGTGCACCCACTCTCCTGATATTTCCTGAAGTGTAAACCCTGAATTACTCAAACTTACACTAAAAAGTCTGAAAATTAATTGTGACTGCTATAACTTCTATTGAAGTGATATAGTTTGTACAGAATGGAAATTTCGGGTTGTCACAACTTGTTGCTCATTCTAGCAACGAACTACAGTTTGTAAACTTGTTTTCTTATTTTAGCAATAAACTAAAACTTTTACTTTGGTTGCTCATATTAGCAATGAACTACATTTTGTAAATATTTTTTCTCATTTTAGCAAGGAACTATAGTTTATACACTTGTTTACTCATTTTATCAATGAACTAATGTTTATGCAAACTTGAATACTCATTCTAGCAACAAACCTTCATTTTTGGAAACTTTTATCAATATTTTGATTTTAATGATTTGAACTATGTTAGGCTATAATATTGTGAACTCACCAACTATTCAGGTAGTTGACCACCTATTTTGCATGCTTTTTCACGGATCATCTAGAAAGAGAAACATAGAGACACATTACTTGTAGAAGCATTAGAGATGTGTTATTTTTCAAATGTATTGTAATTTTTTTAAAATTTGTCTACACTCATTGTAATCTGAAATGATTTTTAATACTATGGTTAGTGTGGTCATTTACCATTTGTTATGAGATCTTTATACTGTTGCACCCCCGTGTTTTCGCTTTAGTGGGGTGTGACAGAGAATGGTATCTAAGCCTAAGGTTATAGAGAATACCGGTTTTCCCTTGGAGAACCCCAACTATAGCAAAAAAAATTCAAAAGGGCTTCTAAAATACTGAACAAACTACTAGTATAACTAAGTCGAGTACGAATTATTGGACTTGATTTAACTATTGTCCGACCAACTATGCTTAATTAAGGAAAATTAATTTGAGACAGGAAATAATTATAGTAGAATTATGTTCAAAACAATCTTCAACTTTAACTTTTCATAAGAAAAGATTTTCGGTGTGTGTATAAACATTATATATTATCGGCATTCATCTAGGTACAATTAGAAACTAAGTGCACTTTTATCATAATGTGCTTATTTGGAAATATTCTTATCCTTATAATATGCTAGGCTAACCAGTTAGGCTATATCACTAGCCGCTCTAGAAGCAATCCACTTAGTATTGAGATCAAGTATTCCTCGGTAACTACTGACTTTAGACGTAAGGTTAGCAGCCAGAGAACCACTTGTGGCCATCTTAAGTCAACATGAATATCATTATTACCTCAATACCTCTTCATTGTCTTTGTATTAGAGTTACAGCTAGGAAAAGCGTTCCGATACCGACACAGGTGACAGCTGGACCATCCCGTTAGGAGGTAGATGAGTCACCATAATTAATCACTTGGATACCATTGGTGAGCATCCCTGATATGACTCACAAGGAGGCACTAAATTTTAGCCCATTGCTACTAATAGTTGAGACTTCTCTTATCCGCTATGATTTTAGTTATCAGTTGTTTCCTTCTTGACTTTAAACATAGTCAAGGATATCTATTTGATTCTAAACGATATCTTTGGTGATTCTTACCCTACCATCTTTACTTCGCATATCTGAATTCAAGCATAAACAATCCTCTTTTGACATAAATTTACAAGTCTTAAGTTGAGGCCCCCAAATGCACTAATGATCTTCTCAAGTATACCATCATCTTACACTTTCCAAATTACTAAATTCTTTCATACCCAAACTTCAACCTTAAATTTTCACGCCGATCAAACATCACACTACTTCGTTGAACGAATCTTTCCTATAGTTTTGAATCCTCCTTCGACCCTTATCAATTTCATACATTTGTTTGAGTCTATATTGATGTTACTGAGATTCATATCGTTATCAAGGATTACATTTTCTTATACCACACTCCAAATCTAAAAATTTTCACAAACAATTTTTCGTGTCCTCTATTTTGGGAAAAAGTCACCGTTACTCGCCGTGTAGTTGCCTTGGTATTTATGTATGAATAGCTACACTAAATCACATATTCCTAACTTTTTTACCTTCCATAAAAAACCAATTTCACTCCAACGGTTTTATTTAGCATCAGTGGAATATTTTGTAACTACTTCATATAGTTTACTAGTCCTTTCCTAACCATGAAAGTCATATTTCCAACTATAAATTACCAACTCTACTTTTTCTAACTTACTTTAACACAGCACTTTGCTTCAAACATAATTTAACCAAAGTTTATTTTAACCTTGTTATTTCTAATTCATTTCGAAACTAATTTAGTAGCTAGTTGTACTTGTTTTAAGGGCGCACAAACCATTTTAAACCGCGTTACCATTTCGGCATATTTTGAAAAACTTAAAAAAAATTGTTTTATAAAATGTTTTAAAATATATTCTATGAAACTTAAACACATGACACTGATGTTCATGTTATGTGTAAAAGCTTCAGTGGACCTTTCAAACCACTTTTGTTTTGACTCTTTTGACCGCTTTTTCATTTAGACATTATACTTTACTTTAATATGTTTTCTCGAAACCCAACATGATATTTCTGCAACTTTGTAATTCGAACATGTTTATAAGACATATCTAATGCTCACATTTCAAAACATACCTTATTTTGTGTACTTTGTTTGAAATTAGTTTTATAATCTATAAAGTTTCTGAAATTTAAAGCATTGCAAAACTTAGTGTTCACTTTTAAATTTCCAGTTACACACTCTCAACAATGTATAATTATTCTTCTAAATATATTGAGTCTGTACCTTATCCGTTTAAATAATTGTTGGACTCTAGTCTAAAAAGACAAAGGTATTAGATTTTCAGTTACCAGTTTTAGTGCTTCTTTTTTTTACAAATGGAGTTTAACTTAATAGATAACTCATGAATTTTTAACAAACCTTAGAAAACACTTTAAAACTTCCACATGTCTATTTAATCATCAACATACATCAAGGACTTTAAGATCGAATTATATCCGAACCTAGTTTTAAAATCAACATACATATATTGTCTTTGAAATTTCAACAATAATAATTATTTCTCATGCTACCCTCCTTTTTTCCCCCGCACTTGATTCCTTGCTCTCTATTTGATTTGTGATCTCACACACCCACAATAATAACACACTAGATGGTCTAACTTTGTTTTTGTTTATTTTTGCTTCCCTCGATACCATATTCGTGCACATACAAAATAGAAGTCTACTCTTTCGTTTTGAGCAATTAATATGTCTATAGTCATGAGGCATAATTTTGACTTGGTCAACCTTGATATATTCAAGTACACCTGTTATAATATACATTTTGTTTTTATTATGATATTTAAGTAAATGAGTAATCCTTATTTTCGTTGTTCTTTTGATCTAAATTTAGAAATTTGATTAAAAATAGAATTTTCATTGTATTTACCCTCCAATAAATACACAAGATGAATACTCTTGTGTTTATCCTTTTTCCTAAATGGAGAAAATATATGCGAAGAATATATTTTCTTATGTTTCTTCTTTTCTTTAAAACCATAAAATGTTTTGAATGTTACGATTACCTATACTCCTAAAGAATGTTGTCTTAGAATGGCTAAATTAAAAATGCACCGTTCTCAATGATCAATATTTTTACACCTTTCTTAAAATAACATTCTACTTTGCAAATTCCAATCTGTTTCTAACTTCTAAATTTGTTTCATAAATATTATTACTCCTTGTATACATATTGACTTATATTAAATAATTAGATAATTTTTCAAAAGAGTAATCTAAATACTTCTCTATAAGTTTCTTCATTGACAACTTAACTCTTTAACCTTAATAAACCTCTTTATTATTTTACTTTTTCGTTTAGTCGCCACACATGTGCCTTCATTCTCTTGGAATTATAACATATTTTGATAACATTGAGAACTCTGTTCATTTCTAAACACTTCTAATGATATCTAGATAACGTGATTTAATTTATCATAAAATTTCATCGTGATCATTAGAAACAACGACTCTCTAAGTGTATTCTATAATTATGGTTCTATAATGATAAGAGTGTTGTAGTAGTAGTTATAGCTTCAGAAATCCTCGATTATTTCGTAATTTATTATGTAGATGACACTTAAATAGTCTTTCCATTTGAATGTACCAAAACTCTGTTGCCTACCCTTAGTACGTATCCTTAGGAACTTACCCTCGATTGCTTGTCTTTCGTTCATGCTACCTCTTCCCATTTTGGAATATATCTTTTTCAAATTTAGTAACCAACCCGAAAGGAAGAAATTTGACCCTAATTTATTCTTTATTGGGCGGAGAATTGACCCTAATCTATCCTCAAGGTGGTGGGTTTGGTTAAGGTGAAATGGTAGCACTGCAAAGGTTCAGGGTAGACATGGGAGCCTAATAAGGAGATGAGATAGCATTACCAGGAGCTTTTTTTGCAGTGACAGACCTTGAGGATGAAGTCTGATTCACGTGAGTGAGTGTTGTAACACCTGTACCTCAAGTATTATTTATAATATTTTATCTTTTCCAGCTAAAGAATTTGGGTGCCACACGTTGGGAGTAGGATAGCCTCCTACTTTGGGTTGTGTAAATGAGACCATGCCAGGGTTTAATGCTCTACGTTGGGCATAGAGATATCTATGATGGGTGAAGGATTACATCATGTAAACCATAATTGAGGGGTTGTTAGCCCTATTTAAAGGTTCTAACTCCTTGAGGGCCTTCCCATTCTCAACCTCCACCCTCTTCTTCAGTGAATGTGAAACCCTAGCCATCTTTTGTGAGTCTAGAATCCTTAGTGTGTTTTTCTTTGTGCATTCCTGAAGAAGAAGATCATTGGGGAAGAATTTGTGAGATTCAAGCTTTGTATATCCATACTTGCACTTCATCATCCATCTCAAGGATATATATAAAGCTTGCATCTTGATGTTTCTTTATGATAGATCTAGTTAGCTTATATTTTTTATGCTCTTGTCCTATAACCTTGGTCTGATTGAGTATGAGCATCTCTAGACCTTTATGATTATCATTTTCATGTCATTTCAGAGCTTGTAATGTCATATAAATTGGATCTAGGTCACTCGCAACCACTCATGTATGAGCTCTTCAGCGTTTCAGTGTTTTATGGACTTAGGGTTTCATCTTATGCTCTGTTAAGCCATACAAAGAAGTAAAGGCATAGACCTTTCCACTTAGGACATTCAATAGGTCCAGATATAAGAATTGGATGTTTAGCCCTTAACTATTATGAGCTTAATATGAAGTTGGTAGATCAAAAAATTTATGTTGGGCGTAATCTGAAAGATCTAGTATAAAGTGATATAACTAAATAACAAATGATACTAATGGGTCACCCTAACAAGAAAATGATATAATTGATTATTTATTAGAAATTGATTTTAATAAATATTGAATAAAACTCTTATAATGAAAATGAAAATTATTTATTTTTAGAAAATAATAATTTTCATTAGCAAGTAACATAATATATATCATATGGTATGATTTATAAGTCATGTACAAACTTTTGGGACTAGTTGGAAACCATTAGTCTTTTACTCAAAAGACAAAGTTTATATTTTATAAACCTTGTGTTTATAAAATTTAAACTAACATTCTTCCTTTTATATATAATTTCGGAATTTGCATAAAAGCGAGAGAAGTATGGCTTTCCAGTTTGTTTATTCAAAAGAATGGCTTTTAGATTATTTTAATGAAAGGGCATGGCTAGTCTTACAAGCATGGGAGACAAGTAGTTCTAAAGTAATAAAATAATAAATGGTTAAGGCCTTATGGAATTTACTTCATGCTATAAATACTAGCTTCATGGGGCTTTCATTTTGGCTCTTCCTTTTGTTCCAAAAAAAAAGTGTAAGATGTAGAGAGTGGTAAGACTCTCTCATCCATTGTTCTTGCTTTGAATATCACTTGCATCTTTTCCTCTCTTTGAACCATACTTGGGTTTGGTTCAAAACTTAAGGGTTTTACACAAAGAACTAACATTCTACATCAAGATGAGTCATTGTTGGTGTCTCAAAGGTTCCACATTCTTTATCAACTTTCAGGCCTCCCATGAGGAACCAAAGAACTACAAAGGTTGTTATTTCTTCATCCTTTCTTTGGTTGGTGTTTAATATGTGATCAAATAAATCTACCTAATAATAGCATCTAACTTTCAACATTTTATATGTTATGCCATTGTACTTTATGGAAATGATTCAAATTTTGTCGTGATTGTATATTTTGTTAATATTTTACTGTGGTTATGAATAAGAGATATTAAACGAAGACCAAAAAATGGTGCAATATTAAAAGGCCAAATAAGGCATGATCAAAAGTATGGGTTGCAATGAAAGTTAAAAAAATGATGATAAAAGAATGTGTGGCTGAAAGTTCAATTTTTGGCTTACATTACCCCTAATTTCTTCTCTATTTTTCTCACAGTTATCTTCGTTACAAGTTCTGCGAATAGCCTGCTGACAACTACAATTTAGAATTATTTGTATCTTTCAGTAAGAGGTTTAATTACAAGAAAGTCCTTACATTTTGACTGACCAGTAAAGGGTTTAAGGCTAAAAAGGTAACGCCTTTGAGCCTTTCTTTCTTGGATGTAAGTAGATTGGTTATAAGTTGAATTGATTGATTTGTTTCTTTGTTTGTTTGTTAATTGTTATTACACTTACAAATCAACAAATCTATTAATACCATCTAATTCAATGATTGCACCAATAAATGTTTAAGAGTAGACTGGTTAAATAGATCGAGGAGGCTACTAGATTCTGATTGATATTGGCTTCATTTCAGTGCTTTAACAAGGAGGCAAGAACTCTTTCACATGTTGATCTGTAATATTTTTTTCTCTAGATAAAAAGTTGAATTACCGGATTATAGGCGGACAATATACATAGTTTTGTAAGCTATAAAGGTTCATATGTCTGACATTTGACTACTTTCATGGTTATATATGTCGCCCATTTGGAACGTGTTTTCAAAAACATGTCGCTGATGGGAAGGGCCAATTCTATAATTTTGGTACAAGGATATGGTTAATAATTATGGAAGATGGTAGAGAAAGATCATGGAATGAGGAGTGATACCAATATTGAATCTTACTCCAGCTTTTGTAGGTTTGCTATAAACATTTATACTTTATGTAATATGTGTTGTACATTGTTGTCTTTTTTATAATCTCATGATTGATAAATACACTCAATTTTCACTTCTAGATTTCATGGATTGAATAAACTAGGTTGTTATTTTGTGCTTTATTTTGCAGAGTGGAAATCTAATATTGTGAAAAAAGTTCTCTCAAAATCGGTTTTGAGCATAGTTTTCGTCTTTTGATTTTGAAGATAGCTTGACTGATTTGATTATCAAAAGACGAAAACTATGCTCAAAACCGAACCCTACGGAGCGGGGTTTCTCACCTAGTTTCAATTTATTTTGTCTTTCATATCATTGGTCATCATCATTCTTCTCATGTTTTGTATTGAATCTTCATTTACTAATGTTATTTCAATTAATTTTGTCTTTCATTTACTAATGTTAATTATTTCTCTTGTCACCTTTCTATTATATTATTTTACTGGATATGTAATATACTATACATGTTAGAAAATCATGAACAAAGTTTAAAACTCAACCCAAACATGTATAAAAGAATTTTGAAACTCAACCAGAAAATATAAATAACGCTTTTGCAAATCATATATAATCGAGTTCCAAATTTTCAAATTTTGTCACGAAAAAGCAATTTTCAGACATGCATTTTTGATAGAAATGATGCTTAAGATAATAGATGTCCACTTTCAACTCCATGGTCATTCACTTATTTCCCCAAAAAGCTGGTCGGTTTTTAGTATGTATACATGGAAAGTGGTCCTGGTATGCCTTTATAAATATAGGTCGTTCAAAAAACCATATGTAGTAGTTTTTGCCCTATGGTCCACGTTATTGAATTAGAATGATGTGTAATTTCTCTATTTTGGTGACAAAATTCACATGGCTAAAGAATCATAGTTATACTTATAACTAAAATCTAAAGACTAGATTCTATTTTTGTCTAGTTCTTTATCTTGGCTACTACCAAAAGATGAAACATAACCAAAATGAAACCAAAAGACCATTGATAAATGAAGGCTCATAATGAGGGTTGTCCAAAATAAAATTTGAAATGAATTCATGAAGATAGGAATTCAATGGAGATAGTGGATGTGATGATGTAATATACTTATCATCTCAAAATGAAAGATGGTTGATAAATTATTAAATGACTGGCCCTAAGGGTGTGCAAAGTGTGCAGTACAGGCCCCGAGAAAAATAAGGTCCGATTTTAACAAAATTATATATAATTAATATCTGAATATATATTATTGTATACAAATTACAGATCTAGTTGGCGATTGTTCAGTTGGCTTAAACTTTTGACTATGTGCTCTTCTTGACCTATGTGACGATGGTTCGATTCCTTGTACTCCATTTTAAAGGTTGCGTTATTTTTTTTTATAAGTTTTAGTTTTACCCCCTCACCTTTAGTACTTAATTTTTCTTAGGGAACTAGTTTTCAAAAGTATATATATATATATATATATATATATATATATATATATATATATATATATATATATATATATATATATATAACCTCTAAAGCTTTATAATTTTGCATTTGACCCTTTTAATTAATTTAATTTATATTTAAAAGGGCCCATTTTTATGTTTTGTACAGGGCTTGCAAAATCAACGAACATGGGACAATCTCCAAACTAAAATAAGGAAACCCTCCTGTTCGCAATAGATATTAATTATATTAGCTAAATTTCATTTAAATCCATACACAAATTGCTATAACCAAATCAATTAAAAGAAATGTAATAAACATATGATTTTTTTATAAACCATAAGTATATTGAAGTATCAGAACACCTTGTCCACGCCTTTAAAATGCTTGCAAAGTTTAATTTTAATGTAATTTTAGTTATAATATATGCCTCGTTCTATTATTAGCGGATAGACACATGTAACTATGGGCTGGAAGATATTAACTTTAGAAATAAGCTTTTAAATGGTAATTTTACTTTTTTTGGTAAGTGGTTATATATTAAAAATCCTAACTTCCATTATTTTGGTTATAAAATTATAGTTAATTAATTTATTCGGATTAAAACATTGTATTTTTACCTTTTCTTACATCATTGTATTTTAAAAATCAAATTGATTATTGCATCTATAAAATATACATGTCATATCTGCAAAACCCATTACAAAATAAAGGAAAAAAAAATTACACTTTATTATATAAAGATACATAAAGCTCAATATGCATCTTCTATTCTTCATTGCTTGCAAGAACGTGATTGAAGGACTCTACCAAAATATCATCGCTACAATTCTCTTCAACATGATATTTGACAACAAAGTCAATAACTTTGCAAGGTGATGCACCCACAAATACATCCAACTTTTTATTCCCATCTTCCTGAGTTGATCTAGTAATACAATTGTTGTTATTAGGCATTATGGTGGAGATATCCAGTTTCTCCTTCTAGGCTTCCAAAAATAATGCCATCTGGCTTTCGAATTATTTAGGGGTCAACTTTGAAGATGGCATGGTAGAAGAGGTATAAGCAGGAGAACATGGTGTGTTGAAGCTTCGATGATGAGAGAATGTGGTAAAAATGGTATTGCTTGGAACATATTCGTATAAAGGTTCAAGTAAAGTACGTAGCATTTAATTAAGTGGTATTTATTAGGAGATAAGCAATCAAAAAGAATTCTCTTCAATGCATTTAAACCACCTGGCCACCAACGTAACTTTAGTCAATACTTTGCTTAAATAGTTATTTTTAATGCATTTATACCATCCAAATGACTTCCAAGAGTCACTCGTAGGTTAATGACTATTTTGGATGTTTCTCTATATTTTGTTAAATTTTTTTTAGAAACAGCAAAATTATATTAAAATGAACCCCAAATAGTAAGAAACTAGAGGGGAGCAGGAACAGAAAAAGAAAAAAGACATACAGATAATAGTGGTAAGTAAAGAAAAATATATAGAAAAACTAGGAAAAGTGGAAAGGAGATGATGACCACACGTTTCATTCACATAAACCGCCTTTTCCTATGCATTTGATCCAGAGATACACTAATGATTTTATCTGCTCAGCTCCGCAAAAGGTATTGATAAATTTCAGATTAAAAGTCCGGTCATTCTATATTTCCAGAGGCTCCATATAAGCCCGTAGCATATCATCGTGAGCCTTTTTTTTTTCTTTTTTGAACACCGACCCCAGCTTGTAGCAAAACATATTAGATCCCTGACATTGTGAAATGTTTGGTGCTTGATGTCACACCAGTCAAATAATTTGTCTCATATTGCACTCGCATACGGGCATGTTACTAGGATGTGATCGGCACATTCGACACTAGCAAAGCAAGCACCATAGCATGTCGAGTCGAGCTCTACACCCCGTGATCTTAGAGCCATCATAGAAGGAATTTTATTTTGTAATGCTCTCCAAATAAAGAAGTTCACCTTGATCGGTGCATCCCTATACCATAACATAGGTGGTAGTATCTGACTTGGAACAGATTTTTTATTGATTAACCTCCATAGTGCCCCAACCGTATAGCGACCATCTACATCAACCTACTTTTCCATTGATCACACCCGCTCACCAAGTTTACCGTGGACAGTTCATTCATTAGGTTGTCCAAATCCTCAGATAGTCCAGATTCAACTGGGCAAGAATTCCAATGACCTACAAAATAGCCGTCAATGATTCTGTCCACTACTTTACAACTTTTCCTTGTCTCCAGGTTGAACAGGTTGGGGTATTTGTTCTTCAATTGGTCTCCATCGGTCCATTTGTCATACCAGAACTGGGTGTTGTCACCGGATCTAAGCTGTAGTTCTAACACATCCGCTATTTCCAGGTTATGCCTCTTGAGATCCTTCTTTATGGTTGCAATGTTATGCTACACGCCATTGATGTACCTGCTAGAAAAATAATCGTGAGGTTTATTGACTAAGTTGTGTATACCTTTTATCGTGCGCCCCCATAGTGAGTCCCCCTCTTTTTTCAGACGCCACCACCATTTGACTATTAGGCTGACATTCAGCGCGTGTATTGATCCTACGCCAAGCCCACCATCAGATTTTGAAGTTATTACTTTATCCCATGCCACCCAGTGTATTTTCCGTTTATCTTCATCTCCGCCCCAAAGGAATCTACGTCTAAGTTGTTCCAGAGTCTCAGTGACCGTCACCGGTGTTGTGAACAATGAGAAGTAATAAGTGGGATGATTGCCTAGAACTGAGGTGATCATTGTTAGTCGACCACCAAAGGAGAGGGATTTCGATTTCCATGATGATAGTTTAGAATGAATTTTGTCGATTATTAGTTTCCAGTTTTTTATAAGATTCATGTTTTCGCCAACTGGGACACCGATATATTTGAAGGGAAAAGATCCTACTTCACATCCTAAAATACTGGCCCAATTTGTAATTTCTTCTTCAGTCGTCCCAATTCCAAACACTCTGGATTTGTGAAAGCTTACTTTTAAGCCAGATGAGACGTGAAAGCATATAAGAATCTGTGCTAGATTTTTCAGATTGGATCTTGACCATTCACCTACAAATAAAGCATCATCTGCATAGAACAAATGTGAAAGAATAGAGCCACCATTTGGAATTTGAACTCCTTTGAATAATCCTTTGTCTTTGGCAGCCTCTATTGCTGCGTTGAGACCTTCCATGGCTATGATGAAAAGGAATGGTGAAAGCGGGTCACCTTGACGCACACCTTTGGAAATTTTGAATTCATTCATTGGAGACCTGTTTACAATGACAGAGGCGTGAGAGGAGTTTAGACAACCCTTAATCCAAAGATGCCATTTAGAGCCAAAGCCCATATATGTGAGTATGGAATCTAGATATTCCAAATTTATTGAATCAAATGCTTTATCAAAATCTACTTTGAATAGTAGGATCCTGTTTCTTATTTTCTTTTCCCATGAGTAGAGTTCATTTATCACTAATTGTCTATCCAGAATGCTCCTGCTCTCTATGTAAGCTGATTCGACATCTCTAATGACTCCACCAATAACTGTTTTGAGCCTTAATGCAAGCACCTTTGAAATGATCTTGTACATGCATCCAATTAGGGTGATAGGTTGATAATCGGACAGTGAAGAGGGGTCTTTTACCTTAGGCACAAGACTGATGAAAGATGATGTCACACTCCAAAACCATGAATGGCGGAAACATTCTAGGGCGGAGGACGTCATGTACAATATCACAAACAATGAATAATAGTAAACAAGCAACAACATCATCCATTGCATTAATAGTATAATTTCATACATGTGTGTTCTAACAAAGTTATAGACAGCAAAAATATACATATCAAAATAAAAGATGAGTCTTGAACGAACTCCATCTTCTCAAAAGCCTGGCACCTGTACCTGTCTAGTGGTGACCTGAGAATACAAGTTATTTTGAAAGCGAGTATCAGCTTAATGTTGGTGATATCATAAGTATATTAATGTCTGTCTTTGTATGAAAACGTTTGTAAAATGTTTCTTTAAGATGTTTTGTACAATGTTTTGTATAATGTTTGAACTCTCCTAGAAAACCCTATGTTTTCTACTAACTGTAGCCTTCTACCAAGGCATCTAGTGTCTGTGTGCATGTCTCTTGTTAGAGTGTGTGTTTTCCCGATTCTGACTTTCATTAACCAAAAATATAGTTACTACATTACCATGCATCGTGTGAATATTCACGAAGTGAATGTAATGGGAAAATATTATCGTACCGTAGTATTGGTAATAAGTGACTACCGTGGTACTAACTACCTTAAAACAAAAGGTGGTCCAAGTAACATGTGATCGACTTGTATCCTGCTACCGAATCTAGTAAAACAACGATGTAAGACGCCGTAAGAAATGACATTTGGCACCCGTAGACTTGCAACTCCCACGTTGTTACAGGCAGTCTGGGTCATTAGCATGGTTATAAAACTCACATGGAGTATTAAAAACACGTTGATTTATGGGGTTATCAAATACCTTAGAGATTATATATGTATACAAATCTATTATTTTAAACATGAAAAACACCATGGTAGTTCATTTTTGGGACTTTTAAACTACCACCCACTTAAAAGAAATGATTGGATTTCTAAAAGCAAACATTCAAAATAGTCGGGTCTTAGTAGAAGGCTACTTTTTTATACTAGTAGAAAATATGGGATTGTCTAGAGTTTTCAAACGTTTACAATTACTTACAAACATGTTTATTGGTACAAACTTTCCTTCAAACATTGCAGGTCTTTCTTTATAGTTTTACAAACCAAAGTCACATAAATACTTATGAATTCACCAGCATTATTGCTGATACTCTCTTTCAAAATAACTTGTATTCCCAAGACACAGATAGACAGGTACGATTACCAGGTTCTGTGAAGACGGAGCGGTCAAGACTCGTCTTTTATTTTGATTATTCATTTTGTAGAATTATACTATGAAAGAACTCAAATGTAATAAAAATTATACTATTAATTCAATGGATGATGTTGTTGCATGTTTACTACTTTGCATTGTTGTGATACATTACATGACGTCCTCCGCCCCAGAACGTTTCCGCCATTCTCGGTTTTGGGGTGTGACAGATTGGTATCAGAGCATTGTTTATAGTGAATTGAGTATATCAACCCATAAAAGATATACAAACTGTTAATACAATAGGGATTTAAAATACTTTGATAAAGAGTCTATACTTTTAAATAATAAAATATTTAAGTAGTATACGTGCCTACATTGATACTAAAATCAGTGTCACTAAGACATAACAAAAGTATTGCGATTGTTGGGCAGCACAAGTAGACTTAGAGACATATAGTCAAAACTGGGATGATATAGCCTGATCAACTATATTATCCGAGGGTTGACTAGCATGTGCCTAAGTGTGGTTGTAAGTAGCAACAAGTCTAAAGACTTACCCACAATACCACAATGAGAGAAATAGAACATAAACCTAAAATACTATAGGAGTATTTTGTGTATTGCTATAAACTACTTATGTGTTAGATTCTTATACCCCAATTACCACATAGATAACATAGTTGGACCCCATCCCCACGACGACCTGTACTTCCCGAACAAAGGCAATGCTGGATGGTTCAGAGAAGAACCAGAGAATGATCATCCAATCCCTTTTGAATGATCACCATGTTGAAGACCTTTCGGATGATGATAACTCCGAACCCGAGGATGAGAACCTACTCCCGGTAACTCCCAATTTAAATCCTAACCCTTGTCCAGCTCTTCATGGCTCGAAGCTTCCTTGGGTAGAATGCTTGGAAACACGGAGCGAAAAGCAAGATCAACCTATGCCGTCTAACGGAGACTGAAGCTGCTACAACTTAAGCGAAGGGAGCTCAGCAGACAGAGTTCTACCAATCCTGATCCGTAGAGTTGCTCGAAACGGAATTCAAGGCAGGACGACTCTCCATTATATCGAAGAGGTTAAATGCCAATGCAAGAATACATACCATCCACACCAATCATCTTGAAAACACTCGTGAGAGATCTGAGAGAGACCATGAGACCCTGCTGCAAGCATTAGCTAAAACATGAGCCGAAGTCATAGAGCTATGAGTACGCCAGAGAGTGTACAAAAGACACCTTCTTGATAACGGAACGTCAATTGGCTGAACTAAGAGTTCACCAGAAGGATGACTGCCGCCAGTAAGAAATGCTTTATTTCCTTTCCTTGTTTAAAAGAATCGTTTCCTGTGTATGTTCTATGTAGCATTTTTATATGTAACTATCTTGTACTGTAAGTACTGTTAGTTAGGCCTTTATGCGGCGAAAACCTTTCTACTTCGAATATGATGTAAGACCTTCTTCAAGATAAAAATTTTCCTAAACTTATTACCTCTTAAACATCGATGATATTGACAGTCGGCTAACTTCCTTGTCACTCTTTGTTCAAAAACCCTCATCATACCTTCGTTGGAGTCTATCGGAAACATGCTTTAGTCAAGTCATTGGACTATAGTAATTTAACTCCGGATACATTTCCATGTCTCTTTTAGTGGTAAGATCATGTTATTCACCAACCAACGATACCTCGGCTTGAACGACAAACGTCTTAAGACCATTCTACAAACATACTTCTACATTGTACTAGGACTGCATCATAGGGATGTAGGTCAAACCATCATGAACATACTTCCAATCCGTACTAGGATTGCATCATAGGGATGTAGGTCACACTTTTGAGAACATACTCTTACTCTTTACTTAAGCAATCGAAATACATCTAGGTTCAACCATAATATCTCACGAACTCCTTTTTCTTTCATGTTACAGAATCATGTCGCCGAAGAAAGGTAATCAACCCATCAGCTAAACACCAACTCTTCAGATTGATGCAGCTACCTTTCAAGTTGCAGTCTCAGCTCCCGTAACAGCTGTTCTGAATCACCTTAATGCTAACAACGCAAGTGTTAGCGGGATGGTTTTCAATAATTCCAATCCAAGTAACAACCAAGTATACCCACGAGTAACAAACTACCACGACACTCCGAACCTCAAACCAAAGAGCAATAAACGGAAATTCTGGGATAAAGTTAAAGGCAAATAACCTCGAGGGACAAACAAGAAACCATCGCCGGTGGCAGCCTTCACATCCACGACATCTACAACTCCTACAACCAACACTACTAGTATCCCAATTATCCCTAACCCAGCCAGACATTATGTTGGAAACCTACCGAAGTGTAATAAGTGCAAATTCCATCACCTAGGTAGTTGTCATCTATTACTCTGCAAGAACTGCAACAAGATCAGACACACTACCCGCTTCTGTAGGACTCGGGTCCAATACATTACTTCAACCACCAATGTCGAAATTTATCGGATATGCCATCTATGTGGTTTAATAGGACACTTCAAGAGGGATTGCCCAACAGAGAAGAACGACAGTGGAACAGGAGGAGTTTGACCTCAGAATGGAAAAAGGCAATAAAGGACCCAACTATAATGGGGACTCACTTCCAATCGTCAGCATTAAGTATGATGTTAAACATGTTTAAAACTAGTGCAGCTTGAGTCTTATCTTTTGAGAGATCCCGTCAGTAAAGGGGACCCTCGTGCTGCGTATACTTACCTTTTGTAGTATACCTTGCTCGAACAATAGTCTTGTAGTAATACCAAAGTACTGTAACTCTGTTAAAAGTTGCACTGTTGTGTTTTATCTGTAACACCCTTATGATCAAATCTAATAACGTTATTTCCAAGTAAGTCCGATGTCATCATACAACTTGACTCAATTCGATCCTCGCAATACCAGTTTCGTGCGCACTTCTCCTTCTCCGAAAACGTCTTTCTAGCGAAGCCGTCATTCCAGAACACCGAAGTACTCATGCATAGAGTACCTCATGTTTCTTATCCTTTCCAAAGAAACCTCAGCAAACCCCCCCGAAGTATCACTCGTACCGTACGTCAAGTTCAATCTAAAGACCCATACGGTTGATCTATCGCTGAAGAATGTATACATAGGGGTGGTATATAATCAAGGTTCTACAGGTTTAGAATTGATGATTCCACTTTAACTTCTTTTCCTCGTTGGGATGTGAGCTTAAAGAAGAATCATTTATTCGACTACCTTTTTAATCTTAATTATATACGAATCGTATACCCGAGACTGTGATGGATGAACCAGGTATGAGTTCTACTATGAACTTCAGGACGAAGACTGCCCAAGACTGCGAGTGATCGTGCTTCCTTAAGAATAAACTTAGAAATACCTATCCTTTTTCCCCTAATTCATGAGTACTCATACTTCTTTTAGATCTTCACGACAGCTAATCCACCCCAAGGTTTTAACATCATGATCCATAAGAGTTGGTTAAGTCTACATCAAACCGACATCAGGTGCTTTGATAAAACAGTTCGTCCTAACCTCCCTAAACAACGAGACCCTAGTTATTTACAACGACGAACCAAGTACGAACCTTCTCATCATTTCATGTATGCAAGCTCAGAAATGCTTACGAAAGGAATATCATGCATTCCTTGCACACATCGCCGAGACGTGCCGAGGAGTGAAGGACATTCAAACATCCAAGAAGTACGCAGTTTTCCTGACACATTTCCAGAAGGACAACCGAGACTACCAACACAGCGTAAAATCGAATTCAGAATCGACTTAGTTCCAGGGGCTACCCCAGTAGCCAAATCACCTTATTATCTAGCTCCAATCGAGATGCAAGAACTTCCTAGATAGCTTAACAAACTCCTTAGAAGGGGATTCTTTAGGCCAAGTTTCTCACTTGGAAGAGCACCGGACTTGTCTGTAAACAAGAAAGAGCATTACAAACGCTAAAGTAAGCCTGATGCATCCCACCAATATTATCCCTCCGAAAAGTGATAGAATATTTCGTGGTGTAATGCGATGCATCCAACCAAGGTCTTGGTTATGTTCTTAAGCAAGAGGAAAAGTCACTGCCTATACCTCAAGACAGCCTAAGACACAGGAAGTTAACTATTCAACACGTGATCTTGAGTCATGAGCAGCGGTAATGGCTCTGAAGATCTGGAGACACTACTTGTAGAGTACAAGGTGTAATACTCTCACAGACCATAAAAGCACTCAACACACATTCGACAAAGAAGAGTTATCATACCAGTGAAGTCAAACGAAAGAAGCAAATTCGTATCCTAATAGTGAAAGGTTCGCTGGAATGCCATGTGAAGACCAATGTTCAATTAAGAACATGAGTAGCAAATAAAACTTATGTCCGTAGCATGATTATTAATATTGCTTAAACTCAAATTTCGGGATGAAATTCCCTCTAACAGGGGGATGATGTGACAACCCGATATTTTAAGACAATAAAATGTAACACCAGTCAAATTTAGGCCAAAATATAACTTTCCTAAAAATCTTATTTGGGTTAAATAAAGTAGTAGGAATCGTATCAAGGTTTTCGTACATATAAAGAACACTAAAATCCAAGTTATACGAAGAAGTTATGACCAATCTAAGGTTCACGGCAAAAACCGGCAACGCTGATAGACGTAAAATGAAAAGTTTCGGTACAATAATTTTTAGCCTTAGGTATCTAAACGAAAGTCGTAGATTACGTTAAACCATGATCATGCCTAAAAAGAACTCCCAAAACGGACTTCGTATGAAGAAGATACAAATTTACTAAGTTTCGTAACAACGGTAGACAGCTAAAAACTCGAAATAAAGATCGAACGATTTTTAGCCGACACAACTTAAACGAGAGTTGAAGGTCTCGACAATAATAGTTCGATGGTAAAAAGACAAACAAAAACGGACGTCGGATAAAGAAGTTATGGATTTTTAACGAAGTTATCGTGTCCCGGTCTACTAATTAAAATATAATATAAAATAAAATCAAAATTAGCCAACGAAGTCTAAATGAAAGTTGTAGAGTATTTTCTCACCTTCGTGACGATATAAAGAACGTCAAAAACGGAGCCCGTATGCGAAAGTTACAGATTTTACAAGTTCGTGGCACACACACCGAAACGATTTACGCCCAGCGTACCCTCGTACGCCCAGCGTACTCGGATACTAGGCTCAGGATCATCCACGTCGACCAAACACTTCGACCGAGGATGCGGTCAGCAGTGATGCAAGCGAACGCCCAACGTAACCTCGGAGTACGCCCAGCGTATAAGGTACGCCCCACGTAAGCCCGAAGTACGCCTAGCGTCCCGAGGACCTCCGGCCCCTATAAATAGAATGCGAGGGTGTCGGCTATCTTTGCTCAATTTCTTCATTTCTCTCACATTTCACCTCGTTTTTCGTGCCGACAACATCCTGACTTCCGGGTTTCATATCTAGGCCCCGACGAAGGTCCGAAGCCCCGAGATTCCTGAGAATCTCGTGACTTTCTGGTCGAGGCGCCACCCGAGAAAAAGCTCGTTTTCTTCAAATCACGCACTTTCTTAGGTGAGTTCATACCCCTATATGTCACACCCCAAAACCGGAACGGCGGAAACGTTCTGGGGTGGATGACGTCATGTCAAGTATCACAACACATGCATTATAGTAATCAAAGTACAACAAAACATTGCATTAATAGTAATAATTTTACATGGTTTACATTACAGTACATAAAGGTAATACAAGTAATAGAAATAAATACAGCGTGGTACTAAGCTATCTTCATCAATAGCTCCTGGGATGTACCTGTCTAATTTCTGACCTGAGAATACAAGTTATTTGAAAAGCGAGTATCAACATTTTTACAAATTCTGGTGAGTTCATAAGTATTTAGTGACGTTTTCATTCAAATAACTTTAATAAAAGTAGTAGTTTAAGTGTTTACTGTGTATTAGAGTTCTTTCCAAAAAATCCTATATTTTCTTTAATAAAAGCAGCCTTCTACCAAGACTGGTCAGTGCTATGTGGTAAAAAGTCATTTTCCCTAAATTGCTATCATTATCAAAATACCGAATTTGATTATTGAGGAAAGCAAACGACATAAGGGAATAACATATGCCTCAGCAGTGAGGACTGCTGACTAAGGCAAGGAATCATAGACTCCAGGAAAGTATCGAATGAACGACACGCCTGGTTCAGTCTACAAATAAAGGCACAGACCCCAGACAGGATCAAATGAAAGATACGTCTTGTAAGGTCAAAAACAGTGAATACAGACCCCAGACAGTATCAAAGGAAAGATACGTCTTGTAAGGTCAAAAACAATGAATACAGACCCCAGACAGTATGAAATGAAAGATACGTCTTGTAAGGTCAAAAACAGTGAATACAGACCCCAGACAGTATCAAATGAAAGATACGTCTTGTAAGGTCAAAACAAAGAATACAGACCCCAGACAATATCAAATAAAAGATACGTTTTGTAAGGTCAGAACAGTGCGACTCTGAAAAAGTGATACCAGCATACAGTGTAAATTGCCGGTGTGATACCGTTACCTTAAGGCCAAAGAATTATAAGGTAACCCGGGATACTCGTAA
This sequence comes from Lactuca sativa, assembly GCF_002870075.4. NCBI lineage: Eukaryota > Viridiplantae > Streptophyta > Magnoliopsida > Asterales > Asteraceae > Lactuca > Lactuca sativa. The sequence goes on along the minus strand of NC_056623.2, from coordinate 153,702,852 downwards.
CCATACTGACTAGAGTACCAGACGCCCTACAAGCGTCTAAAATATGACATTTGTCACCCGTTGGCTTGGTAGGTCGGGACTGTAGCTAGCAGTCTGGGTGCGGGGTTGTCAATCCCGTATAGATCTATACACACAATGTCCGCTCTCCCTACAGGAGATTCTGGTTACCAACTAGACGACGGAGAAGGTCGTGTCCTGAAGATGCATCCCAAATAGTGGTAGAGACTTCCAAATAGTGGGTAGTGTGTAAGTGCTGAACTAGAGGTAGAGACTTCGCAATAGTGGGTTTCTAATGTAAGTGTAGACTAGAGGTAGAGACTCTTAACTGAACTGACTAGAGAATTCCTATATGTCCATACTCATATACATAATATATAACTAATGAATCAAACGACCTTCGGACGGCCATCTGATCCCACCAGACCACGTCTCAACGAAGAAAAGGAAATAGGGCGGACGAGCCTTCCTAAGTCTTTCAATCATTACTTATATGTATCTATATACGCACAGACATACATCTAACTACGGCTGGGTGTGTATTAAGTGGAAACATATCATTATGGTGTGAATTCATACAGTGTGGATAGATCGAGTCGTGAAGTATAAGCGTACCAGGTATAAGCGATATAGAGACAATAACAGGTATAAGCGATATAGAGACGATAACAGGTATAAGCGAAATAGAGACGATAACGTGTATAAACGCATCACGAAGTGTAAGCGTAATCGAGTAGGAATTTAAAATACATGAAAGTGAAGCAGCGGTATCTAACAAGTAAAAGTATAAGTCGCGAAAGGATACTTTGATGAAAAACCTTTATACTCGGGGAAAATCACAGTTTGTATTCTTTTGTAAAATATATTTAAAAACCTTTGGAAATCTTTCATAAACCAGTTTAGAATGAATTTGGATAAATCAGTATAAGTAAAAGTTTTGAAACAATTAAAAATCGTTATAGTGTCCTACTCGGTAAAACAGTGTAATGTGTGGTAAAATCTTGTGCATGCGGGTTATCAATCACATGTGATTGATATGATAACTGGCATGTTTAACTTGTATTCCCCCCCCCCCTATAAAACATGTAAAAACATTTAAAAATGTTCATTCAGGGGTATGAACTCACCTGGTGTAAGTAGGTCCGACGAGGGTGCCGGTTGGGCGTTCGGTGTCACGTAAGGACTCGAACACACTCAATGACCTATTTAACATATGATAACATATGTTCACATACAATTAGTATATTTAATACTAATTAAACAAGTATACGCACTCAAAGGAGCGGAAAACACTTTGGTTAAGTGTTTGGGTGTCCCGGGTAGCGTCTAAAGGTGTGTATGGCTTAGGAATGGAGTTTACTCTTCGAGAGTAAACTCTTATCTCTTAGTTTACGGCCCAGGGACTACTCACCATGAGTTTACGGCCATAAACTCATGGTGAAGGGTTCTAGTGTGTTTAAGGCTTCTAGCTTGTTCATGGAATTATTCTAAGTCCAAATCCAAAAGGTATGAGTGGGTTTAAGGCTCCTAAGGGCTTCTTTAGGGAGTTTACGGCCCAGGGACAAATCCTAAGGGAGTTTATGGCCGTAAACTCCTATGCCTTGAGTTTTGTAAAGTTTCAAGCCCTAATATCACTTCTAGTAATTTATTCAAGGCTATAGGGGTGTTTGGGGTTCCAAGAGGGCACTCCTTTAGATTTTATGGTCCAAATGACCAATCTTTGAGAGTTTACGGCCGTAAGCTCTATGGCTTGGCTGTGAACTCTCATACACCCACAACTCTTGGAGTTTAAGCCCTTAAATCCTTCCTAGCATTTTATAAAAATAGTCTAAGGCCATTTTGGGGGAAAAAACCACATTTTTGGCACATTTAGGGGTGTTTACGGCCTAGGCACTTGCTTGGGCCGTAAACTCCATGTTACCCCATATTTCCTTGTGTTTAAATGATCTAAACCCACAATACCAAGTCCCTAAATTATGTATGAAGTCCTAGGGTGGTCTGGGAGTGTTTTTGGGGCTTTATGACATGTTTAAGAGGTGTTTACGGCCTTGGCATATGCCTAGGCCGTAAACACCTCTTAAACATGTCATAAACATGGCATATGCCTAGGCCGTAAACTCTCTTTTACCCCTAAAATCATGTGATTTAATGTTTAAACACTCCTAGGCAAATCCCTTAATTTATTTCTAATCCTTTAGGGACATTTTGGGGTCATTTTGGCCTCATTTTAGGTGTTTACGGCCTAAGGAGGAGCTTAGGCCGTAAACTCCTTTTCAACAGCTTCTAGGTTTGATTTCTAAGCTATAAACATGAATCAATATGTTTAGAATAGGCTAGGGTAAGCGGACTTACAATTTGGAAGCGTTTGGTTGCGGATTCGGGGCGAAAACGAGTCTAGAGAGAGAGTATAGAGAAAGAGAGGGTAGAAAAGCTCCAAATGGAGTTTACTCCCCTTTATATATGGGTGGGAGTTGGAGCTCAACGGAATTTTACCCGATACTGTCGTTAAACGAGGCTTTTGGTCGCACCCGATTTAGTGGTCGTAATAATAAAAACTAACTTTTCCAAATAAATGGAATTGTGTGTTGTGTGTTTTTATTCCCTTTCATCACGACTTAACGGCATATTAAACATAAACAATCGAAATGTTTATTAAATTGACGACCTCTAATTAACGGAACTTTTATAACTGGAATATTCCGTTAACAGTAACGGGGAAATGTAACGGAACAACTTGGGTTGTCACACTATAAATTACATTTTTTTTAAAATGTGTCATCAATACTTTTTATATACACTTTTAATGGGGGAATACAAGTAAGCACACGATTATTATCGTGTGTAACCTAAAGTTTCTCTATATACTCTTTTATCAAGTAAATCATATGTGATTCATAACTACCACATGGAACCTTTCATACGCAAAATATATCACGATAACATCTTGTCTTTTGAAATTAAATATGTTGTTATACATATACGAATCAAACACTTTAATTATACTTTGAGTATATGTGTTCATTTATCTTACATACTTCATGCTTCCTTTCCAACGCTGTAAGAATCGTGTTTCAAACAAAGGTCTTCTTATACTTAAAATTGCTTTTATCAAACAAACTACTTTCAAATCCCTTTAAAAACTGACATCAAGTCATCATTTCTTATTTATTAAACTTTTCAAAGGATTTACAAAACTTCTTTTATATTTTTATATTGGCAAATGCATGCCTATATATGTATCATTATATAAGTAATGTTTGAAGGACTTAGGACGGCTAGCTCGCTTTATTTCCTTTTCCTCGTTGGGATGTGGCTTTAGGGCATCGGTTATTCGTCGGAATGTCGTCTAAATATTAGTTATATATATCATAAGTACATATATAGACATAAAAGTTTTCGTCAGTTGGTTCAGTACCTTTGAGTAGCAAAGGCATATTTCGGTTATACACATACAATACTAGAAACTATAATAGGTATAGTTAGGAGATACTACTTACCATCCCAAGTACAAGGGATCACACAAGAGTCAGTTTATTCATGAGTCTATACAAATACATTACATACTATATGAAGAGATACGATTACACACAATTTCAAGATATACAATTTCAAGAGATACGATTACATAAGATACTGTACTAGATATTCATGAAATTTTACATATTACAAGTACCATATCAAAGAGATATTTTCATATACAAGAACAAATAGACATTTTCATACGTAAATCTGTTTTATACTAGGTTTTGTGAGACATTTCACGTACTTTCGAGTATGCATTATTAAGTCTTGTATTATATACCACAATCCCTTGTAGGGGGAGCATGATACTTGTGTATAGATCTATACGGCATTGACAATCCCACACCTAAGCTGTTAGCTACAGCTAGGCCGACAGGCCTGGGGTGACAAACGTCATAACATTCCAACGCCTGAAGAACGTTTTTACAGGCAGTCTGGGTCATTAGGATGGTTATAAAACTCACATGGAGTATTAAAAACACTTTGATTTACGGGGTTATCAAATACCTTAGCGATTATATATGTATACAAATCTATTATTTTAAACATGAAAAACACCATGGTAGTTCATTTTTGGGACTTTTAAACTGCCACCCACTTAAAAGAAATGATTGGATTTCTAAAAGCAAACATTCAAAACAGTCGGGTCTTGGTAGAAGGCTACTTTCTTTTACTAGTAGAAAATATGGGATTTTCTAGAGTTTTCAAACGTTTACAATTACTTACAAACATGTTTATTGGTACAAACTTTCCTTCAAACATTGCAGGTCTTTCTTTACAGATTTACAAACCAAAGTCGCATAAATACTTATGAATTCACCAGCATTATTGTTGATACTCTCGTTCAAAATAACTTGTATTCCCAGGACACAGATAGACATGTACGATTACCAGGTTCTGTGAAGATTGAGCGGTCAAGACTCGTCTTTTATTTTGATTATTCATTTTGTAGAATTATACTATGAAAGAACTCAAATGTAATTAAAATTATACTATTAATGCAATGGATGATGTTGTTGCCTGTTTACTACTTTGCATTGTTGTGATACATTACATGATGTCCTCTGCCCCAGAACATTTCTGCCGTTCTCGGTTTTGGGGTGTGACAGATCACAACGAGAAAAGCTTCATTAGCAAAAATCCTTGTTCTTGAGGAGCTTGAACCGACCAACCCATCAAAAATTTGGATGGATGAACGACAATTAATAACTCTTCAGTAATACTTTGGAGAAGATAATAGATAATATACATTGTTTCGGTCCTCATGTAGTTTATTAAAAGTACCATTCAAGTTTTCCATAAAATTCACTTAAGAGAAGAGAATATGCCCACCATATACAATGTTAACATATACACATGTATATAGAAAATCAAGAATATAAAAGCACAATTTTTTTCAAGTCAAAACTTTACAATATACATAGATATGTGGAAAATCAAGAATAAAAAGAATACATAGTCATGATAGAAACAATTAATAGAAAATTAGGGATATAAAGACCCACCATTATGTGATAACTGCACCATTAAAACCAAAAACATCATTGAAAATCCACAAGAATTATTGACTACAAAGTATCGATATGAAACATGAATAAAAAAATAAACTAAAAGATTAAAACCGAAGCTGAAATATGTTAAAAAAAATGGAATCGTGAAATCTGATGAATAAGGTGACAGTAATGTGAAACAATAACATATCCCTTATTTTTTTTAGCTTTTAGTACAATCTCCTATACACATTAAAAAAAAAGAAACAAAATTTAATTAATATTTCATTCTTTAGATATTTTCGGTGATTATTCTTTATCATAATTAGTTTTTCTTTATAGAAAGATGAGTGGTTTGTACATAATAAATTTGTACATTAAGTTTTCAAATATGTACCTCTTAAATTTCAAGAAAAGTTCAAGATGCTTTATAATATAGTAAAGATATTGTCTTACATATAAATACATAAAGAAACATATTCATACATATACATACATAAAATACGTAGTGTAGATTGTTTTTTCTGAATAGGAAGTGATTTGTACATAACATTTTTTCTCCATACACAATATTTTATGCTTAATGGAGTTGTACAATACAACATTTTAAAGCATAAATTGTTGTGTATGGAGAAATTTTGTTGTGTACGAATCAGTTCCCTTTCTGAATACTCTCTTGTATATAAATGGTAATAAACAACGTAGAATAACATGGTTTGTTTCTTACTTTAACTTGATACATGATTATCGAATAGGATGTTTAAATATCCCATTACCTTTTGATCACATAAATACTATAGAAAACGTTTGGAAGTATGTATACTTTTTACAATAACCTCAAACTTAGTGTAATTGGAGTTATATGATATTAGATCTAATTAATATTAATATGAACCAGAAATAGAAGTAAGACAAACTCAAATAAATGGTCCATGTGGTTGGAAAAAAATACCATCGTTGGTCCTTATGAATAAATAGTCCCTATCACAATTACATCAATAGTTAAATGGTCTATATGTATGTATTGATTCAAGATGTGTTCAAGATCTCACAAGTCCCTATATATGTTGAAGATGTGTTCAAGTTAATCAAGATATAGAAAAAAAATACATCAATGTTTTTTCAACCACAATGATCATCTAACAAAACTGATGGTGTTGTTGCCAATAAATGGTCCAGAAAAAAAAAATACATCAATGTTTTTTCAACCACAAGGATCATCTAACAAAACTGATGGTGTTGCTGCCAATAAATTGTCCATGTGGTTGGTAATAAATCCAAGCACATGAATGACTAACAAACTCATGATGGCTAACTTGAACATGTCTTAAAACACTACTAGAAACTTGAGTTTCAGTTACAGATTTATTCTCTAGCAAAATTTAGACTTATAGCTAGGGAATTACGACAAATCTACCATGTTTTTGATAATTATTTTATTTATTTAACATATGGAATATTAGTGAGGATTTACCGAGGGATCAGTTATGGATCTCCCAAGTATATATCGATGCACCGCTATTCCTCGCTAACCAGTCGAAAAATGAAGGCACTTAGCTAGCGTTCAACGAGGGATAAAAAAATTGTGTCATCTGGTACGCATTTAGCGAGAGAACGACGATGAAAACTATATTTGGGATATTCGTATTTTGTTTTTTCTATCGCCAATCTGTCTTTGAAATTGGCGCAACCCAATTCCAATTCCATTTATATACTTGACACATAATAGAAGAGACAAAGTAAAAAAATTAAAATTTATACATATTAGAAACACATGTCCTGTTTCTTTCTATTACACAACACTGGACTTTCCATTTTATTAAGGTTGACAAATCCACGTTCATTTATGAATATTGGATATCTCAATTTGGAGACATGAAACACGGGGTGTACACCATTTAGCTCTGCGGGTAGTTGTAGTCTGTATGCTACTGGACCTATTCGGGCGACGATTTCGAAAGGTCCAATGTATCGCGGGTTCAGCTTTCCTCGTTTTCCGAAACGTATAACCCCTTTCCAGGATGAGACCTTCAACAATACTCGATCACCGACCTGGAATTCTAAGGGCTTTCGCCGTTTATCAGTGTAGCTCTTTTGCCGGTCACGCGATGCTTGTAATCGAGCTTTGATCTGGACAATCTTTTCTGTGGTCTCGCGAATGATTTCCGGTCCCGTTAATGCCCTGTTTGACGTATGTGTTCTTGCTAGCTAGGTGTCACCTACTTCAGCCCAACATAACGGTGATCTACATTTACGCCCGTACAGTGCTTCGAAAGGAGCTACCTTGATGCTCGAATGATAACTATTGTTATATGAAAACTCGATCAACGGTAGGTGGGTATCCCAAGACTTTCCAAAGTCTATCACACATGCACGAAGCATGTCCTCGAGCGTCTGGATGGTTCGTTCGCTCTGACCGTCCGTTTGTGGGTGATACGCAGTGCTCATATCAAGATGAGTTCCCATGGCCTTGTGGAGCGACTGCCAAAAGCGCGACGTGAACCTACTGTCCCTATCCGAGATGATAGATTTTGGCACTCCATGGAGTCTTACGATCTCTCATAGGTACAACCGCGTCAGTCTCTCCATCTTGTAGGACTCTTTGATTGGTAGGAAATGGGCAGATTTCGTCAGTCGGTCGATTATTACCCATATGGTGTCCAGTCCGTCCGACGTCTTGGGCAGCTTGGTCACGAAGTCCATAGATATCCCCTCCCATTTCCACTCAGGGATTGCCGGTTGTTGTAACAATCCGGAAGGTTTCTGGTATTCCACTTTTACTTTGGCGCACGTAAGGCACTTACCAACGTAAGTCGCGATTTCCGCCTTCATGTTAGGCCACCAATAGTGTTGCTTGATGTCCAAGTACATCTTGTCCGAACCGGGATGAATGGAGTATCGTGTCTTGTGGGCTTCCTTCATAACGGTCTCCCTAAACCCTCCGATTTTTGGGACCCAAATACGGTTCATGAAGTAGTATACCCCATTCTCCCCGACTTCTAGGTTCTTCTCCATCCCGCGCAATGCCTCACTATTCCTATTTTCCGCTTCCATAGCCTCTGCCTGGACTGATGCAATTTGAGTGGCCAGATGAGACTGAATAGTTATCGAGTGCGTTTTCGTACGGCGATTTGTGTACTCCTTCCGACTTAATGCGTCAGCTACCACGTTGGCCTTGCCTGGATGGTACTTGATCTCACATTCATAGTCATTTAGTAATTCCACCCATCGTCGCTGTCTCATGTTCAGCTCCTTTTGATTCAAGATGTGCTGGAGGCTCTTGTGGTCTGTGAAGATGGTGCACTTTGTACCGTACAGGTAGTGCCTCCAAATTTTTAGAGCAAAAACCACAGCTCCCAGTTCTAGGTCATGGGTCGTATAATTTACCTCATGCGTCTTTAGTTGGCGGGACGCATATGCTATTACTCTTCCACGTTGCATGAGAACGCAACCTAGGCCTTGATTCGACGCGTCACAGTAGACTACAAAATCTTCTGTTCCTTCAGGTAGTGATAGTACAGGAGCGCTACAGAGAGCTTGCTTCAAGGTTTGAAACGCAATCTCTTGCCGGTCTGTCCATTTGAATGGCATGCTCTTTTGCGTAAGCAAGGTAAGTGGCTTGGCGATTTTAGAGAAGTTTTGGATGAATCTCCTATAGTAGCCTGCTAGGCCTAAAAACTGACGAATTTATGTGGGCGTAGTCGGAGTTGCCCATCCCTCCACAGCTTTGACCTTAGAGGGGTCCACATGAATTCCGTCTTGGCTAACCACGTGGCCTAGGAAATTCACACTCCGAAGCCAGAACTCACACTTGGAGAGTTTGGCGTAAAGCTTTTCCGATCGCAGAGTGTCTAGAATTTGTCGTAGATGCTGGCCGTGCTCCTCCTTGCTTCGTGAATAAACGAGAATGTCATCGATAAACACAATGACGAAGTTGTCAAGGAACGGTCGACATATTCGATTCATTAGGTCCATAAATGCGGCAGGTGCATTTGTTAGACCGAAGGGCATTACGACGAATTCATAATGTCCATAGCGGGTTCGGAAAGCAGTTTTGGGAATATCCTCTTCTCGGACCTTGAGTTGGTGGTATCCGGACCGTAGATCTATTTTGGAGAAATAACTAGCTCCTTGGAGCTGGTCGAATAGATCATCGATTCGGGGGAGTGGGTAGCGGTTTTTAACAGTGAGTTTATTCAACTCTCTGTAATCGATGCACATTCTGAAAGATCCGTCCTTCTTTTTGACAAAGAGCACTAGGGCTCCCCACGGCGAGTAGCTAGGTCGGATAAATCCCTTGTCCAGAAGCTCACTGAGTTGGCTGGACAGTTCCTGCATTTCGGCAGGAGCCAACCGATATGGTGATTTAGCGAGGGGAGTCGCTCCTGGAACGAGGTCGATTCGGAACTCAACCTGTCTCTCTGGGGGTACTCCCGGAAGATCTTCAGGAAACACGTCCGGGAATTCACACGCTACCGGAATGTCTTGGATGTTAGTTTCTTCTTTGGTCCTGTCCACTATGTGAGCCAGGAACGCCAAATTGTTCTTTCGCAGGTGTTTTTGTGCTTTGATGCACGAGATAAGGCGGAGATTCGTACTGGGTTTGTCTCCGTAGATCACTAGGGTTTCGTGATTCGGAAGACGAAGGCGAACGGCCTTCTCGCGGCACAAAATCTCAGCATGGTGGGGGCTTAACCAATCCATGCCGATAATTACATCGAAACTCCTAATTGATACTGGCATTAGGTCTATTCGAAAGACGTGCTGGTTAAGGGTTAGGGTACATCCAGTGTAAATCTCCTCAGTGGATTCGGTTTTCCCATTGGCCATTTCTACCGTATATGTTTCATCTAGCCTCTGGGGTTGTTGTTTTAATAAATGTTTAAACTTCTCGCTTACGAAACTTCGTTCCGCTCCGGTATCAAATAAGATGCATGCATAGGTGTGGTTTAGGAGGAACGTACCGGTCACAACTGCGGGATCCTGGACTGCATCACTCTGACCCATAGTCAACATTCTTCCTGCTCCTCTGTTTCCTGAGTTGTTGTTAGGGCAATCTCGGCGAAAATGTCCTGTCCTTCCACACCCGTAGCAGGTGTGGCTAGACCCTGCATTATTGCCGCCGGCATTGGTGTTGTTGTTATTGCGGTAGTTGTTGTTGTTGTTGTTGTTCTGGTTGTTCCCCTGACTCTGGTTCCTAGGAGGGTACGTTCTGCAGAACCTTGCAGTGTGTCCCCTTCGGTTGCAACTGGTGCAATGGAGTTCCATGCATTCGCCGTGATGGTGGAGGCCGCACTTATTGCAACTAGGAAGATTACCGGAGTAGGGTCTTGAAGCATTTGAATCAGCTGAGGCTAGAGCATGTGGGGTGACTGGAACCGGTGCGGTGACAGCGTTAACTGCCACTGTTTGCTGCCTTTTAGAGGTCTCGGGGCCCTGACGCCCCTTCCTCTTGGGGTTCTTCCCTCTCCTGCCATCACCCTCCTTTTTCTTCTCAGTCTCTATTGGTTTCTCGCCTCTTTTGTTGTTATGATCGTACAGCCTCTTTGCCAATCTCTTCGCACTGTCAAAAGTTTCAGGGTTCGCAGCTATCACATTCCCTTGAATGGGGGATGTCAGTCCCCAAATGAATCGTTCAACCTTCTTCCCTTCTGACGTGATCATACCCGGGCACAATAGGGATAATTCGCTGAATCTCGAGATGTATGCGTCGATGTTAGCATTCTGCACCGTGAGATTCCATAGTTCCTGCTCCATCCTTTGAATTTCGCCTCGGGGGCAGTACTCAGCCATTAACATTTCTTTCATTTATGCCCATGGGATAGAGTTGGCGACAGGAAGTGTCATAGCTTCCACATGTCCATTCCACCAAGTGAGGGCTTGGTCCACGAAAGTGCAGGCCGCGAACTTCACCTTCATCTGCTCGGGGCATTTGCATATCTCAAACACCGACTCTACCTTCTCGATCCATCTCTTCAAGGAAATCACCCCTCCCGTGCCGTTGAAAGTTCGGGGTTTAGCGTTCGCAAAGTCCTTGTAGGTGCACGTTTTAGTGAGTCCTTGGTTCGTCCCGTTGTTCGAACTTCCGGAGCCTTAACCATTGCCTCCTCCGTTGTTCCCTCGGTGAAGTTGTGCCATAGCTGCGGTGACTGCAGCGGACACGGCTGCCTGGAAAGCAGTGGAGTCAACTTCGGGCGGGGTTGGTTCGGGATTTCCGCGAGTAGCTGGGCGAGGCATCTTTCTGTCATGAAACGGAAAGATGTTGAGTGTACGTGGTTTCTGTGAGGTGGCGACCGTACTAACTAGGTGTATGGTACGAACCTAAACATTACTATCATCAAGCATACAATCATAACGTCTCAACACATAACAACTGAGAATATCATAGCAAAACACACAAAAGTTTATTAATATTATCCGTGTTTAGTACAAGAAAATTTGCTCGTAAGAGCATACATAAGTAACACTAATCCGACAGCATAACGGCTCCATGAGTAGTGTAGTCACTTAAACATAGAATCGGAGTACATAACATAGTTCCTAATAACCTACTATGATAAGTCTATCCCTAACCGCGATGAGCTGCGTCAGGAGGTGGTGCTGAAGATGTGGATGCTCCCTGAAGACGAGCCACCAAGCGTTCTGCGTCCTGAAGTCGAGATTCCCACCTTACCTGCCTCATGTGAAACTCCCGGAGGACGTCACGCGTCTCCTGTTCCGCACGCTCGACCCTAGTCCACAACTGGCGTACTTGATCAGCAGTGCCCTGAGCAAGGTCGCCGGTGTCCCGTAATCGCCTCACCATGACCGGTAGGGCTCGGTCGGCCGGTCCTCCGTCCCTCAAGTCAAAGAACTCACGTGACATGCCAAACGGGGGTCGCTGTCCCTGATGTCTGCTCCATCTCCAAAGATCAATGCCCCAAGGAGGGGTAGGTCCAGTGGGTCCCACACGATAAGCAGGCACCCTGATCGGGTAAGGGGGGTCGATGACCTCGGACTCTGCGTCCGACTCACCCCCTTCGCTGTCATCGAGCTCCTCTTCGAAATGTTCTTCGTCTTCTTCGGGTTCGGCAGGCTCGCCCTTGACTTCTGCCTCCGGTTCCCCGTCAGATTCCTCTTCGGGGTCCTCCTCAGGTTCCTCTTCAGGCTCTTCCTCAGGCTCCTCCTCCTCCTCTAGCCACCCGTTGTTTCCCTGATTAGGGAAGTAGGGGTCTCCAGGGTGATGAAAACCAGCCATGCTGTCTGCGCGAGCACGTAAATATGCTAACATTATTCCTAGGTTCTATGACTATTGTACAGACCAAGCAAACGTTCTCTTGTTGATGATAAAGGGTATAGTTTTAGGTTCCCTAGTCATCCCAATCTCATCAAGACGTGTGTTAGTTTTACTTTGGAGAGAATGTAGTTGATCAGGCTACATTCACTCCTTGGTATCACTAAGAACAGTCCCGAATTAACCGAGATACCAGTGTTATTGTGTTTGATTCGGCATTAGGTTCTTATCTCTAATGCAAGCAAGTGTGTTTTATTTACTTGTTTTGTTCAGAGTTATGTTAGTCCCTCTTTTTGGTTTATAGTTGCATATCAATGTATGGCTCGACATGCTAGTTCACTATAAACAAAGCTCTGATACCAACCTGTCACACCCCCGAACCAGACGGCGGAAACGTCCGGGGGCTGTCGTGACTCAATTGAATACCATAACATTGAATATATATGAAACATAACAACATTCGTCACCATGCATTAGTATTGTACAACCAGTAGAGTTTACATGAAATACATTGTTTAAACATTACATTCCACAATAAATTGTTCGATTCGTACATAAATAAACTGCAAGCCATCACTGAAATACGATTTCCTTTGATTCACTGGTTCCCTGAGAATACAAGTATTTTGAAAAACGTCAACATATGAAATGTTGGTGAGTTCATAAGTTGTATTTAAAAAAAAACAATGTTTCGTGTCGTTGGAAAACCGCCAGAAAATCCGATATTTTCTGAAAATAGTATAGTCAAAAAGGTGTGAAGATCCATAAGTATGCTTGTTTGTTTTCTATACTTGTAAAATATTGTTTGTTGAAATCGTATGTATTCTGAAATTGTATGTATTGAAAACCCTAGGAAAACCCGATGTTTTCCTAATTCTTTGAATTCCATGAAATTTCTTGAAACCATTGCAACGCATGAAGTTATCATTCCAGACGACATTGGATTATTTTTTTAGCATGATTATCCGCTACAAACACGCGTTACACAAACGACTAGTCTATAGCAATACTAACGATCCCGAAGGCGTCGTCCATACTAATCACGTTATCCAACCGTCCTGTAGTCCCACATCCGAAGAGAAGGAGGACACGAAGGCCTCGACGACTCCATTAGCCGGTTGGGGATAAAAAGGTACGAGGGGTCCCAGACCCGCCTCGCAAAAAGGCAGACTCTACTAGCGACACTAAAGGACCCTTGGGGACCAGTAGTCTACAGCCATTGAAAGTCCGGTTACGTCGTGTCGGATTGGTAAAACCCAACACTTCGTAAGATGAAGTCTTTGGGCCTTAAGATCAGGTCGTCGGGCTAGCTAGGCTCAACGAACAAGATTTTACACTTGTGGGGCCCAAAGATAGTGCGTAGACGTCTGTGCACATGTATAATGAATTCCGAATCGTTATTTGTATGAATCATAGCATTGTAGTATCATAGTATCGTTGAGTTAGTGGTTTCGGATTTTTATTGGTTCGAGACCGAACCAATTCGTTTAACAACGACTTTTGGTGTTGTAGTGTATTGTATTTTGTCGATAGTTGTAGTACCATTAATTGGTCAAATTGTTTGTATTGAATTAGTCATGAAAAATTTCTGTTTTCAGCCCCTCCTTGTTTGTAAAATTTACTTTTTCAACCCTTTATTTAAAATATTTTCCGGTTTGGTCCTTAAATCAATTTTCTTGACATTTTAACACCAAAAATTATTGAAATAAACATTTTCCAGCATATTTTTCATAGAAAACAGCTTAAGTCCCTGAAATTTCAGTTTTCTCGGTTAATACCCTTCTTTTCGCAATTTTGACAATTTTGGCCCAAATTGTAAAAATTTTGCAACTTTGGTCCTTTTTTTAAATTTAAAAATCATTTTAAACCTTTGAAAAGGACTTGGATCACTTATGGTCCACTGTTTTACAGAAAATCACAGTTTTGGCCCTCCAAAACAGAAAAATTCGCATAATGGGCCTCATTGGGCCGAAATTTTCATTTTTAGCCCATTAAGCTTGAAATTCATGTTTTTAATCCTCGAATTGAGTATAATTCCAGAAATAGTTTTATGGAAACTGTTTTGGCACACTTCATCCATCAGAATCTGTGAAATGTCAATTTGGGCCCTTAATTTTGTATTTTTCACATTTTTGGCCCAAAATTTGTGTTTTTAGCTTAAAGAAAATTGTTACTAAACCATTTAGCTATCTTTCTTGAAACACTTTGTGTGTAGAAATACATTTCATGCTAAAATCATATAACATAAGTTATATCTCGGTTTTGAGGAGTTTTATGGCTAGATCCAACATTAAAACACATAAAAGCATACATATAAGCATGGAAATCATACAAGGCATATAAACACATATAGATCTACACTTTCACTTGTATTCCCCCCCCCCCCCCCCACAAAACTCATAAAAACAGAAAATAGGGGGTATGAAGCTCACCTTAAGGGGGTAGTTTCGGTTTTGGAGAGAAGATGGAAGAGAAGTGAAGTGATTTTCGGCCTTAGCACCCTTCTTTGGTAGATCTCGAGTTTGGTGACTTCTAAGGTGCATGATCACAAGTTGGAATAGATTTAGAAGGGATTTTTGATGAAATGAAGTAGCTAGATCATGGATTAGTCATCAACTTACCTTAGATGATGATTTTTGGTGATGGATTTTCCTTGTGAAGCCCTTGATTCACGAAATTTTTGAAGGAGGAGGGAGGATTGTTCTTCAAGACTTGGAGAGTTTGGAATAGATTTTTGTGGTGTGTGTGTGTGTGTTTTCGGCCGAAAGAGAGAGAAGGGAGAAATAGACCATGAAGTGATACTTGCATGGAGGTATGTGATGTATTGCATGGAAGTCCTTTGGTTAATTATGAGGTGTCACTTGAAAGTCAACTCTTTCTTGGATTTGGGCCTTGGGCCGAGATTTTGGAAAGGAAAAGAAAAATTTGGGCTTTGAATGCTTAAGCCCAATTCTCATGGTTAAGTTGAGTGATTTTTGGTCCAAATAAATATAAAGGTGATTTTTATAACTTGTTAGGGTCAAATTAGGTTAATTATGGATCAAAGCTTTCAATTTATTTCATTCTAGGTCCAACATGGCTCACAATATTGAAATAAATAGATGTGAGTCCAATTAGAGCCCAATTAGGGTTCTAAGCCCATGATAGTCCAATTGGAAGCTTATTGGTCCACTTGGATCCAATAAGGAAGTTCTAGTCCAAAATAGACTTAACAAGAACTTCTAGGGTTTTCCAATTGTTTGATGACTACTTGTAGTACTTGTATGATGTATTTACTTGAAGTTTTTGAAGTTATAATCATAGGTGTTACACATATTCTTAAGCTTTTGATTCACATTAGCTTGAGTGTATAGATTACATGACACAAAATTTCCAGTTATGACAGTAAGTTTGGTGCTGATGAACCACCTTGATGACTTGTTAGTTTCTCTTTTATAGGGTTTGATTAATGAACTTGGTTGTGCATGGTTTTCTTAGCTTCTACCATTGCATCCTACTTTTATTAAAGCATTGCACTTTGACTAATATGCTAGATTATAGCAACACCATTTAAAGTTAAATTAGATTTCATGGGTATAATAGAGTAAAACTTTCAAGTTTCAAAGTTAAGTACAACCCACCAACAACTCTTTCACTTCCTTCTTTTCTGTTACACTATTAAATTCATATAACATTATCCAAACAATAATATACAGAGTAGTTAAAGGTAACACTGATTTTTCTATATGAATATATAATTATTTTCATGGTTAAATATCCATGTAGGGTGGTTGTGAGTTAAGACAATGTTGTATATTTAATTGGCAGCACTGATTGTATATTAACATGACTATTACTATTTGTTATTTTTCTATAGAAGTTTTTGTTTTTGAAAAGTTGGATAACTAAAAAGAGGTTAATTTGGAGGTCATTTACATTGCATTTTCTATAAGTGTGCTTGTTTGTTAACTACTTCCTTTCTACATTGCAATATCCACAACCCAATGAGTATGTTAATTTGGTAGGCTGATGAAATTTAGTTGCCTTTGAAATTCCATGTATTTTATTACGCATAAAAGGTTGCATGTATTTTGTTATGTAAAAATATATTCACAAAGCTAGATTCAGCTCCAGGCAACCTTGTTTAGTTGCTACATTTCTAATATTCTTACCCTAGCTATTAGTGAGTAAGTATAAGCAATAGAAAGTATCAACTGAAAATTGAAGTTCCTATAAATTTATTGTTTCCTTTTTTTATGAAGAATGTAATAGTTGTCTATTATAGATTCATGTTGACTAATTTGATAATTTGATGGGAAAGAGTGAAGTATCATCATCTATGTGTGTTAATGATTGATGAGCATTTTGAAATTGAAATACCATTTATGTACTTGATGCATAATAGCTAAAGGTAACGACTTCTATCAATAAATTTTGAAATTGAAATACCATTTATATACTTGACACATAATAGAAGAGACAAAGTAAATATAATAATACTGTAGTACTTTATGCCCATTTTTCTATTTCATACTCTAAAAAAACATCAAGAAAGGACTATACTTTGTTATTGGTTGATTTTCTGTAACTTTGATTTTCTTTGTGTGCATATTCTTATTTATGTTCAAATAGTTCGTATTAACATGACTATTGCTAAACTTTTATGTTTTGCTTCTTCTTTTTTATGTTTATGTGCCTTCCATTATGTTTATTTCTTCATATTTATTTAAAATATCCCTTAAATAGCAGGTGGGTGTGAAGAAGTTTTGGTCCTGCTTCACATTCTAAATGAATGTGAGGTGTGATTATTTTTATCCTCTTACACGTCCCTTTTGGGGGAAAATTAGTATGGTCTAATAATTTTTTTTATTGGCTTGTATAACTACAATGAACTGTATAGGAATAGTTATCAAACACTAGCTAGATTAGATTTATGATTGTTTCTTTTTTTTCCCTATTAAGGTTTGTATGGATAACGTTGCTAATGACAAATGATGATTTTACCCTTCCATTCCACAACAAATTTCACAACATTCGTTGATTTTAACATGAGAGGGGTGCGAAGAAAAAAGAAGAAGGGCATATTAGTAAAGGTTAGTTTCATAATACATTAAGCCATGTTTTTTTGACTTAACCCATTATGCCATTTTATCTGGATTAAGTAAATAAGAAACAGACATGTATAACTCTCTAGATTAAGTAAAAGCCCATTATTACCTCTGATGTTGTGGTAATTCCACGTTGAATATCAGGTAACTTTCCTAAATTAGTATGAACCAACTTGTTATTCAATTAAAAAAATTAAAATTTATACATATTAGAAACACATGTCCTGTTTCTTTCTATTACACAACACTGGACTTTCCATTTTATTAAGGTTGACAAATCCACGTTCATTTATGAATATTGGATATCTCAATTTGGATTAATATGTTAAGCTTTTTTACTCACTCCCTCCTTATTCAATTATGAATATTATGCAGGCATGCAATCTTCTATGGTGATATTCAATGTTCTTTGACTTATAAAGTTGGACGTTGTATTCGTTCTAGATTGGTTCTAGTTATCGGTTTTGAGTTGAGTAGACAAGTATAGGTGAAATGCTCATGTTTTAACTTAGAAAAAAAAAACACCAATTGCAGTCATATATGAATATAAGATCTCCTTTTTTTGATGTAAAAAAATCAATTATAGTCATTTACAAATACAATATATCATTTTTAACGTGATTTTAATCATTTATAAATATATCATTGTTAATATAAATGTATGAAGTCTATTTTAGTATAATCATTTATGAATATAAATATGTAAGTATATGAATCCAACTTTTGCATATTCATTAGTGTATACAATAGTCATTAATTTCATTTACCAATAAATAAAAATTCATTATCATATTTATGTTGTCAAACCATTAATTTATGTTAAAAAAAACTCTAATTAGATATTCATCAATAAATTTAAAACGAAGTTATGGAATAAAAATAGTTGTGGATAAAATAAAAAGAGCAAGTGATTTTGTTATAACATGATATGAATTTCAATTGATAGAACAAATTTAGTTAATCTTTATATTTTTTAGGATGCATTCATGCAATTTAATTCTTTTATATTTATAAGAAAATCTAATTATTTTTGGAAAAAGTTGAAATAAATTATTGAAATATTATACCAAACCAACTTTCAATTATGCATACTATTTCATTTAGTGTAATTGTAAAATTCCTATAACACCCGTTATGAATTGATCGATTCACAATCGTTCTCACGTTCTTAACTTTTTTACATTATCAATATAACCTCTCTCTCTCTCTCTCTCTCTCTCTCTTTCTCTCTCTCTCTCTCTCTCTCTCTATATATATATATATATATATATATATAGAGAGAGAGAGAGAGAGAAAGAGAGATGTTATTTTGAGAACATGAAAAGATTGAGAACTTGAGAACAATTGTGGACCAATCATTTTTTAAGAGGTGCTATAGGAATTTTACAATTAGAATAAATGAACTAGTCAACAAAATTGAATTGTTGTTTCCTATAACGTTGCAATCATTTATTTCAAAAATTTTAAATAAGTATTTTTTTATTAAAATAAAACAAATAAATTTAATGAATTCATTTCTAAAAAAATACAAAGAGAGGTTAAAATACGAGGATTTTATTGAAAGTTATATAAAAAATAGCTAATTATTTTTTCATTAATAAATATCAAAGTCTAATTTAAACAATTGTTTTTTATTGTATTACTTAACTCGTATGAGTTAATTCCTAAATGAATAAAATATAATGCACCTTGGTAAATTTTTTTAATTAATTTCTTAATTATATTTTTGTAAAGATGAAAAATAATTTGTATTTATAGTGAATATAATTGTAAATATGAAATAAATAGATCATAATGTTCATTCATTTTTAATCATAAATGAATATGCATGCTATAGAGAGAAAAAAAATATATGTTTAAATATAAATGAATAAAAGACAATGTATAAATAAAAACATCGCCCATACTTGTAAGCGTAAAAAATACAAGTTAAATTATAAATAAATAACACAATGTATAACATGCAAATCAAAATTATGCTTCGCCAGTTTTCCAATGTTGACCATCATCATCAATTGCTCTCTTCAACTACTTCGTAACTTCGATCATTTCTACAAAATATCAAAAAATATGTAAACACACTTCCTGTTTTATTCAATAATGATTAATGGTACAACTTTGTTAAAAAAATATTATACTTTCATATTTTATTCATTTATGAAATAATAATCAGTAACCTGTAAAATGAGAAAAAAAAAGTAATATCACTTATTCATTAATGGATAAACGAGTAAAATAGAAATAAACAATTTATCAGATTTATTCATTAACGAATACAAAGTAAAACTAAAAATTTGTAAATGTTATTTTCATCAAATCATTTGCCAGAAAAACAAAATAAAAGTTTACATGTAACATCAAAATTGCATTATCTAAAAACACGCCTCACCATGTTATAGGCAGAAATAATACTGGAAAAAAAATAATATCAAAGGCAATTGGTTAGAAATCCAATCAGGATTCCGAAAAACAATTTATTTCTTTTACAATTTATGCAAATTTGAGAACTATAGCAAGATAACAAGAAATATGCATAAGATATGTAAAAGAAAGCAAAATATTACCTAAAACATAAGAGAAATTGAAGAGTTTTGTTAAGGTCCGAATGACGAGTGGTTGATAGGTTACATTGATTCTGATCGAGTCGTCCATCTATAGGGTTGGCAGATAAGGCAAACCAAGGGTGCCAAAGAGATGAACGGAGGCGTCTAGGGTTTTATGGCTGTCTAGACGTGGGGATTGGCGCGTTTGTATATAACAGTAGCAGTGATGAGTTGAGGTGACGACGATGACAACAATGTTGGATTAGATGTCTAAGCCCATAACTATTATTGGTATGTATTCGACCCGAAAGTAGCATTGTCCATTTGTGTTGCATAACACCAGGACGATTTTTCAGGATGGATTCTTGAGAGAAGGTTATATATGAGTTAGTAATATATTATAAGTTTTAATATATTAATATGAAATCATATGTTTTAATTAGTATTGATCAAGAATTAATTTGGAATTAATTTAGTGATCAAAAGAGACTAATTAAATCTATGCGGACTAATTATAGTAATTAGTTATATTTATATCTGTTGGGCTTATGATCCATGTTGGACCAAGTTTATGTATGGATACAGAAAGAGTTGGGCCACATGAACCATGGATCATAAAACCCATGGATATGGATTTGGGTTATACCCATGACTCTTGGAATCCAACATACAAATATATTAGTACATGACCAAAACGATTACTAGAAGTTCTTGGAGCTCATGGAGTGGTTTTTGGTGCATGGAGTTTCTCTCTGAAGAATCACCTTTGTTCTAGGTGAGTTGTGATTCCATTTGAGGTGCAACATTTGTTGCATTAAGTTCATAAAGGCCAAAGTATTTCAAGAAACACCAAGTACATCAAGACTTCAAGCGACATAAAAGGTATGTTACTCTAACTAGTATCTTGTATTGTTTATGTCAATTGCATGCTAGTTATAGGTTTAATACCTTGGAAACACCTTTGCATGTATAATTAGAGAAAACTTAAATCCAAGATATTTAGGATTGTATGTGCACCATAGGATGTTGTAGTGTACTAAAGCCCATCAGTGATATCAGAGCAACGTTGTTTTCAATTATACTTGCTGAAATAGGCTGAAAATCGAAGTTTATATGTTGTCTGGACAGCTGACTCGATGATTCCATGTACAAACTCATCCAACTCGTCGAATTGTTCTTGCACTCAGCGAGTTGGACCCCCTGACAACATATTTTCGAGTTTTTTGGCTGGATTTGGACTAGGAACATTACCCAAAGCTGTTTTTGAACTTATAAACCTGTTCTTTATGTGGTACTGTTCATGCTAATCCAATTTCTAAGATAATTGTCATAATTTCAAATTTTGTATTAGTTTAGATGTTCATGCTAATTTCTTGAAGATTGATGGTTTAAATTATCTTGTTCTTATGAGTTGATTTAGATTAAAAAAATATGTGATAATGTGTTTTCGATCCAAATTGATCTAAAATTTGTTCATAAAATGTGTTTTTGTAACTTGTCCACAAGTTATATGAAAAGTCTCATTTATGATTTTTAAAACTCATAATATTTCCATAAGTTATGAAAAAATAAAGAGTCTCATTTTTAAAATGTTTTAAAGTCTTCCATAACTTGTCCTTAAGTTATGGAACTTGAAGAGTTTTTCATTAAAACTACTTTAAACACATAAGTTATGGAAACCAAAAGTTTTTTAATTGTTGAAAACTTATCCTCAAGTTTTGGAATTTGTAAAGTTTCCGCTCATGAATACTTTAGTTCCAAGTTAAACTTTAGAGTTTTAAAAGTTAAAATTCAACCGTTATATTATTATAATATTAATAGTTACTAGTTATATATAAGTATAAGAACAAAGTCAGTCTTACCATTAGTAGGCCACATTCACGAAGTCGGTCTATAAGGGGGGGGGGGGGAGGTGGGTATAAGGTTACTTCCTATAAACTGGCAGTTTAATGGGTGTCCACTCTCACCCACCACTTCCTTGACTGGTGGAGGGTCGTTAGCCGAATGGGTTTGACAGGACTATAAGTTTATCTTCATTAAAAGTATATTGATAAATGTTAAGTAACTAAACAATTATAAGTTCTCAATCTTAGTTACTTAGGAAAATATGAATTTGGTGCTAACCCATGAAATTACACTTTGTAACTTACCAAGTGGTTGGTGGAGCGTATGTGGGTAACCGACATTCTAACATGGACTAGTAAGAGTGGCAAAGGGTGACTTAATGTTTATCATAGATCGGTGGAGCGCGTGTGGGTAACCAGTACGTCGATTTGGTGATAAATATTAAGGGTACCAAGTCAATTTGCATGGTTATTCACACATTGTTTGTGATCCTCAGCATCCCAGTCACAAACTTGAGAGGGCACAATCGTGATTTAAACATGCCATTGAAAATTTCAATGAATCTCAAAAGATCTAGGAGTTTCAAACCAATTAAAACCTAAAATCTTTTTTCGTTTTTCATGGTAGACATTGGTGAATCGTCATTCGCCTACCTTCAAATATTTTATAGCTTGGATTACAGCATCCCTCTTCCAAGTTATAAAATATTATGTTGGGTCCTAGCCTTAATATTTCATATTGGGTATTATATTAAGGACTTAAATCAACTAACTTGAATATATCCCATTTGAGATGTTTGGTTCAGACAACTATGATCTTCCCAAATCTATTGGAACAAGCTTTCCTAATGAAGATGATGTCTCGTGGTTGGATCATGGAAATCATTTTTCACTTCCTCCACCCCCTCCAATTATTCTCCCTAACCCACAAGTTCTTGAAAAGTTCAAGGTTATTCAAACCCTATTGGCAAGTCTATGTGTGCTCACATCTTGGAGATGAAGTCACATATAGACAAGTCGGGAGAGTTGGGTGTCAAAGTCTTGAGAAAATTGGTTGTTGACAAGGTTCTTCAATCATTTTCTAAGTCACATAGTGAGTTCCTTTAGGACTACTATATGATAGACCATGACATGACCCTTAATCATCTTACCTATTTTCTTGGTGCTGCTGAATCAACAATGATTTGGAGTACTGGTAAAGCAAATTTGATTGGAAGATCAACTTCCCAAAATTCCATGGACATTGACAATGGTGACATTGGAAATGCATAAAACCTGTCTCTCCCTAATGGAAAGCGATTGGCCATAGTCAACTCGGTTGACCAAATGGTAAAGAGAAAGGCTAAGTCTGAGATAGTCCCGCGTACCATTTTCAAAGAGTCCATATGCCAAAGGAAGGGGCGTTGTTTGCGAAGCTGCGCTATTTACCTGAAAGATCATAAGGATGGTAAAGTTAAAGAGTTTGACTCTACTTCAGGTCAATTCCACTATCTAACTCTATTAAGTTCCTATTATGAGATTCTTATTTCATGATGTGACTAGGTCGCATCATGATTGTAACACACCATTTATTAAATAAACAAATAGATAAGTTGCAGAACGGACAATAGCCCTAAAATCAATAATTATATAGTAAGGTGTTGGTTTCGAGGAGTTACTTGGCATAATTTAGAAGTTGATGGTTAAAAGTGTAAGTTACAGACTCAGTTTATAATTATTATGAAGTCAAGGGCTCCTTGGTAACTATTTAGATTTAATTTAAAAGGAAATGAGGTGGAAGGGTTGATTATGTCATAATAAAGATATTGGGGGATGTTTGGTAAATGTTGTACCTAAGGTGTAAAGGATTTTAATGATGAGGGTTTAAATGATAATTATCAAATTTAATCTGAAGAAGATTTCCAAAGTGAGGGTAGAAAGGGTAAATTAAGGACTTAGTTTGAAAGAAGAATGAGAAGGAGGGACCATAAATGTCATTATGTAAATAAGTTGGAAAAGCATCGGGTATATAACCCTTACGGGAACCCTAACCCTTGGAGCCCTTAGCCAGCCGCCAACCCACCTTATATCCCCTCCACTAATCGTCACCTTCCTTTCTTTATCTCCATTCGCCGCATCACCATAGAAGCCCTATTCCAGCCGCTGACTCCATTGCCGACGATGACAAACTTGACTGTTGTTGCTACTGTCGTGGTTTGAGGAAGCAACTCCTACCGCCGGGTGCAAGCATCCCAGTCGTCGTCACCATTGTTGCATTTTTCCGATGGTTCGAGCCACCAAGCATGGAAGCCCCTATCCTCATGCGATAGCAGTTAATGGTGTGACTGTTGGGTCTACGTGCATCGTCGTTTCTCCGACCTCCCTTCGCCATCATCTGCCCAACAGGCGTTATGGTCGCCGCCACTCCAAGCAGTTGAGGTGTGACATTGTTGCCGCTCCGACTAAAACATGCCACCGCTAGGGTGGTGATGTATAGATGTATTTATAGTGAGAACTAGCGTATGTTGACGTTATTCGGAGTAGCAAACCAAAAGAAATCATCGCCACCACCGTGTGGTGGTGGCTAACGACACAACTTGCTGCTACCGCCTTTCCAGGGTTCTGCCGTCGTCATGTATGCCGCTAGGTGGTGGCTGTGTTACTATTCCGAGCATAGTAGTGGGTGTGTATTATTTCAGTGATGTGTGATTGGGTTTGTTGGCCGGATAGATCAAGAAAGCCACCGCCGGCCACCACTAGGGTAATTGTGTGTGTGTGTTAGAGTAGTTAGTGTGTGTGTGTTTATTTGTGGATTAAAAGCTTGTAATTATAATTAGCAAAAAAGTAATGAAAAGAACCATAAGGTGTTGGCCGCCGCCGTGAGCCGCCATTAACCACCACTACCTGAGGTGGTAGTGGGTGGTGCCCCATTAGCAAAACCCTAATGGACCTAACAAAACCCTAATAGACCTAGAAAAACTCTAATGGGATTAAAGATTAATTTTAGGCCTATTGGCCATGTTTCAGTGGAAACCCTAATTAGGGTTTAGAAAACCCTAATTATGAGTATTTGGGCCTTGGATTTATTGGGACCCACCTTTGGGCCATTGGGATTTCATTGTGTATTAACCCCAAATTATTCAATATCATTTATCTAGTAGAGTAAAGGACTTAATGGATTAAGTCCTTAATGGGTTAAGTGAGAAGCACTTCACCCTAACTATCATTTTATGTGAAACCCTAATTTCACTTGGGCCTTCAGTTGGACTAGAATAATCATATGGACTAGAATATTTAGATGGGCTTTAGGGCAAGGCCCATATGAGGGTTTGGGGTCAATTTGGAAACTTTGGCCATAGATGGGCTATAGTTTAGGCCTTGATGATTATATGATATTGGGCCCTTAGAATACCAAATGTTGGACTAGACTAAATGGTTGGGCCTTAAGGGAAGACCATGTAGAGCTTTGGGCCCAATTTGGAAAATTGGGCCATATGATGGGCTTTGTTCATTATTAGACTTTTGGGCCTTTAGAGTCATACTTGCAATAGTAGTTTTAGACTTATCCATGTGGAAGACAATCAGAATAGATGTCTAAGCCCATAACTATTATTGGTATGTACTCGACCCGAGAGTAGCTTGGTCCACTTGGGTTGCATAACACCAGGACAATTTATTAGGATGGACTATAAAAAGAAGGTTACATATGATTTGTTAATATATTATAAGTCATAATATATTAATATGAAATCATATGTTCTAATTACTATTGATCAAGAATTAATTTGGAATCAATTTAGTCATCAAAAGAGACTAATTAAATCTAAGGGGACTAATTATGGTAATTAGTTATATTTATATGTGTTGGGCTTATGATCCATATTGGACCAAGTTTATGTATGGATACATAAAGAGTTGGGCCACATGAACCATGGATCATAACACCCATAGGTATGGATTTGGGTTGTACCCATGACCCTTGAAAAAACATGCATATAAATACTTACATCATGACCTTAAATCGCAAACCTATATGGATACACATGTTCTTGGAGTTCATTGTGGTTTTGGAGTATGAAGATTCTCTCTCAAGAGTCACCTTTTTTCTAGGTGAGTTGTGATTCCATTTGAGGTGCAACACTTGGGGCACTAAGTTCTTAAAGGCCAAATTCTTTCAAGCAACACCAAATACATCAAGACTTCACGCCCCATAAAAGGTATGTTACTCTAAACTAGTATCTTATATGGAATATGACAATTGCATGCTAGTTATAGGCTTAATACCTTGGAAACACCTTTGCATGTATAACTAGTGAAAAAACATAGATACAAGGTATTTAGTCTTGTATGTGCACCATAGGATGTTGTAGTATACCGAAACCCAACACTTTTGTCCAGTCCCACCATATATATTCGTTGAGGGGACTCGGTAGAAGAGTTGTTTCCGCGGGATCGACCAGATGAAGATGCCCCATACATAAATTATTTGATATATAAATAATAGTAATGATATTAATATACAAGTTTCTACTTTTATCATTTTACTTACATCTTTTCTAAAGTTGTAACGTAGAGAAGAAAGGATTTCAGACTCTTCACCCTTCAAACTAGTTGTAAGAAAAATAATGTGGAGTAGAGCACTCGGTATCTAAGGCAACCATCTTTTTTTTTCGGTTGATGCCCCTCGTCCTCCTTAACTTTTTAAACATGGAAAAATCTCTCCCAATTCAACTTCCTAATATAAAACCACCATAAGATACGAGGATAAAAATTATTTCGTTGTATAGCAGCACTTCCCCGAATTAATGGGAAATCTCCCATATCCATATCTTGTAATAAATATACAATTAGTGATAAGTGTTAGCATTAACTAAATTTATCATAAAATAAAGACATGAAAATTTTTAAATGTATATTTTTAATTAATTGAAAATACCTTCAAAGGTATAACAAATCCCGATAGTGTATACACATACGACTTTGTTGGATGATTGCGCATACGATCCTCAAATTTTTTAAACATACCCGACAATTTTGGGTATGCATTTGACCATAGATAACTCCCCCAAGAGAATATATATTACATACAAAAGCATTAGTTAAGCGTATAAAAATAGTATTTTATTAAAAATATTAAATCACAAAATACCTATTCCATTGATCCAAGTTTTCCACCACCCACAACTATTCCTTGGTCACTTTATCATCGAGCTATTTTCCCAAAAAACGTTTATTGAGAATATATAGCAAAATTCTTCGCACACCGTCATGATCCGATATATCATTGAACTGTTGATTCATGATAAGGCCCTCTAAATCGCGAATAAGTAAACTATTGTCCATGCGATGTGGGAAAACTCTTAACCAAAATGTATTATCAACATATCCATGTTTATACATACTAACAAATCTGTTCCTTGATCTCGGACACCAGCCTATGTGAAGTTCGGACACAATCCATAACTCCTTGGACCCAAATGACAATGTACGTCTAGAAAACTTAAAATATAGACGCTCAGGCGTGTCTGTTTCAGTAGTAGGGCGCAACATATGCAGTAACAACCCATGAATAAGAAGTATGTGCCCCGATTGAGTTGGTAGGTCCAACAAGTAACCGAAGCTATATGTCAAAAGAATCTCTCCCACTGGTCCGGTTAAACCACTCAAAACTTCATGTAACTTATGACATGAAACTTTGATAGATATGTTACCCATGATCCTTTTGTTTGGAAGCTACAAAAATAAATAAGAGAACCTTAAGGTTAAATAAAGTTTTATAAAAAAAAAAGTGATAAACAAGTAGATAAAGCACAGAATATAAGGCTTAATTATTTCATAATTCTATTTAGTTTGTATAAGAAACCAAAGAAAATTAATTGACAACACCTTTTGTATTTTCTATACTAATAGTATACAAAATATAGCACTGTACTTTGATAATGGTGTGACAATAACATACATTATCACAAAATGATAACATGAAATCATAACATTTATACGATCGTTAAAATTTTGTAGAACCGATTTTTTTAAAAAAATCAATTTAAAAAAAACAGTAGGCTTAAGGAAACCTACGATGTACAACCATTTAATGCACAAACTGTGCATCAAGTGATTATACACTGTAAGTTTCCAAAAAAACCGATGGCTTCGGTATTTAATTTTTTTTTTCTGGAAAAAAAATCACGGAATCAACAATATATACAATTGTTTATAGGTTTTAACCGATTTTTTATGAAAAAAAAACGAAAAAAACAAATAAACCTTAGGTTTAAGGAAACCTACAGTGTAAAAGCTTTTAATGCACAAACTGTGCATTAATTGATTGTACACCGTAGGTTTCCAAAAAACCTACGGTTTTGGTAATTTTCTTTTAAATTTTTTGAAAACCAAATCACGGAATCATAACATATATACAATTTGTTACATGTTACAACCATTTAAAAAAACAAAAAAAAAATCCGTAGTGTTCATACGAAACCTACTGTGTACAAGTCCACACTGCACAAAATGTGCATTGTGGACTTGTACACCATAGGTTTCATTTGAAGCCTACGGTTTTATTTTATTTTTTTTTGTTTTTTTTAAGTTATGCTCGTATACAAAAACTACTCCTAATCAGGAATACGGTAAAATTTTGATAAAAAATAGACGTACCTCATTGTTCTTCTAGAGTTCTATTCAGAGAAAATAGTAGACAATGGAAGGAAATATAAGCAAAAAGTAACCTAATGTGAAAAATAATATATTATATACTATGAGCCAATGGGCTACAAAAGAGTAGACAGACCACGAAAGAGTAGCCCATTGTCCTAAAACCGTAGTCAACAAGTGTTGACCGTAGTCAACAAGAGTTGACCGTAGTCAACTATGGCCGGAGTACTCTTTTGTCGGATATTTTTGGCTAATGTATTTTTTTGTTGTCTATTTTTGGATAAGTAATTATGGAAAATGGCTAGATTAGTAATTCTCTAAAAAAGAAATAGCCTTTTACTCAAGAAAAGAATATTAGACTTATAGAGCACTTTACACTTTATTCATTTCAACATTTTTTAAGAGAAAAGGAGCTTAATGAGAACAAAGTAATGTGGTAGCCTATAAAATTAATAGGACAAACATAAATCCATCAATAGATTAATTTCTCTTCAAATAGTGAAAAGTAACATCAAAACTGAAAATTTTTTACCATTTTTTTAAGTTACCTTCGTACATCAAGGAATATGATCTTATAGGAACTTCATCCTGTAATCTAGAAGAGAGACTAATGTTTTGGTGCTTGAGATATGGTTCAAGAAAAATCTTAGGTCTTCACCAAAATCTATTAAAAATAATAAACAATGGATGAGCTTAATGATCATAAGTTTTGTAAAATCCTGAACATGAAATATGATAGTTTGTATAGGAGGTTGTTAAGCATGGTTTGAGTCGCTAAGTTCCACCAGTTGACGCCACATGTATCAACCATATTTCCTTCCTACAAGCTCTTATCTAATGTGTTTAAGATTATATATTTTTGTGTGAGACTCTATGTATGGTCTATCTATGTGTCCACCTAGAGATCGAGTTTCCTTCATCAGGGTATTAAGAATCCTTTTATGCCATTGTTACATACTGTGGGCCGTGCTTTAAAGAGGATTAACTATCCCATTTAGGAGACCAGCAGCTGGTCCAATCTTTAATGGTATCAACAATAATTCAAGGACTCCGTAAGGTGGGCATACTGGGTTTGAATGCATGAAGTGTAGGAGTGTTCATGGTTTTGAGGTAGTTAGGATTTGGTTCGGTTATGGGTGTAAGATTGGTAGGACTCAAGTTGACACCTTAAAAATGAGGCAAGTTGCAGGTTGCATGGGAAATTGCTCGAAGTCTAAGTAAGGGGTTGAATGTATTGGGTACTTGTTCGATATTGAGATTTTGTTCCTCATCAACCGATTAGTTGCCAAGGACTCATAATGGATTCAAAAAAAGTGCCTAAGGATTTTGTGTTTCATTGAGGTATTGGGAATGGTCACCTGGTACTGTAATGTATACGCGCTAGGTTTGGCTGGGCAATGAAAGTTCATTGGTGTAAACATGAGGTTGTCGACTTTTACCACCAGTAGAGATTGAGCAGTGGTAACATATTACTCTTAAGTAGTGGGAAAGTGTTGTTCGCATGGGTTATTTGATTCATCGATATTGTCAACAAAAATCAAATGGTATCTTTTGGAGAACTTTTGAGTACATCGATCCTTCGACGTGCGAGTTGTTGAACTGATGATCCTTCTGTTCCGGTTAAAGGGTTATAGTTCTATGCCACATGCTGAGGTGGCTTAAGGATTTGGAGTTGTGTCATGGGAATTCTTGGAAATATTGAAGCTCATTGAGAATTCGGGAAATGTTCATCTGGTTTTGGAATATGTGTGGTCGCTAAGGTTGGATAGTAATGGAATGCTAGTTGTGTTAAGCCTTGTTTGTTAACACTTTGAATTGGTAGGTTGTGGAATGCATTGTAAATCCATTATTTACTTTAAGGATTGGAAGGGCGTAGTCGAATCCAAGTGGGGGAGAATCGTTAGGGCCTAAAAGTTGCATAAGAATGGATATTCAGGTTTCATTGCTCATCATTAGTGACACATGGGGGTATGTGGATGGATCCAGGTTGAGGGTTGTGCTAGAGCCTCTCTCCATGTTCATGCCTGACTAAGGCTTTGGGATTCGAAGCATAATCTGAACACCTAGTTGGGATTCAGTTCATATGCGTTTAGACCCATTTTTTTATTATGACTGGTATGGTGAATGGACAGTATTACCATGGGTTGGGTCCATAGCGGTTTGTAGGTGTTGTAAGACTATGCGGTGGCCTATAGCTCACACTTGATTCTTGAACAGATGTGAGGATGGGGTAAATATATGGTTTAGATCATGGCGGGGAAGGTTGTGAGATGTGGGAAAGCCACTGTATTCGTGGATGATGGTTATCAGTTGTGTGGGGGATGGTGGTGACATAAGACTGCGGCTACGCATGTGGCATTCCTTTATAGCAAGGTGGATCTCTATTGAATCGATGTAACGGGCAGTTATGTTAAACATTAGTTGGATCAGAAGGGGTATTGGATCCAGTGTGGAAACCAAGCTACGACAACTCTTTCTAGAAAGACCCTTATTTTGGAGTCGCAATGTGCGACTGTGTGGGGCTATCAGCCTCAGCAACTAGTTAGAAATCTGTAACGACGTGAAAATTTAAAATAATTTTTCATATTTCAAACATAAAATATCTTATATAATCATCTCAAAACTCAAGTGTCTCAAATTTTATCATTGTAAAACATATCCAAAAATCTCAAATACAAAATCCTTTGTCAGTGTGTACAAATCATGTCGGCGCCTTCTCACAATCCTCGCTATTACTTGAAATGCATATCATATAACACGGTAAGCCTAAATTCTTAGTGAGTTCCCCAAAATACCACGTACATACAACTAGCCGATCGAGGCTATATCTTTACGAGACCTTCCGGTCAATGTGTCTTAGGGGACTTCCGGTCCCACAATCTGAGTAGACCTTTCGGTCCTACTCTGTCGACCTTCCGATCTGTACCATATTGACCTTCTAGTCCATACACTGCAGACCTTCCGGTCCATACACTATTGACCTTCCAGTCCATACCCTATTGACCTTCCGGTCCATATCATACTACTCATAACATACATAACATATACATAGAAACATAGAAACATATATCACATACTCGTCAGAGCACATCAGACCTCCTGGTCACAAATAATTACCACTCTAGCTAAGGTATAGTAAGAAGACTCACCTCGTATGATGTCTAGTAACACACATGCTCGATATCCCCAAACTCGAAACAATAACCTAGCCACCGCCTAATCACATAAAGTAATTATCTCAAATCAATAACGACTCTCAAGGTTAGATTAATCCCTTCCTATGTTCTTTTAGAAGGCTAAAAGACCATTTTACCCCTCTAATGGTCCAAAAGTCCACATGTTGACCAAACCTTAAAAGTCAACTGTAGGGAGGTACGCTGCACATACTAGTTTTATACGCGGGGCGTACTCTGGGGTCATCCAGAATTGGGGAACTCAACCCCCTACGTGGTGCGTACTGGGATTACGCCCAACGTAAGTCCCAGTTTCATACTTTCATGATTTTTGGTCTGAATATATTAAGACATAAGTTCATATCTCAGATCCAGGTACTCTACTATCTCTTAATCCATAAAGTCGAAATCTTTAAGCCTTTACATGGCTGTAAAGGTCACCAATCACTTCAAACACATATCCTCTTTCCCCATTAAGACATAATCTCATGCATGACTTAATCTTAATGTCCAAGATTGGAGTTTTATGGATTTATAACACAAAATACACTGAAATGGGGTAGATCAAGGTCCATGGAGTTCCTTTGCTCAAAAAGTCTCCACCTTTGGGACATAAACCCTAAAAATGCTCCTATATGATATTCATAACAAAATAGTGGTAAAGTTTGAAACTTTTTACCTTTGTGAGAAGCTCCCCACTCATTTTAGCTTAGATCTAGAAGCTTGGACTCTAATCTTTCCTCTTCAATGCCTTATCTTCTTCTTCACAAGCACACAATGACACTTTCAAGGTCAAATACACACACTCAAGTCTAGAAGGAAGGTTTAGTTCTTTTAGGGTTTCACTCTTTGGAAATGGTGGCTTGGATGGAGGCCATGGCATTACTTTTATAGTGATCATGTCTCATTTAGGGTTTTGAGTCTGGGCCCAGTATGCCCAACGTAACTATGGTATGCCCAGCATACCGGGTTGAGTCCGCGTCAAAGGCATGCCCATGGGTACACGCAACATATTATTTAGTACGCCCAGCGTACCCACTTGTCACCATTTTCTATTTTGGCTAATTTTGGCAACTTGGAAAAGAAGAAGGATTAAATAGATATACCTAAATTTTATGATGTTACAATTCTCCCCCACTAGAATCAGACTTCGCCCTCGAAGTCTCATGCCGTAAATAACTCCAGATGCTGCTCCTGCATCTCCGACTCCGGCTCGCAATTCAGCTCGGACCCTCTCCGATGTTGCCACTGGACCTGAACCAAAGACACCTCCTTGTTCCTCAAATCCTTGATATTCCTATCCAGCATCGTAATCGTCATCTCGATGTAATTCAGGATCGCGTCTACCTGAATATCCTCCAATGGCACTGCCGCCGTCTCATCGGCTATACACCTCCTCAATTGGGATACGTGGAAGGTATCATGGATCTGAATCAACTCCTTGGGTAGCTCTAAACGATATGCTACCTTGCCCACCCTAGCGGTCACCCTAAAAGGACCAATGTATGGGGGCCCCAGCTTACCCCTCTTCATGAACCGGATCACTCCTTTCCAAGGAGATACATTTAGCAGTACAAAGTCTCCAACATGGAACTCGCGCTCGGATTGTCGCCTATCCTCATAACTCTTCTGGCGACTTTGGGTTATCAGTAACCTCTTTCCGACCAGCTGAATCTGCTTCTTTGTTTTAAGCACTATCTCAGTGCTACCCATCACTCGTTGCCCTACCGCTCCGTCACCCTTGGCTTCTAATTTCTTGTCCATTCCTCTAAGGGATTCACTCGTCACATTTTCAGGTTTCATGGATTCAAGTTAAGCCGCTTGAATTTGCTTAGACAAGTGTGAATGGATGGTTATTGACAATGACTTGACTTTGCGACCAGAATATTCTTTCCGACTTAGGGCGTCTGCTACTACGTTGGCTTTACCCAGATGATAACGAATATCACATTCGTAATCACTGAGTAGCTCGACCCACCGTCGTTGTCTCATGTTGAGCTCCTTTTGATCGAAAATGTGTTGTAAACTCTTGTGGTCGGTAAAGATAGTGCTCTTCGTTCCATACAAGTAATGTCTCCAGATCTTCAGAGCAAACACTACTGATCCTAGTTCAAGATCGTGGGTCGTGTAGTTAAGCTCGTGTGTCTTCAACTGTCTCGAGGCGTAGGCGATGACCTAACCTCGCTGCATCAGAACACATCCGAGTCCTTGATTTGATGCGTCGCAATAGACTACGAAGTCTTCTATTCCTTCGGGAAGGGATAGTATTGGCGCGGTGCACAAGGCTCGTTTGAGCGTTTGGAATGCTCTCTCTTGTTTCTCTTCCCAATCAAAGGCCACGCCTTTCTGGGTTAGGGTTGTAAGGGGTTTCGCTATTCGAGAGAAGTTCTGAATGAATCTGCGATAGTAGCCAGCGAGACCTAGAAATTGACGAATTTCTGTAGGCGTCTTAGGTGCTGACCAGTTCTCAATGGCTTTAATTTTGGATGGGTCCACGTGGATTCCCTCTTCGCTTACCACGTGTCCTAAGAATTCGACTCTCCGGATCCAAAATTCACATTTTGAGAACTTCGCATAAAGCTTCTCTTTTCGTAATGTCTCTAGAACTTGTCGCAGGTGATCGCCATGCTCTTTCTTACTTCGGGAGTAGATCAGGATGTCGTCAATGAAAACGATGACGAACTGATCCAAGTAAGGTCGGCATACTCTATTCATCAGATCCATGAAGACTGCGGGCGCATTGGTCAATCCGAATGGCATCACCACGAACTCGTAATGTCCGTAACGAGTTCGGATGGCTGTCTTCGGCACATCCTCCTCTAGCACTCGTAACTGGTGATATCCGGATCTCAGATCAATCTTAGAAAAATAGTTCGCCCCTTGCAGTTGGTCGAATAGATCATCTATGCGAGGCAGAGGGTAACGATTCTTGACCGTCAGTTTGTTGAGTTCTCTGTAGTCAATACACATACGGAATGATCCGTCTTTCTTCTTAACGAACAAGACCGGTGCTCCCCAAGGTGAGAAACTTGGTCTTATAAAGCCCTTGCTGAGCAGTTCGTTAAGTTGACCAGAGAGTTCCTGCATCTCAGCTAGTGCTAAACGGTAGGGCGACTTGGCTACTGGGGTAGCTCCTGGGACTAAGTCGATTCTGAACTCGACCTGTCGTAGCGGAGGTAACCCGGGTAGTTCTTCTGGGAAAATGTCGGGGAAGTCGCTCACTACTGGGATGTTCTTTAGTTCCTTCGTTTCGAGGCTCGTGTCGACGACGTGAGCAAGGAATGCATGGTATTCCTTACGCAGATACTTCTGTGCTTGAATACTTGATATAATACGAAGACTTGCACCGGGTTTGTCACCGTAGACTATAAGGGTTTCGTTAGACGGAAGGTTTAGACGGACTGCTTTCTCATAGCACATGATGTCGGCGCGATGAAGTCTTAACCAATCCATGCCAATGATAACGTCGAAACTTTTTATTGAGACTGGCATGAGGTCGATTGGGAATGAATGGTTATCTAGAGTTAGGGTACAACCTAAGTATATGCTACTCGTACTTTCAGTTTTTCCATTAGCCATTTCTACTGTGAATAGTTCCTTGAGTGCGTGCGGTGGTTGATTAAGCATGCAAGCAAATTTATGGTTTACGAAGCTTCGCTCCGCTCCACTATCGAACAGAATGCATGCATAGGAGTTATCAAGGAGAAACGTACCAGTCACCACGGTCGGATCAGCAACTGCTTCCCCGTGGCCTATAGCTAGTACCCTCCCTGCTCCTCCAGCATTCCTCGCTTTGGGGCAGTCCCTCTTAAAGTGTCCTGCTTCGCCACATCCATAGCAGGTTGGGCTCACGGCAGAGCCAGGGACTTGGTTGATAGGTTGTGCCGGGAACTTACAGAAACGAACTGTGTGTCCTTTTCTGTTGCAGTTTGAGCACTGCATTTCACGGCAGGGGCCGTTGTGGTGGAAGCTGCATTTGTTGCACTTGGGGAAACTTCCAGCATACCGACCCACCGGAGCAGTAGTAGCAGCAGCAGGGATTATTGCAGCATGCATTGCCACAATTTGCTGCTTTTTGGCAGCCTGTTGCTTCTTCTTTTCATCCCAGAATTTCCGCTTAGTATCAGCGGGTTTGGAGGGTTCTGGGATGGCTAGGGCGGTTGTGGTTGCAGGGGTTTTGACTCCATGGTCAATGAGTCGTTGTGCCAATTGCTTGGCACTGTCGAAGATAGCGAGGTTTGATGCTAAAACATTCCCCTGATACGGCGGCACTAGCCCCCATATGTACCTCTCGATCTTCTTCCCCTCGGTGGGAACCATATTGGGGCAGAGGGCCACCAGCTCGCTGAATCGGGCAGTGTAAGCGATCACATTGGTTCCCTTCATCGTCAGGTTCCAAAGTTCCTGCTCCAGTTTCTGGATTTCGCCCCTCGGGCAGTATTCCTCAGTCATAAGGTCTTTCATTGTTTCCCAGCCTATGTCGTTGGCTACGACGAGAGTTAGTGCCTTGACATGGCCGTTCCACCATGTCAGGGCCTTTCCATCAAAGGTGCATGCGGCGTACTTGACTTTACTCGCCGCAGGGCATGAACAGATTTCGAAGACTGATTCAGTCTTCTCGAGCCATTGCGAGAGGGCAATGACTCCGCTGGTGCCGTAAAAAGGCTTCGGCTTGCAATTGGTGAAATCCTTATAGGATCACTCTCTCGAGCGCACAGGGGTTTCAACCGGGGTTGATTCCACAGGGGCTCCACCTCTGCTGGCATCAGCTGAGTGATACTGAGCCATGGCAGTCGCCACTGCTGCAGCTACGGCAGCATTCAGGGCTACAGTATCAATGACCGGAGGCGGAGGAGGTGGTGGTGCAGGGTTATTCCTAGGAGATTTGCGAGGAGGCATCTTTCAGCTATAAGTTTACAAAGATAAGAAAAATGATAAGAATCAATTTGTAAGCAATGTGAGAGTGACACATGGACTAACTAACCATAGCCCAACAGTTGAATGAGTGTTTGAAATCACAATAAGAAATATTAGTAGGAAAGCACAAGTGTACAGATTTTTCCCACAGATTAGATAGATTTCAATAATACTGGTATTACTGATGTAATAAGTTCAGGGAAAATCGACCTATCAGTAGGTCTTACATCATACTAAACAGATAAGTTTGACAGTTCTTAGATTCCTAATTAGAGTACTAAAAGTTAGGAATATTTTACAGACAAGTGCTACTTAGAGCACAGATGTTAAAGGCTATTCTTTAATCAAAAGACAGAGATTGTACTAGACATCATCTAACGACGATGGGAATTCCCCGGGCGAGCCCTGAGGTCGGACAGTTGACGAAACATCTCTTGAAGGTGTCGATCCTGAGCCCTCTGACGAGCTCGAAGTTCCAAGATTTCAGCTCGTGAGGCAGCCAGCTGCTGCTGCAGGGTTTCATTGGTTCTCCGGGTCCGTTCCATGTCTTCTTCAAGACGGCGGATGCGGACTGTGTTGACACCTGAGTTGGCATCAATCTCCATGACCCGGTCGATGGCTGCTCGACCTTGCTCGACATTACGAGCTATTCTGTGGATAATGACAGGCAGGGCTCGGTCAGGAGAGCCACCATCGCTGACGTTGTAAAAGCTTCGGTCCCCAAAGTATGGTAAGGGTTGACCCTGTTCATTACTCCATCGATTCAAGTTGTTTGCCCACAAGGGAGTAGGACCTGGAAAAGTTGGTCGAGGGTTGTTGTTCGGGGCTTGACCTACCAGCGGTAGGTTGTTGACTTCAGGCTCAGAGTCGGATCCATCAGAAAAGCCTTCTGCGAGGTGATCATCCAAAGGGATTGGATGCTCATCCTCGGGCTCTTCATCGATCCACCCGGCATTGCCTTCATTTGGAAAGTACGGGTCGCCGTGATGGAATCCAGCCATTTAAATCTACGCGAGAAGAGAGGTATAAGAATATAGTATACGTGTAACTAGTAGTACAAAATACACCTATAGTATTTTAAGTTTAAGTTCTACTGATCTTCTTGTGGTATTGTTGGTAAGTTTTTAGACTTGTTAACATATCACAACCATTCTACGGCATATGCTAATCACTCCTAGGACCAACATAGTTGATCAGGCTATGCCATTCCCAGGACTGACCATACATCCCCGAGCTCACTTTTGATTTTTAACAATCGTAATACTTTTGTTCTTGTCATTGTGACACTGATTTTAGTATGAATGCAAACTAGAATACTTAATTAAATATTTTATTATTTAAAGTATAGACTTTGGGTCAGAGTGCTTTAGTCCCTTTTGGGTTTATAGTTTAGTATATCTTTTATGGGTTGATATACTTGATTCACTATAAACAATGCTCTGATACCAATCTGTCACACCCCAAAACCAAGAACGGCGGAAATGTTCTGGGGCGGAGGACGTCATGTAAAGTATCACAACACAGTAAATGTAAATAAGCAAACAACATCATCCATTGCATTAAATAAATAATTTTAATACAAGCGTGTTCTGTACAGTTATAGACACCAAAATAATGTAAAACAAAATAATATGAGATGAGTCTTGGATGCGTTCCATCTTCTCAAAAGCTGGCCTCGGTACCTGTCTACTGATGACCTGAGAATACAAGTTATTTTGAAAGAGTTTATCAGCATTAAGCTGGTGAG
Source organism: Lactuca sativa (assembly GCF_002870075.4). Taxonomy (NCBI): domain Eukaryota; kingdom Viridiplantae; phylum Streptophyta; class Magnoliopsida; order Asterales; family Asteraceae; genus Lactuca; species Lactuca sativa. The sequence continues at coordinate 153,664,626 of NC_056623.2, read as the reverse complement.
TTCATAAGTATTTTAGTGTCGGGTTTGTTATCAAAACGTTTGAACCTGTCGCAAGTATAAGTGGTAAAATATATGTAAGTGTTTGTAAAAGTTTGAATCTCTCAGAAAAACCTATATTTTCTATTAAAGTAGCCTTCTACCAAGGCTTAATTGATTTGTATACTCGTTTGTTGTAAAAGTGTGAAATTTCCCAAGTGTAACTATCATTTAACAAAATATAGCTTGTACATTAATGTTTAAGTGAGGTTATCACTAAAAATATGTAATGGGTAAATCATTGTAGTACTGTAGTTTTGTATTATAGGAACTACTGTTGTACTAACTACCTTAAACCGGATTTTATATTAAGGCATTATGTGATAAATTCCACCATACTATCGACTAGTAACAACGACATAATGAATGGTCGTAATAACGAAATGACGTTTGGCACCCGCAGACCTGCAGGTTCGGCTGTAGCTAGCAGCAAGGTGTAGGATTGTCAATCCAGCATAGATCTATACGCAAACTCACGCTCCCCCTCCAAGAGACTCTGGCCACAACTCGAGTCATGACATTTAAGTCATGCTCCGATTTAAATCACAGTAATTTAAGTATTCTAGTATGTGTAATGTAATGTTTGTCGTTCTAGTTGTATATGTTCTCCTCCTAGTATAGTTGTATATGTTCTCATAGTATAGTTGTATATGTTCTCATAGTATAGTTGTATATGTTCTCATAGTATAGTTGTATATGTTCTCACAGTATAGTTGTATATGTTCTCATAGTAATGTAATATATAGACTCATGAATGAACTGACTCATTGATCTAACAGTTGTAATAGTATGATCCTGTGTTACCCCGATGGTAACTCACTAATGATGTGTCTAGTACGTATGAATATGGAAGTACTTTTATGTCTATATAGGTATATTTGATATATAATTAATATTGAAACGGCCTTCGGATGGTCACCCGAAATCCCACCAAACCACATCCAAATCGAGAAAAAGGAAATAGGGCGGATGGCCTTCCTAAGCCCTTTAAGCATTAATTATACATCTATACATATATATGGGCATGCAATTTATAATATAAAAGCATAAATAAGTTTTTATAAGAAATTTGAAACATAAATATTAATTCAAGAAAAGATCGACTTGATGTCAATCTATAAAACAATTTGAAGGCATAAGTTTGATGAAATAGTTCAAGTATAAGGAACATTTGTTTGAATCACAGTTGTAAATAAGTTTGAAAAGTAAAAGAGTTTGTAAAACATTTTGAAGTAAAACAGTTTGATAAACAGTTTAAACAGTGATAAAAGCGTTGGTTTCCTAGTTATTAATCACATGTGATTAATGCAATCACATGTGATTGAAGCAATAACTATATGTATTTACTTGTATCCTCCCTCCCCCCCCCCCCCCCATAAAGTATTTAAACATTTAAAATCATTTCAAAGGTTGATTTAAGGGGTATGAACTCACTTGAAAGTTTGAAGATAGCGAGATGGAAAACCGGGCAGAGTTTCGTCTTGGGAAACGGATTTTTCTCGGGATTCTCGGGAATCTTGGGAGTAAAATCGACCCTCGGGACTTGAGCAAAAAGACCAGAGCTTCGGGTTTGAACGGGCACGGAAATCAAGGCAAGATCGTGAGAGAAAGGAGAGAAATGAGCAATTTTTACGAAAACCCTCGCATTCTATTTATAGGGGGTCTGAGAAGCCTCGGTACGCGGGGCATACGCTCGTACGTAGTGCGTACGCGTACGTCATGCATGAGCGAGTCCTCGACTGCCTCGGCTTCGGATGGGACGGATCGGATGGGACGGGTCGGATGGGGCGGGTCGGTAGCTTCGCATAGGGGCGACGTGGACGATCCGAGGCCCTTGATTCGAGTACGCAGGGCGTACTCCGGTCCTATCTGCTGACTCCCCTTCAGATATTACCAAGAATTTATATTTAAATTTATATTTATTTTAAATAAACTTCTAAAATTCATATCTCCTTCATACGAACTCCGTTTTCGACGTTCTTTATATCCACGCGTAGGTGAGACTAAGATCTACAACTTTCGTTTAGATTCCGTTGGCAAATTATGAAATTATTTTTATTATTTATTTATTAAAATGACGTGATTAAGGAATTTCTTCAAAAATTCATAACTTCTTTATCCGACGTCCGTTTTCGTCATACTTTTTACCGTTGCGCTAGTATTGTTGAGACCTTAGATTCTCATTTAGGTTGTTTCGGTCAAAAGTATCTCGAGCTCTATTTCGAGTTTTTAGCTGTCTACTGCTGTACCCGAATCTTGCAAAATCATAACTTCCTCATCCGAAGTCAGATTTGGACGTTCTTTTTATGTACGCTCACAGTTTGAGGTTATCTATAACTTTCATTTAGATACTTAAGGCTAAAAACTATTGTATTGAAACTTCGCGTTTTTCGTTTAATCGTTGTTGCCGGTTTTGCCGAGAATCTTCGGTTGGTCATAACTTCTTCGTTATAACTCGGATTTTAGGGTTCTTTATATGTACGAAAACCTTGATACGATTCCTACTAGTTTATTTAACCCAAATAAGATTTTAGGAAAGTTATATTTTGACCTAGATTTGATTGGTTTTACATTACATTGTCTCGAAATATCGGGTTGTCACATACATGATCATAGTAATGTGGATGTTCACGGCTTGCATACATGCAGGGGTCGTGTGTAGGTCCCAAAATCTCTTTGACAGGGGAGCGTCTAGCCTGGGATCTAGCCATCACATTATGCCTTATCCCTCAAATAAGGCAATAGGAGTACAAAATTAGTCACTTATTACAAATACTACAGTACTTATAAGAATTACTCTAAACTTAAGGTAATTAATATGGTTGTAGTTCGACACTACATCATAGTACTATTTCATTTTCCCATTACATTCACTTCGTGAACATTCACACAACGCACGGTAATGTAGAAACTATATTTTTGGTTAATGATAGTTAGATTTGGGAAAATACACACACTTACAAGAGACACACACACAGACACTAGATGCCTTGGTAGAAGGATACGATTAGTAGGAAACATAGGGCTTCCTAGGATCATTCAAAACATTTTCAATACTTCAATTCATATACATTTTCAATACTTGCATTTCATATACATTTTCAATACTTACAGTTCATATACATACAAATACTTACATACAAATTAAGACACTAAAATACTTATGATCTCACCAGCTTTAAAGTTGATACTCTCTTTCAAAATAACTTGTATCCTCAGGTCAACCGTAGACAGGTATCGATGCAAGGTTTAGAGAAGATGGTGCTCGTTCAAGACTCATCTTTCATTTTGATTTATACTTTAGTGTTGATCATAATTTGACAGAACACACTTGTATTAAAATTATATTATTAATGCAATGGATGATGTTGTTGCTTGTTTACTACTTTTCATTGTTGTGATACTATACATGACGTCCTCCGCCCCAGAACGTTTCCGACGTTCATGGTTTTGGGGTGTGACAATGATCAACCACAACAGCCACCGCAACCACAAGAGAGAAAAAAGAGAATAGCCACACAACTAATTGACAGTCAAGAGCCACAAGAAGTTGATTTCAGTCATTTTGGTCTGCATTATGGGGATAAACAAATTAAGTTTGCCAATGAGTGTGGAGTCCTCACACGATCGATGATTTATATCAATTATCGAACTTGGAAGAAAGTGCCACAGGGTGAACTTGAAATGTTGTGGTTAACTATTAAAGTATGATATCTAAGACCTATTATATGTGTTTCATTTAGTCAGAATATGTTATTAACGGTTAAAATCTTTACTTTGACATAAACAGAGACACTGGAATATTCAAAATAATAAACGCACAGGTGATGTGCTTAAAATTTGCAACACTACATGGAAATCCTACAAGAAGAGGCTCATACGTGATTTCATGGCCAATGGAAGAGATCCAATTCCAATCTACCCATATCTAGACCCTGATACATGGAAAACCTTCAAAAAAAAAGAGATCTTCAAAGGAATTTCGTGTTTGTTGGACTTTAGTTCATCTTATTCTTTCGATGAAATTAATTATTGTAATGCAAATGTTTAAATTGTGTTACCTCTTTTTGCAGGCAATAAGTGAGAAAGCGATAGCCAATGCGAAGCTTCAAAAACATCTTGCACGATTAGGTCCACATGGGTATTGGGGTAAACAAGCTCAGTGGGAAAAAGAGATTGCATCCGGAGGGTTGTCAGAAGAGTTGGCATTAGAATTGTGCAAGATAAAAAGCCAGCGTTCAAGAGATTTTGTCATGGGTAGGCTATCCAAAACTGAGTCTGGATCATATTATGCACCACCTGGCATACAACCAACAATGACTAAGCTTGTAAGATATTTCTTCCTTTTTAAATTTTGTTATAATTTCTATTGAAATAATTGAATTCTAGTATATTTACAAAGCATGGTGAGATAAAGTTAAGTTAACCATGAAATATAGAATTCTAGATCAATGCTAATTATCAATGTCTCAACTAACAGCTTAAGGACATCAATGTTTTTTTTATCTGGTAATGCCTTGCTAGCTTTGCCAAGAAAACCCGGAAGTTGTCATATCATAATTGCACCGGGTACATATTGGATTCAATCAGGAGTCCTATACAAAAGCCTATGGATACCTATTACCTACTCAAGAAACATGTTCACACGTAAGAAATATCTTAAAATTGGCTTTCTTTTCTATTTTTTTTTATTACAACACTAATTTTTCCTTTTTAGGGCTTTTGCAAGGTACAGGAAAGACGTATCAAATCCAATTAGCTGGACGCTCGTTGAGGTAATTCATGTCACTATATCCAAAAAAATGGATTTTGTATTTCACTTGTTTGATTAGTGTACATTTGTGATTACAATTTAGTGCAACCAATAACCGGGTGATTGGGAGTGCGGGTATTATGTAATGAAATGGATGACAGATTTTGTGATGGTTGAACAACACGGATTCTTGAGTAGAGTAACTACTTAAATATTTTTTTTGTCATTTGTCTATCACAATATACTCTATCTTTCTAATATAACAATTGTAATATATATTTTTATAGACCGCTACCCCTTGGAATGACACAACTCCATTTTCTTAAACCACCTTGTTTTCAATTGTTGTTAAGTGGGCAACAATTCCTGAACAAATATATGAAAGATCTGGTTGGCTAGAAAGGCATATCTGGTTAGTTTTTAATATTTACAACATCAAACTTTTAGTTTAACTTTAACCAATGTGTGCCAAACTAAGAACACCTACCCTGCATATGATATTCTAACCTGGTTCTTCTTTCATGTTTAGTTATGACAAATCAAGAGGCACAATGATGAAGGCTAGACTCACTATGATTAGAACCGTCATTGCTAGTTTTAGCTTTTGTATTTAATCAGTTATAACAATTGTTTAACTTAATTAACAATATGTTCATTATTGTTTGAACTTTATTGTTGGTATTAGCAACTGGTCATTTTAAATTGAAATATTTTGTTTAATGTTGAATCTACCTAATTAAGTAGTTGAAGGTTTCTTTGCTTGCTCTTTCATGTTTTTATGTTGGCAAATTTTTATCTTCTGTTAACAACATTTGGATGCTCATGGGATTGTGGAATTGGTGGTATGTGTAAAGTCTTAACTGGCCTCATCAGACGTAATTTCATAAAGGAAAAGTGGCTATATTATTGAATTCATTAGACCCGATTGCATAAGTAAAACCGGACTCTATTTTTCTAATAAGACCCGGTTGCAAAATCGGGTTCTTTTTATACTTTAACATAAGACTCGCCTTCATATAACCCTGATGTAAAACCGGGTTCTATTAGCCATATTAACCGGGTTTTATAGCCTTTTTTGTAGTAGTGTGTTGTAGTTTGAAGTATCTATCTTTATAAATTAATAAATTTTTTCTTATCATTATATTATGATTTATTTATCTATATATTTTTTTGCTTTCTCATCTGTGGTGTCCAGAGATTATAACCTAGTATATATATATATATATATATATATATATATATATATATATATATATATATATATATATATATATATATATATATATATATACACACCTCCATGGTCATTGCGTTGAGCATACATGCGTTGTATGGTCTCACAAACAACTACAATGAGCGAAGTTATCATTAATTATCGTGCAACTGTAGTTAATAATTTAATTTCATCATGAATACCAATATCCATTATATTCAAACGGGCTTTAGGGAATAAAGCCTTTGCCCATTTTACGTGACCAATATTGTCAAGCCGGACTCGTATATTGCCTCTTCTAGAATTCTTGATTGCACAATAATGTCTACCTAATTTTACATCAAAATCAAACATTGTATAGGATTCGCATGTCTGCTTAAACAAACATTCCACTATGACATTACGGCCATGCCTAGTATATAAATTCTTATAAATTTTTATAATAATACCCTCTTTAGAAATTTGGGAATACATAAGTGAGGGAAATATCTATGAAAGAAGATATTTTGTTTATGAATGCAACTTACCTAACGTTCCCTAAGACATTTCTTCAGTCTCACCGAGAACCAAGAACAAGAATGGACAGCGTGTGTGACACCAAGACCAAACATTATAGGCACGAACTCACAGTTTCCATCCATAATAGCAACTAATATGAACACTAATGAAACGTAGTTCCCTCTCAAAGGGATACAATATATGAATAACATTGGGTGAACGAACACTAGCAAGATATGAATCTTAAATGTTTTGCAAAAATCAATGGTATCAATAATATTGAAATTATAACTTAAAAAGAATGATGGATATTTTTCAAAATCTAATTAATAGCATTGGGTGAGTGGAAACTAGATATGAATCTTGAATGTTTTGCAAAAATCAATGGTATCAATAATATTGAAATTATAACTTAAAAAATGATAGATATTTTTTCCAAATAATCATACTGTACATGCTAGAGCTACAAAATAATCTTGAAGATTAGATATTTTTTCTAAATAGTCTTTGTTGATGTTTGTAAATGTTCCCGTCTATATTCTTTTATGAATATGATGGAAAATCTGAAAGATTAGAAAATTTATTATTTTGTACATACTTTTGGTGAATTCATTTTCAAATATAATGTTATAATTCAGGACTAAAACCTAATACCACGCATCACAAAGGAAAATACGTTTTTTAGGTAACTTTTCAACTTAGTCAAAAAACCATGCCGCAACAAACGTAGTCATCGGTCCCCTACGCAATCAAATATTTTTTGATGTTTAATATTGGCAAACTATTTTAAACTAGCAAGGGTTAAAAATACTTTCCAACAATAATCACAATAAGGAACACAGATCTCACCAATTTAAAGAGAGTAGAGCAAAATGGTAATGTTAAATTTATCCTTGTTGGAGTATAAACCCATCCAGTTGTTTCCTTTATGTCGATATATATGTCTTTTAAATTTCATAAAACTAATGCATCCTTTTGTATTTGCAAAACGTAAATAACGTATTTGACAAAATTTGTCCTATTATTTTATGACGGCAAAACTAGGTAACATTTTAACAAATGTATTAATAAAACTCTGGAAAATAAAGAACAGTTTGGATTTTTAAACCGGTAAAGCTTAAATAACATATTTGACAAATTTCTTGTTGCTTTTAAATATTCTTTAGCTCTGTAACAAACTTGTCTCCCATCATTTGGTTGTTAACTTTTTTAAATTCTCCAACTAAAGCTATGTGAATATATTGTTAGATAATAGATTGAGAGATTCTCAAAAGACAATTACATAAGAATATATAGAGAATACTTGAAACCTAATGGCAAAACTTAGGGTTTAGGCCAAAACCCTTTAGGGTTTTGACATTAGGTTTTAGGTATTCTGTATATATTCTTATGTAATTGTCTTTTGAGAATCAATCAATCTATTAACTAACATAGTATCAGAGCTCTAGGTTAAAAGTCAATTTGTAACATCCGGATTCCTAGGTATATTATTTTATTCGTTTATTTTGGAGTTTGTGGAGGGACTCGGCGAGTTGGTGCTTAGACTCGCCGAGTAGGGTCGCGAATTCTTATCCGGATTGATGACCGGACTCGGCGAGTTCATGGGTGGACTCGGCGAGTCTGCGCTGTTTAATAAAACCCTAATCTCTCGGGTTTGGGACCTATTTAAAGGCCCTTAGGGCCGTCATTTGCGGCTATCAGTCCCTTGAGAGAAACCCTAGAGTGTTTGAGCGTTTTGGGAGAGAAAGGAAGCCATTGTTGACCTTTGAAGTATTGTTTAGCAAGGAGAAGGAGGTTCTAGCCATGAGGAAGCAGAGGAGGTTGACATTCTGTGGATTTGGAGCTCAAAGCATCAAATTTGAGGTAGTAATTTGGCTTCCCTTCTGTTGTTATGATGATCACATGGATTTAGGGTTTCTTGGACCCTTTATTGGTTAGATTTAATGTCCAAAAAGTCCCTATTTGTGATGAGGTTTTAGATCTGGATCCATAGAGGTCCATAGAGCCTTACTCATCAAGCTTTATGAAGATCAATGGGGGTTTTGACCATGGGTTATGATAATTGGGGCTAAAACATCATATAGGATCAAATAGATGTTGTTTATGCATCAAGATATAGACTTTACGTGATTATCATGCTTGGGAAGGTCAAATCTATGGATTAATAGAACAGATCTGACCTCAGGAGGTCAGTTGGGTTTGTGCACGGTATGGACTCGTCGAGTCCAAGAACAGACTCGACGAGTAGGGCTAGGGATTCCCCGTAAATCACACAGTTGGTGACTCGTCGGGTTGGGGAATGACTCGGTGAGTCAGAAGGGATCTAAAGACGTGAGTACGCGATGGAACTTGCCGAATTCATAATTGGACTCAACGAGTTGAGTTGGGGTGGCCACACGATTCAAGCCAGGTGTCATACGTCGAGCAAGGGAAAGACTTGACGTGTTAAGTAGGACTAGACGGGTATGGGTGGACACAGATGAACTCGTCGAGTTGCCTGAAGGCACTCGACGAGTCGGGTCAAAGGTTAACCGTTGACCAGTGTTGACCAGGGTTGACTAGTGTTGACTTGATAGTGTTAGTCAAACAAAGTCAGGAAAGTATTAATGAGAGTTGTACTTATGATATAGGAGGACGATAGGTCAGGAGATTGGGCACGAGTGATTATCCGACATCAGCGAGGTGAGTCTTCTCACTATGCCTTACCCGATGGGGTAATTATGTGTGACCGGAAGGTCTTATGTGTACGATGTATATGTGATTCAGGTACTAGCGAGGATCGCGGGAAGGCGTCAGCTTGATCAGTACACACTTGTAGATGTCATGTTTTTGAGATCTTGGGTTATGGATTATGTTATGTATTTTGTGGAAAAATTGGATACTTGATTTTGATTGATTTAATAATGAAATGTTCTATTAAAAATTAAATGAAAAATTGTTTGAAATTTTACGTTGTTACAAATTGGTATCAGAGCCTTGGTTTGAGGGACTCGAATTCACCTTCGGGTGTATTTGAACTCAAACTGAGGATTTGAGAAATTTTTCATAAGATAAACAATTTTTCTGAAAAGTAAAAGAATTGAAACGATACGCAAGGAAGCAGTGTGTACGATCAGCCAGCGCCCGAACGGTGATTTCCTAAAATACTCTTACATTTTGTGTTATGAGATATATTGAAATGTGTTATGCATGCTAGAGTAGGCTAGGTATTCATATTAGGACTAGAGTGGACTGATTTGTGATGCCTTAGCCTAGGAAGATTTCTGTTGCCATGAGATGCTTTAAAGTAAGTAAGTAGCAGTGAGGTGCTATGAGAGTCTACTGAAGGGTAGTTTATGTGTGAAAAGAGATAGAGTACTTGTGATTTGGGATCCTCGGAGGAGGACTTGGGGTGGATGCTGATGCGGTGTGGACGGTAGTATTAGGCTCGTACTACTGAAGACACCAGTCAGTGCACAGTCCAAGTAAGAATCCTTAGGGTACCAAGGAACAAGTAGAGTGGGTTTATCGAGTGTATGTATGCTCGAGCGAGTCCCTGATATTTCTTTATGTTGTATTTCATAGGTAGATCATGGTTGGGACACGCCACACACCAGAGATCAATGGGACGAGTGATGAGGAGATTCGTAGGATCATCCACGAGGAGGTGGCTGCGGCCATCAGGGCTAAGATTCCAGAGATGTTCAGGTCTATTAAGACCACCTTGATTGAGACTTTTGACGAACAGTATACTACTCTTTCTGATGTTGTTGTTGCAGCAGCCACTGCGGCCGTTACTGCTGCCAGGCCGCAGGGGGTGACTCATTGTTGTACTGGGAGTTCAGCAACACGAAGCCACCAGAGTTTGACAGGACTCAGGATCCGATAGTCGCGATGAGGTGGATCTCTGACATAGAGGGGTGCTTCTACACATGTTCATGTCCGGAGCATCTGAGAGTTCGGTTCGCACTGAACCAACTTCGTTTGGGGTGAAGGACTGGTGGAAGTTCGTGACAGCGCGCTATTATTCAGCAGAGCTTGCTGCGGTGACCTGGGAAAGGTTCACCGCTATGTTTCATGATGAGTACGTTCCCCCGGTGGAACGGGAGCGTTTGGCTCAGGAGTTCTTGACCCTCAAGCAGGGTACTGAGTCAGTTACTGTGATTACCCAGATGTTTCACGAGAGGGCGATGTTCTGCCCTGAGCAAGTGTCGACCGAGAAGGCACGTATAAGCCGATATCTGAGCATTCTGAGGAGAGACATTCGTGAGTTTGTGGCAAACTCATCATACTGGACATTTGTTGAGCTTCAGGAAAATACCCGGAAGAGGGAGATTGAGTTGGAGACGCAGGCCAGGGAGGAGGCTGAGTCTCAGTGGATGGATCGGTGGCTGACACAGTCTCAGCCGGCAGCCAAGCGGGCAAAGCCCGCCGATTCGAGGTCCAGGGGTCAGAAGGGCCGAACTTGTGGATAGTGTGGCAAGGGTCATGATGGAGTTTGTATGGTTGGTGCTTACTACAAGTATGGCAAGGAGGGGTATATCACCAAGGATTGCCCCGAGGGATTCATGGTTTGCTTTCATTGCAACCAGATCGGGCACCGGAAGGCGGAGTGTCCACAGTTGCGAGGGACGACACAAGGAGCATCTCAGGGATCTGCCCCTGCTGTTGCGAGAGCTAGTGAGGGTCGGCCGGTGAAGGCCGAGGCGCCGAAGGCGCGAGGGAGGGCATTCCAACTGACAGCGGAGGAGGTCTGTACAGCACCTGACGTCGTGGCTGGTATGTATTCTTTCATGTATTTATTTTATGTTGACATATTGTGCTTATATCATGATATGTGTAGGTACTTTCCTTGTGAATTATGTACCTTTTTGGTGTTATTTGAATCGGGTGCGAGTCGGTCCTTTGTATCATTAGCTTTCAGTAGGCACATCGGTATTCAGCGAGAGGTGATGAGTCGACCTTTGCGTGTTTCCATAGCTGACGACCGGGCAATGTATGCCACAGAAGTGATTCGGGCATGTGTACTTGAGATCTTCAGCGTTGGGTTTCCAATAGATTTGGTCCCGATTGCGATGGGGGACGTATGTGTTATCGTGGGCATGGATTGGTTGAGCCGTTTTGGGGCAGTGATAGACTACGAGCAGTATCTGGTGACGATTCGAGATCTTAGTGGGGGAGTGCTGATAGTTTATGGTGAGGGGACTCATAGTGATTCAGCATTCTGTTCGGCTGCCAGAGCGAGGCAGATTTTGCAGCATGGCTGCAAGGGGTTCGTAGCCTATGTGATGGATACGCGTGAGGCCGCTAGGAGGCCAAGTTCAGTTGGTGATGTTCTGATAGTGCGTGAGTTCCCGGACGTGTTTCCAGAGGAGTTGTCGGGTGTGTCTCCCGAGAGGCAGGTGGAGTTTCGCATCTTTTTGATTCCCGGGGTTGCGCCTATCGCTAAGGCGCCATATCGCCTAGCACCGCCAGAGATGCAGGATTTATCCTCACAGTTGCAAGAACTGTTGGGGAAGGGATGCATTCACCCGAGCAGCTCACCTTGGGGAGCGTCGATTCTCTTCGTTAAGAAGAAGGATGGTTCACACCGGATGTGTATAGATTACTGGGAGTTAAATAAGTTAACGGTTAAGAACTATTATCCGTTGCCAAGGATTGATGACTTATTTGATCCGCTTCAGGGGGCATCTTAGTTCTCCAAGATTGATTTGAGGTCTGGATATCATCAGATGAGGGTGCGTGATGAGGATATACAGAAGACGGCGTTCCGGACGCGATACGGGCACTATGAGTTCGTGGTGATGCCTTTCGGGCTCACCAATGCACCAGCAGCGTTCATGGATCTCATAAACAAAGTATGCAGGCCGATGTTGGATCGTTCAGTGATCGTGTTCATCGACAATATATTGGTGTATTCGAGGTCTAGAGAGCAGCATGAGGAGCATTTGAGGGAAATCCTCAGGGTTTTGAGATCGGAGAGGCTCTATGCCAAATTCTCAAGGTGTGATTTCTGGTTATGGGAGGTCCAGTTCCTGGGACATCTCGTTAACGAGAATGGGATTTTGGTCGATCCGGCCAAGATTGAGGCGGAAATAAGCTCGGAGGTACCGAAGTCTGCCTCCGAGATCAGGAGTTTTCTGGGGTTGGCCGATTATTATCGGAGATTCATTTAGGATTTCTCCAAGATTGCAGTGTCACTCACTAGTTTGACCTAGAAGGGTGTTTCTTTCTCATGGGGTCCAGAGTAGCAGACCTCGTTTGAGACTCTTCGCCAGAAGTTGTATGAAGCCCTGGTGCTATCCCTCCCAGAGGGAGTTGATGATTTCGTGGTTTACTGTGACACATCTATGTATGGGTTAGGTGCAGTGCTCATGCAGAGGGGGCATGTGATAGCGTATGCATCGAGTCAGCTGAAGCCTCATGAGGTGAGGTATCCCACTCACGATATGGAGTTGGGGGCAGTAGTGTTCGCCCTCAAGATTTGGCATCACTATCTGTATGGGGTTCGGTGTACCATATACACGGACCACAATAGTTTGAAGTACTTGATGGATCAGCCCAACTTGAACATATGGCAGAGGAGGTGGTTAGATGTGGTAAAGGATTATGATTGTGAGATCCTATACCACCCGGGCAAGGCTAATGTGGTAGTCGACACCCTGAGTCGTAGGGCAGAGAATGCCCCGATACGAGACATTTGTATGAGAATGACTATGATGACTCCGGTGTTGGACACCATTCGAGGGGCCCAGGCTGAGGTAGTGAGACCGGAGAACCATCAGAGAGAGCGGGTTATCGGGCAGGTGTCGGAGTTCGTCACTGACAGCCAAGGGCTTATGACTTTTCAGGGTCGAATTTGGGTACTGTTTGTGGGCGGAACACGTACCATCTTGATGGAGGAGGCGCATAGATCGAGGTTCTCGATCCATCCCGGGGCCACTAAGATGTATTTGGACTTGAAGAGGGAATATTGGTGGCCCTGTATGAAGAGGGACGTCGTGTGGTTCGTTGAGAGGTGCCTAACCTATCGTAGGGTTAAGGTCGAGCACCAGAGAATGCATGGTAAGTTACAGCCATTAGAGGTTCCCGAGTGGAAGTGGGAACAGATTACTATGGATTTTATCACCAAGTTGTCGAGGACTGCGAGGGCGTCAATGCAATTTGGGTGATTGTAGACAGGTTCACGAAGAGCGCTCACTTCCTTGCTATTAGTGAGAGCTCTTCCGTTAAGAGGTTGGCAGAGATGTACGTAAGGGAGGTGGTATCGCGGCATGGAGTGCCGATCTCGATTGTCTTAGATCAAGACGTGCGTTTCACTTCCAGATTCTGGAAGAAATTTCATGAGGAATTGGGTACGAGGCTACATTTTAGTACCGCATACCATCCACAGTCTGATGGGCAGAGTGAGCGGACGATTCAAAGGCTCGCGGACATGCTCCGAGCATGTGTGTTGGATTGCAGGAGTTGGGACACGTATTTACCCTTGGCGGAGTTTTCCTACAACAACAGCCATCGTTCGAGCATTGGTATGCCACCCTTTGAGCTGTTGTATGGGAGGAGGTGTCGGACTCCTATTTATTGGGGAGAGGTAGGGCAACGTGTGATGAGTAGTACAGAGATAGTGCTTCAGACGACAGAGCAGATACAGCAGGTCAGACAGAGGTTGCTGACCGCTCAGAGTCGCCAGAAGAGTTATGCGGATAGGCGCCGGTCCGAGCTCGAATTTCAGGTCGGCGACTTTGTACTCCTCAAGGCCTCTCCATGGAAAGGAGTGATCCGATTCAGGAAGAGGGGCAAGCTGGGGCCCCGATATATTGGTCCTTTCAGGGTGATCGTGAGGGTAGGCAGGGTAGCCTACCGGTTGGAACGACCTGTAGAGTTGGGTCAGATTCATGACACCTTCCACGTATCTCAGCTGAGAAAGTGTATAGCCGACGAGTCGGCAGTGGTACCGTTAGAGGATATTCAGGTGGACGTGAGCCTGAACTATGTTGAGAGACCGGTGGCTATTAGGGATCGGAAGATCAAGGTTCTAAGGAACAAGGAAGTGCCTCTAGTGCAACTCCAGTGGTAGCATCGGAAGCGGTCAGAGTTGACTTGGGAGCCGGAGCGTGAGATGCGTGAGCAGCATCCAGAGTTGTTTGTAGAGTAAGACTTCGAGGACGAAGTCTGATTCTAGTGGGGGAGAATTGTAACATCCGGATTCCCATGTATATTATTTTATTCCTTTATTTTGGAGTTTGTGGAGGGACTCGGCGAGTTGGTGCTTAGACTCGCCGAGTAAGGTCGCGAATTCTTATCCGGATTGATAACCGGACTCGGCGAGTTCATGGGTGGACTCGGCGAGTCTGCGATTTTTAATGAAACCCTAATCTCTCAGGTTTGGGACCTATTTAAAGGCCCTTAGGGCCGTCATTTGCGGCTATCAGTCCCTTGAGAGAAACCCTAGAGTGTTTGAGCGTTTTGGGAGAGAAAGGAAGCCATTATTGACCTTTGAAGTATTGTTTAGCAAGGAGAAGGAGGTTCTAGCCAAGAGGAAGCAGGGGAGGTTGGCATTTTGTGGATTTGGAGCTCAGAGCATCACATTTGAGGTAGTAATTCGGCTTCCCTTCTGTTGTTATGATGATCACATGGATTTAGGGTTTCTTGGACCCTTTATTGGTTAGATTTAATGTCCAATTAGTCCCTATTTGTGATGAGGTTTTAGATCTGGATCCATAGAGGTCCATAGAGCCTTACTCATCAAGCTTTATGAAGATCAATGGGGGTTTTGACCATGGGTTATGATAATTGGGGCTAAAACATCATATAGGATCAAATAGATGTTGTTTATGCATCAAGATATAGACTTTACGTGATTATCACGCTTGGGAAGGTCGGATCTATGGATTAATGGAACAGATCTGACCTTAGGAGGTCAGTTGGGTTTGTGCACGGTATGGACTCGCCGAGTCCAAGAACAGACTCGACGAGTAGGGCTAGGGTTTCCCAGTAAATCACACAGTTGGTGACTCGCCGGGTTGGCGAATGACTCGGTGAGTCAGAAGGGATCTAGAGGATGTGAGTACGCAATGGAACTCGCCGAGTTCATAATTAGACTCGACGAGTTGAGTCGGGGTGGCCCCACGATTCAAGCCAGGTGTCAAACGTCCAGCAAGGGAAAGACTCGACGTGTTAAGCAGGACTAGATCGGTATGGGTGGACACGGATAAACTCGCCGAGTTACCCAAAGGCACTCGACGAGTCGGGTCAAAGGTTGACCGTTGACCAGCGTTGACCAGGGTTGACTAGTGTTGACTTGATAGTGTTAGTCAAACAAAGTCAGGAAAGTATTAATGAGAGTTATACTTATGATATAGGAGGACGATAGGTCGGGAGATTGGGCACGAGTGATTATCCGACATCAGCGAAGTGAGTCTTCTCACTATGCCTTACCCGATGGGGTAATTATGTGTGACCGGAAGGTCTTATGTGTATGATGTATATGTGATGTATGCTATATGTGATATGAGTATGATGATGTGGACCGGATGGTCAAGATGATATGGACCGGAAGGTCAACAGAGTTCTGGGATGGAAATCCCCTGAGACACTTGGATCGGAAGATCCTAGGGCCTGGAAAGTCGTATGTGCAGTATGTGGTATTTTGGGGAACTCACTAAGCATTCGTGCTTACAGTGTTATGTGTTATGTGTTTCAGGTACTAGCGAGGATCGCGGAAAGGCGCCAGCTTGATCAGTACACAGTTGCAGATGTCATGTTTTTGAGATCTTAGGTTATGGATTATGTTATGTATTTTGTGGAAACATTGGATACTTGACTTTTGGATGATTTAATAATGAAATGTTTTATTAAAAATTAAATGAAAAATTGTTTGAAATTTTACGTTGTTACACAATTGCTAACCACAATCCACAGCCACCGCCTTCTACCTCCGGCGAGATTTTCTAATAGTCATCGGAGGTGTCTTCATTATGTTCCATATTTTTCATTTTCGTCAGTTTTCGGCATAAATAATAAAATAGACACCAACACCAAACTAGAGCTCTTTCATCGGTTTCTTCCACTACATCATCTACATCTACCTCCTCCTTAGATGACCCCTGCCTCTAAGCCTTGTGTCTCCTGATCGGCTGGCCACTTCTTCAGATCTGTTTTCCAATTCAGCCCCTTCCAATGTTTCCTTTGCCTCCTTTCGATTGTACCTTCTCCACGGGGAAGCCTCTAATTAATGGTTATTTCTTTCTTCATCAACATTGCAGTTGCGGATCTCGTAAGAATTGGCTTCGTTCGTCGAAGCATTACCACCACTAATAATACTAATGCGACCACCACTACCACCATTGCCACTGCAATCATCACCACCATCGACGTCGCCACTATCATCACTCACGACCATCACCAACGTTGCCATAAGCCGCCACTACCACTGCTAACACTGTCACCGCCACTACCAACGTTGCGACCACCATCACCGCCACTACCATCGCCACCGCACCCACTGCCACCATCACCACCACTAATAATACTACTGCGACCACCGCTACTATCATTGTCACTGCAATCATCACCACCATCGACGTCACCACTACCATCACTCACGACCACCACCAACGTTGCCACAAGCCGCCACTACCACCACTAACACTGTCACCGCCACTAGCCACCACTGCTACCATCACCACCACCACTGCCACCACAATTAATGCCACCACCACCGTTGCTACCACCATCATCGCCACCCACCACTATTGTTGCCACCATTACCACCACCCACCAACGTCACTGCTACCATCACTTTCGCCGCCACCACCGCTATCGCCCCTTCACCACTACTGAAATTTTATTGTTTTTATAATTTATATATTGTATCTTTACATATAAGTTAGAAAACAAAGTAAAATTAACATGCAAAAAGAGTAATTATATCATTTTATATGAATTCCAATTCAATTTCCTATGAAAAAAACATTATCTAAAATTATTTTCAATTCCGTTTATTGCTAATCAAACATCATATAGAATTGGATTCAATTAACAAATTCCTTTCCCAATTCAAATTCAAATTCCTTCAGCTAAATTTTGCAAACCAAACAACACCTTAGAGTTGAATTACCTAGAATTCATTTTATATAAATAGCTCTTCACGTAACTTTTCTTTTATTTTAAGTTAAAAAAAATCATTTATAACCATTTTAGTTTGACGAAAACCGATTCAATGATCACAATTTATTTTTTATTAAAAAATAAGGAAATATCTGATAAAGTTCCAATATTTTGAGTCAGTTTACGATTTAATCCACTTTTATTTTTTGAACAAAAAAAGTCACGATTATTTTATAAGCCCGAATAAACGAAAAAGCTTTTGTTTTATTTCAAGAGAAAATGAGAGATTATCGTATAAAATTAGATACTCGAGACTTTTATGTTCAGAAATAAATATTATGATTAAACCGTAAGTTGACCCAAAATATTAAGACTTAGATTTTATCTAAGATTTCCTAGAATATAATATATGTTTGTAAAAGTATGTGAATTTTTGGTGGCTTTAATGATTGTCATATTATCTTGGTACTAGTATTGTGTTTTTTTTTTTCAAACATAAGCATTATTTTTAGAACAAAATAAAATATAATGCTTAACTGGATTTTTGCCAAACTATAGTGTGTTTCATGGTTTTGTCCTTAATTAAACTCAAATTTAAGGGGCTTTTTTATGCTCTCGGCCCAAGATATTTGGACGGGCACTATCCATAAAGAAACTGAAGAACGGTTTAAAATGGGACGAATTGGGTCTCTCGTTTGTTGAATGAATGCAGAGAGCAGCGAATGCATATTATGGCATTAACACTAATAAACAAAGTAACTAGTTTAAAATAAGGAATCAAGTAATTAGTTTAAAATAAGGGGTAAACATTAATAAAAATAATCTTAATCTATTAATGATTCCTTCAAAAAAAAGATTAAAAAAAAAAAAAAAAAAAAAGATGCCATGCAAGCGAGTTATCCAAACGTTTTGGTTTTGACATAATTGAATTAACGGAGTTTGCCTAGCTAGCTACCACTAATATGAGCAATATGTCATGACTAACTAACTAATTATCATTCGTTAGGATCCTTGATCATTAAGTTTTCTTCATTCTTAAGTATTTCTTTAATATAAATATAGATGTTACATTTTTAGCAAATGTAAATACTTACGTTTTTAGTAAATGTAAGGGAGATGCATCATAAAAAGTGAAGTAAACTATAAAAATGATAGATCAATAGCTTTTGTTTAAAGTGTTATTATGTGAGTTACTTTCGTCATCTTTATTTCTATAAAACCACCAACAAAATTGTGATATTGTACTAAACCTGTAAGTTAAGAGGGATCACTTGTGTAACTTATTTTAAAAATTACAGGTAATATCCCTACGAGAAAAGAATATTTATAGACAGGTTGATTAACCTTGATTATTTGTCCGAGGGAAGAATAGAAAGGGAAAGAGATAAGGAATGAGGAGGGTTTATATTATTGTCAGAAATGTGGTTACATCGACAACACTACTCGCCACCGTTGTGTTACTGCAGGCGGTGGTTGTTCTATCTGCGTTTCCGGCCACTTTCACTCTAGAAAAAGCTTTTCCGGTGAACAGTAGAATTGAGTTGAGTGAGCTTAGAAAGAGAGATAGTTTGAGACATGGGAGGATGATGTTACAGAAGGATATTTCTCCAAGAGGTATTATAGAATTCGCTGCTGAAGGAAGTTATGATGCTCATGTTGCTGGGTACACTACTATATATACACAACTCTCTTAAACTTTTTGTTTTTTCATTTTAAAATTTCTAGTATTTATCAGTTATCATCCTCATTCGTGAACTTGATTAATTTCGTTACTAATTATCTGTTATGGCCATATATGCTTATTTTTTGGGACTTCGTTGCATTTAGATAGTGTCACTGAAAAAAATATATAAATATCCTTCAGCTGCTGATCGCTGTATTATCTTCTAAGTGTTTTGATTTAGCAATTTATATCATCATAGGATACATGAGTTTACTTTAAGATTTCTATTTATTGGCATTTTAGTCCCTGAGACCCTGACCCTGTTCCTTGTTTTGGGTTTATCAAAGAAATATATGTATTTTAAATATATTTGTAAGTGCTTAGCTATAGTAATTTATATAGTGTATATGTATTCCTTGTAGTTACCTCGAGATTGGCTCTAAGTAGTTACCAAAACGGAAATTAAAAGATTATTGATTTCATTGCTTGTGCTTTAAAATTCCTTTTAGAAAACAATTTGTTACTAAATGTTTTCTCTTAAACTAACATCTTAAAGATTATGTATCATGAGTCAAGAGCATTGATATATTGTAATTTGGTTATCTTGTAGGTTGTATTTCACAAAAGTCAAATTGGGATCTCCTCCAAAAGACTATTATGTACAAATTGACACAGGAAGTGATGTCTTATGGGTCGGTTGCAAGCCTTGCATTGATTGCCCTACATCAAGCAAATTTAATGTATGTTCATCATTTCTTATAATTTCTTTTTTTATAAGGTGTGACTTTTGTGAATTAACTACTACGTATATGATTTTTTCTTTCTTTGAATAGATTCCTATTACATTGTATGACCCTTCAAGCTCATCAACATCTTCTCCTATCTCATGTTCGGACCAAATATGTTCTCAAGCGGGTCAAACTTATAATTCCAGCTCATGTTCACATAATCAATGCACTTACACAATTCACTATGGAGACAGTAGTGCAACATTAGGTCATTATGTATCTGACTTAATTCATTTAAAGACACTTCTTACAGATACAAAATCATCAAATGTTTCCGCTTCTGTGGTATTCGGGTAAGTTATCATTTTTTTATATACTTCCCCTTTGCTTCCTTTTTTTTTCGGAGTTACGGTATCATTTCACTCTCTTAAATAAGATCGTTGATTTATTGAATTATGCAACAGTTGTAGCACAATGGAAACTGGGATCTTAGCTACATCTGATGGAGCAGTTGATGGGGTTTTGGGATTGGGGCGACATGGTTTATTTGTCATATCCCAACTTTCTTCGCAAGGGATTGCTCCAAATTCATTCGCACATTGTCTTGCTGATGGAGGTGGGATTTTGGTTATTGGTCAGCCAACGGTGCCAAATATCATTTTTACTCCACTTGTCAAATCACAGTAAGTTTTCTTTCTGTATTAAGTTAAAAGAAAACCTTTATATATATTTTTTACCATTAAGTCAAAAGAAACACCAACTATCTCTAATTTCATTCCATGTACGTTTGCAGGGGGTATTATAGTACACATTTGCATAGTATTTCGATCAATGGTAAAAGATTATCCATTGATCCATCAGTATTTGCAATAAATAATGATAAAGCTGGAACAATAATTGACTCGGGAACAACTCTGGCATACCTTACTGAAGAGGCTTACACCCCTTTTGTAGATGCTGTAAGTACAATCGAAAAATTCTATCAGCAAAACTTTATAAAATGATATTTTTATTTCTTAATGTGTCATCATTGAGGTATTACTTCTGTTGGTGCAGATCACAAAGTCGGTTTTGTTGTCCGTACAACAACGTACATCAAATGGAAATCCTTGTTATTCAATTACTTCCAGGTTTACAACCTTTAAAACTTTTTGTAGTTAAATTGGCACTTATATTCCTCCCTTTTTTGTCCTTACTAGTTAAATGTCAATCAGTCCATCTTTAGTTCTTTATACCGATTTTAGACTTCAACTACTACAAATTGTCATATATATACCCTTAAATTTCAAATCTAGTTTTTGAGACTAAACGAGTGTTAATCCTTTGTTGTATCATTCGATATGATACGTGCTTTTATAATTTTAATAATTAGATTTTATTATAATTTCAGTGTCTCTAATATATTTCCCATCGTAAGTTTGAACTTTGTCGGGGGTGCTTCAATGCATTTAAGACCTCAAGACTACCTTTCTCTCCAAAGCTCCAAGGTATGTTATGTAGCCTTATGTTAAGTTCGCATTTGATAATTTGGACAAGATAAAGCAAAACTAGTTGTATTGTATTTGATGTTATGGGGGTTGGGACCTATATCGTTGGTACAAAAATAGTCCTAGATAGTTTGTGTAAAAAATACAGCCTAATTAACTTATATTTTTACTTGAATCTTGATATGATTGTTGCAATATAATAGAGTGGGGCTGAGGTGTGGTGCATGGGCTTTTAGAGGAGTCCCGAGAAAGGAATTACTATTTTAGGAGGTATAAATTATAATAATGAAACATAAAAACCCAATAATTGACTTTGCTTTTATTTTATTTTTTTAATTTTTTCACTCAGTTATTGATCAGACCTTGTTCTTAAAAACAAGTTTATTGTTTACGATTTGGATGCTCAACGGATCGGATGGGCAGACTATGACTGTGAGTTTATCTATAAAACAAATGAATAAATTCTATTTTGATAGACATAGACAATAAAATATTAAATTATGTTGTTCAATATGTTGTTAGGTTTTTCAATTGTAGAAGTCTCCTCCAACTCAAGTAGCAGTAGCGGTGAAGTTGTAAACCCCAGTCACATTAGTAGTGGTAGATCATTGTGGATTAGAAGTCACCAACAAATTCCAGTCATTGTTATTGCCTCCATAGCACAACTGACGATGATGTTTCTTGGTTTTCAAGCTATTGATATGTCCCTTTAATTTAATATGTATGCTTTAAGTTTTACAAGCTAGTGGATATAAAATAACATTGTAATTGAATTCATAAAAACAAATACATATTCATGTAAATGAAAAATCCAAACATTACTTGATTCTTAATTGTAGGGGGTAAATGATCTTTTGTTGGTATTACTCCCTCATTTAGATTGGCTAGAGGATGCACTATATACATGTTTTGTATGCAACTTGATATACTGTAAAATACACGTAAACTTGACACTTTGTACGACTGTTACACATCACGTTTAACCATCACCATGCCAAAATTGCATGTTGTCAAGGTATACCACTTTTTCGCTATTTCCAACATGTACAACTAATGTGGTCGATATCTATTAAACTACTCCTAGTAGAATTTTGTACACCAAAAATATTGTTGCAGATGTGTGTTTCCTCCCATGTTAAAGATTTTTTCATTCTCTTATGAAGCATCTTTTTTTGCGTAAGTGTTTAGTGCAACCAACATTGCTCCTACATAATAATATTTTCATTATTTTCATTTAATGCTTAGTTTTCAGTAACAACTATATATATATATATATATATATATATATATATATATATATATATATATATATATATATATATATATATATATATAAGGGTTATATGGAAAACAAAAAAAAAAACCCTAAAAATCATAAAAATATATAAAAAAAAATACTTAGAGATCATAAAACTTTTTTTTGACTTTAAATATGAAAAAATCGCAAGTTGTTCTTTAAATTCGCTGAAAAAAAATTTTGAAATGTCTTTCAGCGAATTTAAAGAAAAACTTGCGATTTTTTCATTATAAAGTCAAAATAAGTTTTGTGATCTCTAAATATTTTTTTATACATTGTTATGTTTTATAGTGTTTTTGTTTTCCATAGTAGCTATATATATATATATATATATATATATATATATATATATATATATATATATATATATATATATAGTGAGGTTCAATAAAGAACCATAATTAACCAAGAAACCAATTTTTTTTTCAACTTTTAGAACTTATTTTTTATCAAAAAAAAAAAAACTAAAAATACAGAAATTCATAACTTTTTATCCTTTTTCCAATGATATAAAATTCGATTTTTTTTACGTCAAATTCACAATGTGAATCTTCGAAAATTGACAACGTGAATTCGGATTCACACGGTGAATCCGAAAAATATTTTTCACATTCACAATGTTAATATATGAATTTAGATATTTTTAGATTTTTTTTTTCGATTAAGAATAAGCTCTAGAAATTGAAAAAAAGATTTGGTTCCTTGAAAAACTCATAATTATGGTTCACTATTCAACTTTTCCATATATATATATATATATATATATATATATATATATATATATATATATATATATATATATATATATATCCATGGTCATTGCTTTGAGCATACATGCGTTGTATGGTCTCACAAACAACCAAAATGAGCGAAGTTATCATTAATTATCGTGCAATTGTAGTTAATAATTTAATTTCATCGTGAATACCAACAAATGTATTACCTGTTTTTGTCCGTTTATATATATATATATATATATATATATATATATATATATATATATATATATATATATATACTAGTCATTACCCGCGTAAAACGGCAGGCGTCAAATAGTTTTTTACAATTAGTTTTTTTTTCTGCAGACCATTAGTTTCAATTGAACTTTCGATTTAAGAAATATATCATATTAAAAATAAGACATAATGTATTGACAAGTATCACTAAATATTTATTTCAGTTCAATGATTCATTCTTTTCGATGAACAATATATTTTTTAATGTATTTATGGTTTTTGTGTATGTTGGATATTTGTTTTCCTATGTTAGCTCCATTGTGCCGAAAATATATAATTTCTGATTTATGATAACATATTAAAAAAAATATTTTTAACAATTGGATAATATGGAGTGGATTTGTTGGGGTTTTCAGTTTTCATAGTCTTTTGGATTCCCAAACTCGATGACACCAAAGTCTTTACTATTTAGTCACATATACATAGTCACATGGACATATTCATACATACACAATCACTAACAGTTACAAACACATTTAGTCATACATACGTAGTTATATGGACATATTCACACAGACACAATCACTAAGAATCACAAATGCACATACATACATAGACAATTATGTCATTGTACTTTTAAAGTACTTATATAAAATAAGATAAAAAATAATCAAAGAAGATAAAAAAATGAAATTAAAAATCTTATATTAGGCAAATAGATGTAATTACATTTTTAAATATTGTATTTAGCCAATGATTGCACTAAATGTAAGAAATAGCAATGTCCTTTCAAATGTTTTGTCTCATATAGCATCTTACTTTGATTTTTATCTAATTATTATTATTATTTTACCTTAATGTCTACTATGGCTAGGGATGAGATTTAAAACCGGAAAACCAGACCGGAACCAGAATTAGTTATAACGGTTTTGGGACTTCAAGTCCGGATAAACCGGATTTAAAAATCGGAACCATTTTTAATAGCCGAAACTGGTTTGAAAACAGTTTGGCGATGAAGCCTTCTTTCTGTCACCTAATCATCATCAAAAGATAAAGAATACATGGGACTAATTAAACCGACATAGATGATCTTTTGAAAACCTGAAAATACAAAAATTACATGGGACGAACCAAAAGAAAGGATATAACCACTAAGACGTACACATGTAGGAAAAAACTTTAAGTAGGTTGTAAGCTAGTATAGTAGACATCTATAACCTTTGACTCTTGACCAACACAAAACCATAAGATTAAAAAAACTTTTATGAAGCTAGAAATTGATATAATAAACCAAAAAGATGAAATCATGTAAAATATGCTAATTTTTAAAGATGTAAGCACCAACTTGATATACCACCTGATAGACAATCCTTTGAACCTTGAGGACCAGGAACAAATGCAACCATCTCTTTCTTTTAAAATACCACATTGGCTTAGGCTCAACATCACAACCTCAATTTAAAACCAAAACTAAAATAAATATCTTAGAAAAACAGTTGATTCACCCACAAAATCCAGTGATACATATTGCAGTTTTTATCCCTTGCAGTCGAATATAAATGAGACATTTCACTGCATAATTAGAAACGTTTAACCATCATAACAGAAAGGGCAACATACTTTCATTTATCTGACCGTAGACTTTTAGAATGAATGGTACCTTTTAATAAAATTATTTCTCATTGTAGCAATGGTAACGGAGGAATCTTTAGGGCTTGAAATTATTTCCTCGCATATGCTTAGTTTCTTTCAAATCTTTAGGTGTACTCCAATGCCATTAAACCACCAAGAAGCTTAAAGTTAACTGAGCTATTATACATGGAGGATCTGTAACCCATTCCTGGAATTAAGAAAGAAAAATATATGTAACAATGAAAGAATAATTATAAGAATAAAATATGTTATAAATTGAGCATTATATATGGTGTAGTATTTGCCAACTAATTATTCTATAAATACACAAAAGTATTTCAGATTGTAGGAAACAAACATAAGATGCAAAACCTATAACCATCAATGTTACAAACTTCAATAACAATGAAATATCCATGAAAGATTCTAGGATATAATTTAAACCACTATAGAATACAACTCAAGAAACCAAAGTTCTTCACACTTCTGTCCAATTAGTTAAATCAATCATACCAATGACGCAAGGAACAATACTTGTGCGAGTAACACAACGAATGAAGTCCTTGGAACATACGAATCATTCTACTGGGGTAGATCCTAAAATCAGTAGCAAGTCAAATATTAATGAAATATATTGCTTTGCTCCCAAAGCCAAGTAAAAAGTAGCCTAATTATTTCAAAATAGAAAAATGAAAACGAAGTTACAAATAGGATTTGTGCATCTGGTTAAATATTATAGTAGAAACATATACCCAAACAACATACTTTTTATAAATTTATTGTTATCGAATATTAATGTTAATGCAAAAAAAGTAATATACTTTCATTAGTTCTTATATTAAACCACTTTTCATCATATAATAATCCATGTCAGGCACCTTCATTCCATCATCTTTTACCTAGAAAAATTCATCAACATATTACATAAGCCACCTCTTACTCAACTTCTTTTCCCTATGTGTAATCTTTCTCGTCAACTCGTACGTATCTGCAAATACAATTTCCATATCACAATCTATTCAAAAGGTGGAACCTAAAATTAAAAACAAATAAGAAACCTAAAAAGGACGACATATGAAAATCATCAAAACCAAAGGTTCACTTAACTTTTTTTTTGTTTGACTTCGACTTTCGGTCTCCAATTTATGTGCCCTTCTATTCTATATGAAATATGAACAAAAAATCCAAATTTTGTCAGAAACCCATTAAAAAGAGGCGATGAGTTCAAACATCTTGAGAAATATACATACCCAAAAAAAGATACAAGCTTGAAAAGTATACAATGAGCACCACATTAGCAAATTATTACCTCTCATGAAATCTTGTATAGAAAACAATGACCAAAATAAAAGAAACAAAGTCTTGGCTTTCAAAAAATCAGTAGCAAGTCCAATAGGAAAATCCTTTTTCCCGATCCTGTTCATCTCCATTCATATCTGAGCACATTTAAAAAAAAAACCCTAGATATAAAGAGCAACAATGAAGGGTTGAAGAAGAACCAGTGGCGTTTGGGGGCTTCAATCTCCGGTGTAGCTGATGGAGGGGATGCTGACAGCAGAATAGGAGGTGGTGTTGGCTGTAGATGGTTACGTCTATAGTTAGAAAGAAGAAGAGGGAAAGAATAGGACATGGAGCTGTGATGTTTGGCAAAAGCAAGATGCAAGAACCCTTTCAACCCATACCTCCAACAATGTTGCCTGAAATCCCTAAATTCATCCAACACAACTTGAACCCACTATCGCAGATAACGATTTCTATTTCTATGAAAATGATGCTTTTTATATTGCGACTGAAACAAAAGGCGGTGATGGTTGTACATAAGATGGTTGTGGGTCGCTCTTTTTTCCATCCAAGAATAGATGTGGTGGTGGTTCTGATAAAAGGCATGATGTTGCGTCATTTTTGGTTTTTTCTCATAGAAAGATGGAAGCAGAGCAAAGTAGAAGGTTGTGATGGCCTTAAAGGTGGTTGTGGGTTGCCCATCGGTAACAAAAGAAGGAAGAAAATAGGGAGAGAACGATTACCTTTAAGATAGAATGATAATGTGTTTGTGGAAGTCTTGAGGGATAATGAGAGATAGATATGTTCAAGAAAGCGTGTTGAGAAAGAAGTAGTACATTCAAGCACAGTGTAAGAGCAATGTACCTTCATGTGCTCTATAATACAGTATTTTAACATTTTGACAAATGTTAATATTTCCAATGATCGTACCAAATGATTGAGCAATCTTGAAGTTGTTGGCAAATTGTTGTTGGTGATGATCGATATAGGATAAAGAAATTGGATGATGGTTTATATGAGGATATCTGGGCGACATATGAGGGAATTTTTAATTTAAATTTTAAAAATAATGTTGACTCTTTCTAGTGAAAGGTACATTTGTTTTAAATTTAAATGTTCTATATTAAGAAAGATAAGGATGTAGGTTTGAATGTTTCAATATGTATTAAATACTTGTATTTATTGCATTGTATTTTGTAATTTATTGATTATTTGTTGTATTATTAGCTTAAACATTTAGACGTCTTAAATTTATTTTTGGAAATACTATGGTTTGTATAATAATATAGTAATATATATATATATATATATATATATATATATATATATATATATATATATATATATATATATATATAAACACACGTGTGTATATAGGCATAACAAACATATATGATAAACTATAATAGGTGTAGTTTATGAGTTATTAACACTATTTCATCATTTTGGGACAAAACAAGTAAATATATAAATGTATAATTATTTTACACTATGTGATTATTATGGAGAGGTAATATTTTCACTTACAAAGGGTTTTCATTACACTATATGTAAACCTGTTGATACAATTATGTGAGACATAATCTTCAACGTACCTATCAGAGTACACACTAAAGGACTGAATTATAACCAGAATCTTGGTAAGAGAGTGTGACACTTGTATATAGATCTATACGGGACTAACAATCTTGCACTTAAGTTGTTAGCTACAGCTAAACCGACAGGTCTGGGGTGACAGTTGTCTAACATTCTGACGCCTGAAGAACGTCGTAGCAACCTACTAAGGTTTTAGCATGGTTGTAGTAACTCACATGAGGAATCAACAATACATTTAGTTTACGGGGGTAACATACGTTTAAATGGTTTTATATATAAAACTACTCAACACTATTTTAAGTATAGAAATATTTATACAGTTTTTGGTCGTAGGGTTTTTAAGACTATAACTCATTTTTAAGAAAATATTGGATTTTCTTGGAAGGAACACTATCATTTCACAAGGAAAAAGTTATAGATTTTCACATACAAAACTCTTATGAACTCACCAACTTAATTGTTGACACTTTTCAAAACTACTTGTATTCTTAGGAAACCGTTAAACAGGTAATCACAAGGCTTTTGAGGATGGGATGTTACAACGCCGTTCTATTTATTTTTTTCATCATAATGTAATTGATTTGAACATACAATACTTGGAAACAATGTAATATTCTCAATTATATTTATGATAGTTGTGTTTGCTTTTATAACTATTATTCATTATGTTGTGATACTGTTCATGAAAGTCATCCACCCCCAGCCGTTTCCGCCATCCTGGTTTAAGGGTGTGACACTAGTAAATTTATTAAATTTAATATTTATCACCGTTTAACATAAATAAGAGGATGAGTAGCAATATAAGATAGGAGGATCTTGCATTTTTCTATATACAATGATAGTTTGTTTTCTTGGTTCTTTGATTATGTGTTTAATTGTTTTAGATTATACTCTAGTATTTATAATCTAATTGTACTTATATTTATTTATTTACATGTCCACTTAATAAATCAAAATATATACATTTATTTATTTTAGACTAATTTCATTAATGATAATTGTTGTTTGACAAATATCATTTTTTTTTTGTCAAACTATTCTATTTGTATCAATTTAGCCCATAAGATTTCTAGTTTTTTTTTTAATAATATTAGTTAGATCGGTTCATTGATTTTACATGCTCAGAGCAAAGTAACAAAATAATGCTCTTATTTTTATATAAAATAAGTGTGATGAACCTCGTTAATGTGGACTATGCCATCATCTCAGACATTTACATAAGAAATTATTCAAATTCTCAATGAAGATCCAATGAAATGTGAAGTATGTTTTTTTGAAATCAATCTTGTGATTTCCAATTCGATTTAGCTTGTATTTCTTTTGTAATTTCTTGTTAGTTTTTTCGTATAATATCATGTTTAATCGATTTTTTATTTTTATGTCATTGTAACATATTTGATATTGGTATCAATGAGATTCTGAGAATGGCATAATATATATAAATTTTAATCATATATATTATACAGTGGATATAAAAAAAAAAATTAAGGTTTTAAAATTGAAAGGTGTAAACTGAAAATATCATATAAGTTTAATGGTGAAAGTTGTAATTTAAAACGGTTAAAATTGGAAATTGTAAAAAACAACGTCAGTTTGATGGTGAGGCCGTAAAAATACCTCATTTTTGAAAGAATAATAAAAAGTAACCTATTTTTGAAAAGATTCATTTTACCCTATTTATAGAAAAATCCATAACACTCCACTAATGAACTTAATGGTGGAGCTTTTCGCTGTCCAAATGTATCATGTTGTCCGTATTTTTACAGGTGTCTTTTCGTAATCTTTTATGAAATATTCAACTATTTTTATTTGAACAGTAATTAAAGTAAAGTATTGAACGTTTTGAAACTTGCAATAATAGTTGGCTTTCTATTTACGAGTTTTTTTTACTATTTTTTTTTTAAAACGGCAAATATATTAAAAGTACACACCTTACATCAAGACGATGCAAGGAGGAAGTACAAAACAAAAACAGAAAATGAGAAAAGAACAAGAGAAAAAGTTACAAACAGAGACAGAACGAGATTCCAAACTCTCCAATCCATGTTTTTAAATGAATCCCTATGTTTACACCATACAAAAGTTATTGATTTGATTTTCTCCACTGTCTTCTCCGGTACGATAGGGATGTTCCTGAAAACCATGTGGTTCCTGTCATTCCATATACACCATAATCCTCCATATAAGATCGTATTCAACATGCTTCTTTTCTTTTTGCTTTTAGACCACCGAGATATGAATAGTAACATGTCTTTAACCGAATAAAATCCATCATGTGAAATTTCACACCAAGATAAAATCGAGTTCATGACGACCTTCGCCACTGGGCACAAGAGAAGGATGTGATCGCACATCTCTTCATCCATGTTGCATGACCCGCAAATAGTCGATGACACAGGAACACCCCTTGCTTTTAATGAAACAGATGATGGAATTCTGCCAAGTTTCGCTCTCCAGATAAAGCATAAAAATTTATTCGGTATTACTTTGCACCATTCAAATGGACTATCACAGACAATGTGACTCGCCATTTCAATCCGCTCACATAACAATCTTACCGAAAAATGGTTATCAACCACAAAGTCGGAAGCCCAACAATCATCATTTGGTTTCCAATATAAAATTTCTTTGAAATCAATATTGACTTTTTTTAACGCAATTCTAATTTTGACTATATTTTTCCATACCCCCGATCTAGATCTGTTGACAAAAGAAGCACGATGTCTTCCATCCAGGTCGTGAATGCAACGTATAACTTTCGCCCAAAGTGTCGAATACTCGTTTTTCAATCGTCACATCCATTTAGCTAGTAGAGAAATATTGAGACTCCTAATCAATCCAAGTCCAGTACCACCCACCTTTTTAGGGGCAACAAGTGTTTCCCATGCCACCCAACTGATACTTTTCCTTTACAGGTTGCTGCTCCACATGAATCTCCTCCTAATTTTCTCAAGGGTCTCAATAATACCGTTAGGAACGGTAAAGATGGACATATAGTAGGTCGGGAGACTGCCAAGAACCGCTTTTGCCAGAGTTAATCTGCCTCCAAAGCTAAGTGTTTTTACTTTCCACAATGAGAGTTTAGAATGAAACTTTTCGACGAGTGGTCTCCAAGCATTCTTTCGGTTCATGTTTTCGCCGATTGGGATACCCAAGTAAATGAATGGCAGGGATGATGGTTCACATCCAAGAAGAGCTGACCAGTTCGAAACTTCATTAGGAGATACACTTATACCAAACACTCTGGACTTACTAAAGTTAACTTTCAGCCCGGATGAAACGTAAAAGAATTTTAAGATTCTCGATAAATTGGCAATGTTGCGTCTCGACCATTCACCAATGAATAAAGCATCAGACAAACAGATATTAGAGTTAGGGAATTTTACTCCGTCAAAGACTCTTTTCTCAACCGCCGTTTTCATCGCCACATTCAGCCCTTCCATCGCAATGATGAATAAGAAGGGCGAAAGCGGGTCGCTGTCTAACTCCTTTAGTCATTGACAATTCATTCGTTGGGCTGCCATTAATAATCACCGATGCTCGACCCGATTCCAGACAGTTACGAATCCAATATCTCCATTTATTTCCAAAACCCATCTGATTCATAATTGAGTCCAGATATACCCAATTCACTGAGTCAAAAGCTTTGTTAAAATCTGCTTAAAACATAAGCATCTTTCTTCCTTTTGATTTTGCCCACGAACAAAGCTCATTAACCACCAAATGACCTTCTAGTATATTTCTTCCTTCAACATAAATGGACTGGACCTCGTCAATTACACCACCAATGACTTTCTTTAATCGAAGAGCCAATAGTTTTGCAATGATCTTGTATATGGAACCAATTAGGCTGATTGGTCTAAAGTTACAAAAATGAAGTGGATCTTTTGTCTTGACTGCTAAGGATATAAAAGAAGAATTACATCCTCTAGTGATCTCGCCTCCCGCTTCAAAGTACTTAATCATCCCCATAATGTCACCTTTTAGTAACTCCCAGAATTTTTTGAGAAATTGGAAAGTGAATCCATCAGGCCCCGGAGACTCGTCTCCACCACACAACCATATTGCATTTTTTACTTCACCCATGGAGAATTCTCCTTCTAAGTACCGAGTATCTTCTTCTGAAAGCTTACTAAAACCTTCACTCCGAAAGACAGGTCTAACTCGCCAACATTCTCTATATTTTCCTTTCAAAGAATCTAGTAGCCTCCTGCTTTATCATGACTGGGTCGGTTGTCCAGATCCATTCGTCATAATCCCATGTATATGATTTTTCCGGTTTCTATTGTTTACATAACCATGAAAAAAACGCGTGTTCTCGTCACCCTCGACCTCCCATTTAATTTTTGCCCTTTGCTTCAGATCCAGAGCAATAGTTCTTGCATGCTCCGTAATTTTTATACCTCCAATTGACCTTTCTTCCATTTCTACGGACGTTAGAGCTCTAGATTCCGCTTCTTTTTCGATCTCATTCATTCTTTTTTTTAAAGAATCAATCACCATGTTTTCATCGTTCACTGCATTAATTCTCTAACACCTGATGGCTTTTTTTAAATGTTTCAGTTTATTGAAGAGGTATGCATCAGGAGTTCCAAACCCCACAAATTCGGAACATGCTTTCTTGATCACCTCTTCAAATCCTTCTTTTAACATCCAGGAGTTGTAAAGTTTGAATGGTGGTGGACCAAAATCCTCACCACGAGTCCTCAAAACAATGGGAGAGTGGTCGGAGAGGTCCTTGTCTAATGCCTCACATGATGCAAGGGGAAACGTGGTTGAGAAACGATTACATACCAAAATTATATCTAATTTGCTCAAATTCGCTCCTTGTGTTTTGAAGAAGGTAAATCTTTGGCCTCCCATCTTTAGATCTGTGAATTCGCCCCTGTATATGAATTGATTAAAAACACTTGCACTGATTGGGGAAAAGACTGAATTTATCCGTTCTTCCGGTCTTCGAACCACGTTAAAATCTCCCATAAGGATCCAGGTGGCTGATATGGAAGACTTCAAAGATAACAATTCGTCCCACAGTTTCGATTTCTCATGACTTGATTGGGGTCCATAGATGTTTATAATGCCAGTTAGGCCATTAATGCCTACCAAATTACCCAGTGTCAAAATAAAGTATCTGGACTTGAAAGTGTCTATTAACGTGAATGCTCCTTTATCCCATATCGACACCAAGCCACCGGATCTTCCTGTTGTAAAAACCTGTTCGAACCCCCAATTATTATCGCCCCAACATTCGTTAATATTTAGCGGAGGGGATAACTTACCCAACTTGGATTCTTGAATACAGATCATACAAAGTTTATATAAATTTCTAAGCCTTGGTACCCAATCTACCTTATGCTTCTCTCCAAGACCTCTAATGTTTAAGGTCATAATATTCATTGTATGATTTGGTTCTCACCGTTATCGCCAAGGACTTCTTTCAGGATTGGATTTTCGCTATCAATCTCGAATCCTAAAATATTGCCCACTTCCACCGTATTCTTGATTTCCGATGGAGAAGATGACGATTCTACATCGGTGTCAGGTAAGGGAATCTGAGAGAGAATCGGAGTTCTGTTTAGATCGAGAGATGGGTGAGGCATATTAGAGTCTGAAGATTCAATCACCATTCCATTTCTCATTAACCTTCTTCTTTTATCTTGGACGCTATTGAAGTTAATCTCAAACTCGTTTAATGGCACCTCGTAACCATGCATGTTGTTTATGAAAGGTCCAAAGCATCCAGATTTGGCTAATTTGTTGAGCAGCCCATTAGAGGATTTATCCGGTCCATCTCCGATAGTTGTTTCCTCACATACAGTTAAATTATTTTCCAATTCAACATGAGATGATTCATTAATGTTCTCCCTACTTCCAAAGGTTTCGTCTCCCTGTTGAGTATTAATTCCATCGTCCGACTCTCGACATTCCCCAAGAGCGCCTCTTTCGATTCTCCGATTATTCTTATCCGTTGAAAAGTTTCCCGGCAACTGAATTGCGGCCGGTGAGTTGTCATTGACGGCTCTATAGTTTCCTCGATTCAATTCCTCGACCTGGACAAGATCCATCCTTCCGATTTCTCCTTCTTCCACATTATCGTTGTTATCATCCAACATAGTTTCAGAGATACCATCGCAATCATCGTCTGATTCGTCTTCGTCGTCGTTCCTTCCATCATCCGAAAAATCACTATCTTCCACTTGATACCTTTGTGACTTGAATGGAACCCAGTCGATGTCCACTTCTGAGATCCATATTTTAATTATTTTTCCATTCACTTCCATCGATGCTTCACACTGTACATTCGTCAATGATTTTTTTTAGGATGCCAACCTTTCCTTAAGATAAATTCGTCTCTGTTTGTTCCACTACGAATGGAACCACCACATAGCCATATGTCGCAGCAATGGCGTTGAAGTTCGCTTCTGACCACAGCTCCGACGGGAGGCCTGAGATTTTTATCCAAGCAATTCTCTCATAATGAAATTCTGCAATATCACCACTATCGATCTCCTTAAACCATTCTACCCATCCTTTCATGAATACTTCTCTGCTCATATCATTCATGAATTTTACTGCAATTCTTAATCCACCAAGGTACTTTATTTCACATCGAGATCCATCACAGTTTTTAATTGAGTATGGAGCTTTCTCAAGGTGATCAAAAATGTGCAATACACCAATTAAAGTATACTTACCTTTAATCCATCCTCAAAGTGGGGAGTCGTTTGAGAGACAAATAGGAGCAACTTGCTTTTGTGGATGAGGAGGTGGGATTCAAGTGGTCTCACGATCTTTTGCTATTACTGCTGCGTAGGATCGATTCTTCCTAACTTAGGATTCTGGTATCGAAGGTTTTTTCTTCCGTGCCCTGTTTCTGATGCTTCCACATACAGACGAACCATCGGCCGGTTATCTTTCAAACATCGCTATGTTCACGTCCAAAGTTCTGCCACCATATTTAACCCCTTGAAGGGCTTTTTCTAACTCGTATTCATATGTTATCTTTTTAAATCTTACAAAAGCAAAATACTTCTTCCTGACATCCTTCTTTGTTGGAATATAGACATCCACCACCTCTCCAAACTTTGCAAAAGTCATTGCCAAGGATTTTTTACTGATCTCCATTGGAAGGTTTGATACGAACATTGTTGTAACACTAGCGTGGTTTCATGTTGGTCGGTCTCCGATCATCGATAATCTCTTCCATTTTCTTCACCTGACTTTTGTCCATTCACCTTCCATTTGATTGGCTCCTTCTACACTACCCATTAGGTGTTGGATGAATTGAAAAATCCCATTTAGGTTCTCTAGAAGCAAGAACAAATTGAAGCAAATTTTTGTAAAGTATATGCTAGATTGCACGGGATCTTTTGGTTTTGAAGATAAATAATCAAGTCAAATAAAATAGACCCGTATGTTTCTTTGAATGCCAATGTAATAAATATGATTTACGAATTTCTTTGTATGGCTTTTTTTTCAAATAGAAAAGGGATTTAATTTTTAATATGAAATTCAAGAGAACATATAAGGTATTAACCTATTTTTAGCGAATAAATTAAAGTCGTTGCTATTTCTTGTGATCACTAGAAATTTTTAGATGGATGAAATGCACGAAATAGCAATGCATTTTACATTATTTGTTTATTGTATCATTGCACACGTTGGAATTAAAAGGAAACAACCTCACACAGTGTGTATGACGTAGGTGTGTTTAACTTATTCTCACTTATTTTACATGACTACGTAAAACAAAAATCACTAAATTATGTATCGAATCACAATACGTTAATTGGTAATCATCTACATATACAGTTGACCAATATGTAAGTGGTGACGAGAATGCAATGAATGAGGCTTAGCTTTTGAATGATCAAAAGTCCTTTTAGAAAAAGATCATAGGCAAAAGATGTTTGGCAAAATACTTTTAAAAGCTACTTTTGGATTTTGCAAAGAAGAAAAATCAACTTTTTGGAAAAGTCAGAAAACCTGACTTTTTGTAACTTTTCCAAAAAGATCTTTTGGCCTCTAAAAAGCTAAGCCAAACACCCCCTCAATAGTACTTTAATATGGGGGAAAGACTAATAGCAGAATAGATTCCTCCTGGAACAAATTGTTTATGTTGTTCTCGATACAAGCCTTTATGTTCCCAGTTTTGTTGCTACTGATGTTTATGTTGTGTAGAGATTGTTTATTCTTTTAATTTTCACTCATGCATGCATTGTTTATCATTTCATTCCTTTTAACAGTAAATCGTTGGCAAACACCACTGCATAACTCTACAAGCATTGATAATTAATTTGATTTGTGAATTGATCATTTATTGAATTTTTATGCAAGTACCAGGAGTACGAACTATAAATTGTTTAAGTCTCTTGTAAGTTTGCATGGGCTATTGAATCTTAGTTGTTACATTTGGAAATTTAATATGCAAAAATCTTATTCGTTTTCAAAAAATTTTGGTTAATTCAGTGAAGTTGCCATTTACGTAATTCCATGAAATAACCATAAAATACACATGTAAATTAAATGTTTAAAATGTGCAGTTGAAGTTTGGAGGTCAATGACATGGTTATCAATTTTGTTGAATTAGGTTATATTGAAAAACCTTTCCTTCTTTGTTCTATATATTAACTATCAAAGGGCTTCTAGCCCAGTGATATCTGGTGTTGCCCTCCCTCCTTGAGGTTGAGGGTTCAAGTCTTGTCGTGAACATAAGTGGATTTAAGGTGTAGTTTATGAGTACGTAAAAATTGTCGTTAAAAAAAAAGTATCAAAATTTTGAATGTTCATAATTATGTTTGTAATAAATGTGTTTATTTTTAAGCTTTGTAGTATACATTTTAATATTTCTTTTTGATTACCATGATATATAACTTAATTTTCTTATTTAAGAGTAGTTTTTAAAAATTTGTCAAAAGAAGGCATTAAAATTGTTTATAATTTCACGAGTATTAAAAACTGTTTTGTGAATAAAAAACTAATAACGGGCAATTATCTCATTTTGTCAAGATTAAAGTTGATATCATTCCTCACAATTCAAATATTTAACATAATTAAGATATTTATTTGTGAATAAGAAACTAATTGCAATTATTTTGATAAGTTCAAAATTTTATAAAACAATTTATGAATTAAACATTATTGTTTGTTCAATTTGTCATGATTGACTTTTTTCTAATGATAAAAATAAATTTTTGAAAATTTGAAAGTTACTTAATGAAATTATAGGGAAAATGTTGTAAAATTGACTATGACATTTGTGTAACAATTTTGGAATGTTCCATTTAAAATTTACATACTTTTCGTTAAATTTTTTTACTCACGGATCATTTTATATTGATATATAAAACAAGAATAAGAAAATTCATAGATTCTTTTGTTTTATTAATATGTAAGAATTTTTTTCGGATAATATTTATGGGCAATATGTTGCATAAGATTTTTGTGTATGTAAATACTAGCTAAATAAGTATCAGTTGAATTATTGCTAAAATTAGTGACGATCAGCATTCGGATGGCAATGATGATGGATTCTTTAGTTAGTGATGGTAAAGGTGATTGATTCTTTATTTAGTGATGAGCAATCGCGTTTGTAAAATGGAGACAAATTTTGGATGACCCACTTTTGATCAATGAAGTTGTAGATTGGTGTAAGAGGAGAAAAAAGAAGATGATTTGTATGATAGACTACATGACTCAGTGAACTGGGAGTTTCTGTTCGAGATCATGTGTCTTGTTTTCTCTATTTTCTACTTCTCATTCTGATTTCTGAGTTATGATTCTTCTGTTCTGATTAATAAGATTGTTTTGATTTTTGAATCACATGTCACCGAAAATCAGAAGAAGTTTGAGGTTTTCAGTTTCTTAATTGGGGTTCGGTGAGTCTGATTTCAGAATTCTCAAATTTCTTATTTTGTTTCCTTTTCTACTATTCTCTACTTCTCATTCCAATTTATG